>NC_041382.1:168843968-168978622 GCF_002162155.2 Triticum dicoccoides
TACAACATTCACTTATTGCTAATTCTTCAAGTTGGTTTTTCTGCTAAGTGAATGTGATCGGACCCTTCCCCCTCTATGCTATACTCAACCCAATCTATTCACAAATTCTTCATGTGCGTTCTATTTGAAACTCGTTCAAAAACTTCACTGTGTCCTTGTCAGCTGAAGAAATTGCGAATGGAACTTTAAAACCTATCTTATCTAAATTTTCGGCTTTGCCGCTCAAACCATTCCGCATCCCATGTTATACTTATCCACTCACCCACGATCTAACACGATCTCCACCTCTCACTACGTGGGTGACACCTGTCATGCGAATGATAAGGGTCAGGGGCACGTTCGTTCAATTTCTTTGGGCGAGTAGTTTTTCACTGTGGCTATAAATACCCCTCCGTCCCTTCCTCACTTCTTTTACTCCGGTCGACCTCTCTCTCCAGCTCAAGCTTCTCAAACCCTAGCGCCGCTGCTACTTCATCGCCGCCGGTGAGGAAGAGCTTCACTGCCTCGACCTCGTCGCCGATGTACTCGCGCCGACCGTGGAAATCTTCACTCCGCCGCCGCCGTAGCCGTCTTCCTCTGCCAAGCTAGGGCATGGAAGATCTGCACAGACGAACTTCACATCTCCTCACTCCAGTTCGTCGTGTTCTTCGTCCAGGGTAATTAAAAGTTACTTTTACTGCCCTCGTTGATTAGAATCATTATCTTCAAAATCTTCAAAGGTGTTTTTCTTCATAGATTCACACACTAAACACCTCACAAGTCATCTGTTCTTGATTCATTTCTCTAAGCCATCATTTTTCTTCAAGGTTCCTCAATTGTGTGGATCTTCGATCTATACAACTCTGGAACCTAAGACAAAGAACGCTTAGTGAAATTCTTCAAGACTCATCTGGTTAAAATCCTCAAACTTGTTCTTTTTGAAAAACCTTCTGAGAACGCATATGACCTCTCCAAATTCCTCGCAACTATACTCTATTCATAGGTACTCATGTCAGCTGCTGAATCACTAGGTTCTCATCAACTTAACTCATTTGCAGTGTTCCTCGAAGAAAAGTTGCATACTTATTCAGAGAATTCAATTGTCCAAATTCCTCAACTGAAGAAAATGGCTGACGGTAAGAAGCCATAGAAAGGAGGAAAGAGGCCTGAGGTCAACACGACATTTGAGATCCCTGATGAAATATATGCTGGGTACTGCACACCTACTAAGGAAACCAAGAATGAGCGCAAGGTGCGCATTCAGAAGATAGAGAGGATATGGGCTAGAGAGTGTAGGGAGTACAGATATGTCACTCCTAAGTACATGAAGAAATTCGCACTCAATCCTCCATGCCCAAGACCTCCATTGGCACCTGGCCAAATAGCAGATCCCACCAGCCTCAAGCGTGGTGAGGACTATCCTGATGAATGGGCCAAGCGCGAAGCCAAGTTGGCTAAGCAAGCCAAAGAAGCAGTGAGGAAATTCAATGAAGACTCTGCTGCTGCTGAGGCCTTTATTGTCAAGCCAAAGAAGGCTATGTCAAAGAAGCCTGCGCGCAAGCCAAGTGCTTCACCAACAATGCCCTCAAGGCCAAGTTCCTCAGCAATGCCCTCACGGCCAATTCCTCATGTTACTCCTGTTCCTCCAAAGTCCTCAGCTCCTCCGCCAAAGCCCTCAGCTATTCTGACTAAATCCTCAGCACCTGTGCATCTCGCCTTGTGTCAAAGGACTGCAGGCATCTCCATTGCCTCAGGTGTCTTAGCTAGTTCCTCAGCCGGCCCCTCACTGCTGAAGACAAAGGCCACTGCTGGACGAGGTCCTCGCCCAAGTCCTCAGAAGAAACAAGTCGCTTTCCAAGTGCTGTCTGAAGAAGACGAAGCTGATGATGATGAACTTGCAGAAATCATCAGAGACAGGCAAGTCAGGGCCACTAGAGCCAAAGGAACAAATGTGCCACTGCTTTTGGATCCCAAGTTGATCCTCGAATACATTGATGTTTGGCACAAGGACCCCAACACTCCAATGCCTGATTTCAAGCTGACTCCTAGTCAAAGTCACATGCTGACTCACTTCATACAAGAAAAGAAATGGAGATTTGAACAGGGGAGGAGAGTGAAGAAAGTGCAGTACAAGAAAGAGCGCTTTCTGAAGCAAAACGTTCTGAAGCTTTCGCCTGAAGAACTAGTTGCTCTCCAATCTGAAATCAAGAAACTGAGTGATGAATTTGATCGCTATTATGCTGACTGGCTGGGAGCCAAAGTCAGATTTGTAAAGATCACAGAACAGTTCACCTCCACTGTTGCAGCCCCAACGCAACAGGAAATTCCTCAGGCTGAAGCATCTGCTCAGCCTACTGAAGAAAAATGCCAGCACAGCTGATGAAAATCAGGCTGCTGAAGAAAATGTGAGTTCCAGGGCTGATGACTGCATTTCAGCCGCTGAAGAAATTGCCAGGGCACCCACTGGTGGTGTGCTTGAAGAAAATGAAGAACCCAGGGCAACCGCATCAGTTGTGCCTGAAGAAAATCAACCAGATTCCTCAGCTGCTCCTGCACCAACTTCAACTCCAATCCTTCCATCAGCATCAGATGTGAAGAAGACCAAGGCTGCAGAGCGTGATGCTGTGAAGAAAAGAAAAGCATCAGCTGCTTCAGATTCTTTAGCTCCGAAGAAAATGAAGCCTATGACAAGTTCATTTGCAAATCCGATTGATGTTGTTCCCATCTCAACCAGGCCATCAAAGGACCTTGTTCCTTTTGATGAAGAATATGTGATCCCCAGCGGATCAGATGAAGAAACTCCTTCTGCTGCTTCATCAGAGCAGATTGTTGAAGAAATTGAAGTGGATGCAATCCCTTCAACACCTGTCATCTCCTCGCCCATGCCTCAGTTCACAACTGAAGTGGCTGGCGTTGAAGAAATGGAAGATGAAGATGTGGACGTTAGCTGCTCCACACCCGTAACTAGTGATGAATTCTGGGACAGTCAACATCCAAACTCTCTAATGTTCACACTGCTGCAGCAAATACCTCAGTCGCCTGCACCAACTGTTCAAATGGGCTCAAAAGAAACTCATCCCACTGCATCTGTCCATGAGGAAATTCCAGCCACTAGCGCTGAAGAAACTGCTGCTGCCGAACAACCAACGACGCAGACTGCCACTAAGGAGGAACCAGAAATTCCTCAGCCTGAAGAACCTGCGATTGAGATTCCTGAGGTAGTGATGCAACTCACTGACACTCGTCTACCGAAGCCAAAGGATCCATTCTCACGCAAGCAAAAGTTCAAGGCTGATGATTTCTTCGGCGAGCACGTATTCTTCAAAGATTACAACCCATATAACTCTACTCGCATTAGGAAGAGGCGTTTCTGGACTGCTAGTCAAGACAATTTCTATTCCTCAGTGCTGTTCAACAAGGAGAAAATCTTCTACCATGAGCATATTCCTCACGTGGATATGGAATCTCTGCCGTGCTTCGCACCAGTCCTCAGTGTTCTTCATGGCGCTGGACTGCTAAACTTTTGCTCTGACATCTGCGATTGGAATGAAGAACTGATTCTTCAAGTCTATGCAACGCTGCACATCATCGGAGTTGCTGAAGATGTGAATTCATGGGTGCTGGACTAGATGTCTGAAAACACTCACTACACTGCAGCAGCCTCTGAATTGCTTCGTGCTCTACCACTCAGTCCTCCCCTTGAAGAAGCTTGCTGCATCTACAGTGAACCTGAGCTCACACATCATTACATGCAGGTGCTGATGAAACCTTTGAAGCCAAGTCAAGCACCAAGAACCAAATTCCTCGTGAAGGAATTGATGTACGTGCCCAGAACTGTCTATCGTATTCTTACGAGGACAATCAGTCCCATCAAAGGCCACGACTCATCTGATGAGGAAATTGTTGGCATCATGAAGAATCTGGTATTCAACATCGTTCATGGCATTCCTGTCAATTATCACGATTTCTTCATGAGGACTATGGCAAATGTTGTACTGTCTCCGTTTAAGCTGAAGCCTTATGCACCATGGATTATGAGATTCCTCAGGACAAGGTCTTCACTCAACTACAAAGCTGATTTCCAGAATCACCTCAGCTACTTGCCCCCAATTGAAGTCCTCAAGTAGACATATTCCTCAGTTGATGGAAAGGGCAAGGCACCAGCTGTAATAGATGAATGCATTCGTCCATTGGATGGTCAGTTTTGCAAAGCTGCATCTTATTCCACCAATGATGACTCTGCCACACATGACTCTGCCAATGCACCCAAGTCCACTCCTCAAGCCACTGCTCCACGCGTGATGACTGACCGTGAACTTCTGCTTACTCTTCACCAGAAGGTGGATCGAAATCACAAATGGGTTAAGCGTCAGTTTGGTTCACTTCTTCACAACATGACTGCCACACACAGTGCAGTGAAGAAAAACCATTACTACCTCCATCAAGTCTTTGGTCGCACCTGGGCTGTCACATCTGTATGGTGAAGACGATCTGAAGAAAATGGGTCTCAAAGAAGATTTTAACTGGTCTGCACCTCCACCAAAGAAATTCAAGAAGGTCAAGGTTCCTTCTCTGGTGGCCAGCTCATATTCTTCATCGCGCGACACTGATGAACATGAAGACTTGGACGACACTGCGGCAGGCCCTACTACAACAAAAAAAACCAACAACGCTGGCGCTCCTTCATCAACTTGAAGTTCTTCAGGGGCGTTAGTCCTCATATTCGATCCTTTTGTTCATTTGATGACAAAGGGGGAGAATTTTTAGTTAGTCTTCAAGCGTGTCTTTCTATATGGGCGTTTTTTTGTTAAGTTACAACTCTCGTTCTTCTGAGACTTTATTGGATCGAGTTGTAATCTTAAACCCGATGGTGCTCTGATACTCTTGATACGTTTTTCTGCATGCTTATTCCTCGTTAATATTATTGCACGCATGCTGAATTACATCAGTCACCATATTCCATCATGCATTTCAAATTCTTCACTGTTATACGTCAAATGCGTGTATGAATTACAAGATATAGGGGGAGATCTCCATGATTCAACTCTTCAAGTGTGCATTGCTTCAAAAGCAAATTCCTCACTATGCACATCTTTAGGGGGAGTTCTTCTATATCTTGCAATGAAATTCCTCAATATCAGTAGTTACACTTCATATGTTTATCCCCATTGAAAACTTAACCTATATTGTCATCAATCACCAAAAAGGGGGAGATTGTAAGTGCATCTAGTGCCCCTTAGTGTTTTTGGTGTATTGAAGACTTATAGGTTAAGGGACTAATGCGTTTGTGAGTGTACACAGGTCTATAAGTCTATGAGGAGTTTGATATTTACAGAGAAAGTCGACCCCTAAAAATGAAGTTCTTCGACTGAAGACTTTGTATTTCTGAAGACTTTCTGAAGACTTTGAAAGTGAAGAAAATGGTGTCACCTTGAAGACTTAGTATTCATTCGAGGAACAAGAAGCGTGAAGCCTTTTGTTTTCGTCATTTCATTTTCTCTTTCTTGAGTCATAGGAAACACCATACTGTTAAAGGGGGTCGAGGAAATACTAAGGAAAAATTTCTATGTGATGCTCAACTCAAAATCCTACACCTACCCATCCCTTCGAGTGAAGCCATTGGAAATCTCATACAGTCCAGTCATATTCTTCAGCGACAGAGACGAAGTTCTTCTGGTCTTTGTGGAATTTGTTCTGACTGAGGAGTTAGGAATTCGCCAGTGCGAATTTCCTACACAGTGAGGAACATGATAGCCCTGAGGATTTTGCTACTCAAAATTCCGACTGTTGCTGTGCTATGCGCCAGCTGTCCCAAAATATCTATCCACCTAACGGTCATATCATTGAAGGGCATTTATGTTTTATCATGTCGGGCTGCTCCCTAGGCTATAAATAGCCGCCCCCTACAACCACTAGTAGGTTGGCTGCTCCGAGAGAAACTGACACTTGTCATTTGAGAGCAACCCATCCTCCAAGGACTTTGAGCAAAAATCATCAAGTGAGGAAAACCAAAAACCCAAAACCCAAACACCTACAAACCCCAAGTGATTGAGCATCACTGAAGAGATTGATCCTATGTGGATCCGACGCTTGTTACCTTTGAAGACTGTGCTTCTTCCAGACGGTTAGGCGTCATGGTCTAGAGCATCCAAGAGAAATTGTGGATCGCCGAGTGACCAAGTTTGTGAAGGTTTGGAAGTCACCTGAAGACTTACCACGAGTGATTGGGCGAGGTTTGTGTGACCTTAGCTCAAGGAGAATACGGTGAGGACTGGGTGTCCTCGAGTTTAAATACTCAGCCGCTCCAACCAGACGTACAACTGAGACAACAGTTGGAACTGGTCTACCAAATCATTGTCTTCACCAACCTTACTGGTTCCATTTCCTCAACTCTTTCATTTCCTCATAACTGTGTTGTGTACTTGTTCATATCTGTGTTTGAAGACTTTGACTGAAGACTTTCTCAATTTCCTCAGTTCAAGTTCTTCAGTCTGTTTGTCTTCATGCTGTGTTATCCTGTGCTTATGCTTCCTGTACTCTGTGCCTGTCTTCATTTCATCATGATGACTATGCTTGTATTCTGTTATGTTTACTTTTGAGTACTTATTTCGCTGCTAGTAGTTCTTCGCTAAGGAATTTCCTCACCGGCAAATTCCTCAGTGAAGAATTTCATAAAAGTCGCCTATTCACCCCTCTAGTCGATATAACGCACTTTCAATAATAATACTTCAAGCATACTAACTAAGCAATTATGTCTTCTCAAAATAACATGGCCAAAGAAAGTTATCCCTATAAAATCATATAGTCTGGCTATGCTCTATCTTCACCACACAAATTATTTAAATCATGCACAACCCCGATGACAAGCCAAGCAATTGTTTCATACTTTTGACGTTCTCAAGCTTTTTCAATATTCACGCAATATATGAGCGTGAGCCATGGATATAGCACTATGGTGGAATAGAATGGTGGTTGTGGAGAAGACAAAAAAGGAGAAGATAGTCTCACATCAACTAGGCGTATCAACGGGCTATGGAGATGCCCATTAATAGATATCAATGTGAGTGAGTAGGATTGCCATGCAACGGATGCACTAGAGCTATAAGTATATGAAAGCTCAACAAAAGAACTAAGTGGGTGTGCATCCAACTTGCTTGCTCACGAAGACCTAGGTCATTTTGAGGAAGCCCGTTATTGGAATATACAAGCCAAGTTCTATAATGAAAATTTTCCACTAGTATATGAAAGTGATATCATAGGAGACTCTCTATATGAAGAACATGGTGCTACTTTGAAGCACAAGTGTGGAAAAAGAATAGTAGCATTGTCCCTTCTCTATTTTTCTCTCATTTTTTATCTGGGCCTTGTTTTTGGGGCCTCTTTTCTCTTCTTTTTTCGTCCGGAGTCTCATCCCGACTTGTGGGGGAATCATAGTCTCCATCATCCTTTCCTCACTTGGGACAATGCTCTAATAATGATGATCATCACACTTTATTTACTTACAACTCAAGAATTACAACTCAATACTTAGAACAAAATGTGACTCTATGTGAATGCCTCCGGCGGTGTACCGGGATGTACAATGATGCATGCGTGACATGTATGAAGAATTATGAATGGTGGCTTTGCCACAAATACGATGTCAACTACATGATCATGCAAGCAATATGACAATGATGAAGCGTGTCATAATAACGGAACGGTGGAAAGTTGCATGGTAATATATCTCGGATGGCTATGGAAATGCCATAGTAGGTAGGTATGGTGGCTGTTTTGAGGATGGTATATGGTGGGTGTATGAAACCGGCGAAAGTTGCACGATATTAGAGAGGCTAGCAATGGTGGAAGGGTGAGAGTGCGTATAATCCATGGACTCAACATTAGTCATAAAGAACTCACATACTTATTGCAAAAATCTATTAGTTATCGAAACAAAGTATTACGCGCATGCTCCTAGGAGGATAGATTGGTAGGAAAAGACCATCGCTCGTCCCCAACCGCCACTCATAAGGAATACAATCAATAAATAAATCATGCTCCGACTTCATAACATAACAGTTCACCATATGTGCATGCTACGGGAATCACAAACTTCAACATAAGTATTTCTCAAATTCACAACTACTCAACTAGCATGACTCTAATATCACCATCTCCATATCTCAAAACAGTTATCAAGTATCAAACTTCTCATAGTATTCAATGCACTTGTATGAAAGTTTTTATTATTGCCATGTTGTTCTAAAGGACTCTCAAAATAATATAAGTGAAGCATAAGAGAACAATAGTTTCTATAAAACAAATCCACCACCATGCTCTAAAAGATATAAGTGAAGCACTAGAGCAAAAACTATATAGCTCCAAAGATATAAGTGAAGCACATAGAGTATTCTAATAAATTTCAAATCATGTGAGTCTCTCTCAAAAGGTGTGTACAACAAGGAAGATTGTGGTAAATTAAAAAGCAAAGACTCAATTCATACAAGACGCTTCAAGCAAAACACATATCATGTGGTGAATAAAAATATAGCTCCAAGCAAAGTTACCGATAGACGAAGACGAAAGAGGGGATGCCTTTCGGGGCATCCCCAAGCTTAGGATTTTTGGTGTCCTTGAATTTTACCTTGGAGTGCCATGGGAATCCCCAAGCATAGGCTCTTGCCACTCTTTGTTCCATAATCCATCAAATCTTTACCCAAAACTTGAAACTTCACAACACAAAACTCAAAATAGAAAATCTCGTGAGCTCCGTTAGCGAAAGAAAACAAAACACCACTTCAAGGTATTTAATGAACGCATTCTTTATTTATATTGGTGTTAAACCTACTATATTCCAACTTCTCTATGGTTTATAAACTCTTTTACTAGCCATAGATTCCTCAAAATAAGCAAACAACACACGAAAAATAGAATCTATCAAAAACAGAACAGTCTGTAGTAATTTGTAGCTAACGCAACTTATGGAACCCCAGCAATTCTAAAATAAATTTCTGGACGTGAAGAATTTATCTATTAGTCATCTGCAAAAATAATTAACTAAATAGCACCTTCGAAATAAAAATGGCTGCAATTCTCGTGAGTGCTAAAGTTTCTATTTTTTTACAGCAAGATCAAAAAGACTTCCCCAAGTCTTCCCAACGGTTCTACTTGGCACAGACACTAATTAAACACAACAACACAACCAAAACAGAGGCTAGATAAATTATTTATTACTAAACAGGAGCAAAAAGCAAGGAATAAAAATAAAATTGGGTTGCCTCCCAACAAGCGCTATCATTTAACGCCCCTAGCTAGGCATAAAAGCAAGGATAGATTTAGGTATTGCCATCTTTGGTAGGCAATCCATAAGTGACTCTCATAATAGATTCATATGGTAATTTAGTTTTCTTTCTAGGAAAGTGTTCCATGCCTTTCCTTAACGGAAATTGGAATCTAATATTCCCTTCCTTCATATCAATAATTGCACCAATCGTTCTAAGGAAAGGTCTACCAAGAATAATAGGACATGAAGGATTGCAATCTATATCAAGAACAATGAAATCTACGGGCACATAGTTCCTATTTGCAACAATAAGAACATCATTAATTCTTCACATGGGCTTCTTAATAGTGGAATCCGCAAGGTGCAAGTTTAAAGAACAATCATCAAAATCACGGGAACCTAGCAAATCACACAAAGTTTTTGGAATCGTGGAAACACTAGCACCCAAATCACACAAAGCATAGCACTCATGATCTTTAATTTTTTTTATTGTAGGTTCCCACTCATCATAAAGTTTTCTAGGGATAGAAACTTTCAACTCAAGTTTTTCTTCATAAGATTGCATAAAAGCATCAATGATATGTTTAGTAAAAACTTTATTTTGACTATAAGCATGAGGAGAATTTAGCACGGATTGCAACAAGGAAATACAATCTATCAAAGAGCAATTATCATAATTAAATTCCTTGAAATCCAAAATAGTGGGTTCATTGATATTTAAAGTTTTGACCTCTTCAATCCCACTTTTAACAATTTTTGCATCAAGATCTAAAAACTCAGAATTTTTGGAACGCCTTCTAGGTAAAGGTGGCTCATCTTCAGTCCCATCATTATCAAGATTCATATTGCAAAACAAAGATTTAATAGGAGACACATCAATAACTTTTAGATCTTCATCTTTATTATCATAAAAAAATTCCGGCTTAGCGGCCATCTTATTAACTAAGGTGGCCTGCTTATTCGAAACTTCAGCAATTAATTTTTCGAGATGAGTAATCTGAGATTTCAAACCATAAAATTCTTTAGACATATCATCTAGCTCTTTATTCATATAATCCATAAAGCTTCTTTGTTCCTTAAGATCGTTCCTAAAGAAATTATTATGCTCAAATTGTAAAGCCATAAAACTCCTGATATTGCTTTCGATGTCTTCTAACCTTTTAAGGTGAAGATCACCAAATCTAGGTAGAGTCATCGTGACAAGCAGGCAATCCAACACACAAGCAAACAAGAAATGCGAAAAAGAGGCAAATAGGGAAAGAGAAGGGGAACGGAAAGAGAGAGAGGGCGAATAAAACGACAAGGGTGAAGTGGGGGAGAGGAAAACGAGAGGCAAATGGCAAATAATGTAATGCGAGGGATAAGAGTTTGTGATGGGTACTTGGTATGTCTTGACTTGGCAACGGCACCTGAAATGACTCGTTGTTGGGAGTCAAATCTTGACTTGACTTGGCGCGAATCTCCCCGGCAACGGCGCCAGAAATCCTTCTTCCTACCTCTTGAGCATTGCGTTGGTTTTCCCTTGAAGAGGAAAGGGTGATGCAACAAAGTAGCGTAAGTATTTTCCTCAGTTTTTGAGAACAAAGGTATCAATCCAGTAGGAGATCACGCTCAAGTCCCACGCACCTACACAAACAAATAAGAACCTCGCAACCAACGTGATAAAGCAGTTGTTAAGCCCTTCACGGTCACTTCCGAGAGTGAGATCTGATAGATATGATAAGATAATATTTTTGGTATTTTTATGATAAAGAGAAATAAAGATGCAAAGTAAAATAAATGGCAAAGGAAATAACTAAGTGTTGGAAGATTAATATGATGAAAGATAGACCCCGGGGCCATAGGTTTCACTAGTGGCTTCTCTCAAGAGCATAAGTATTACGGTGGGTAAATGAATTACTGTCAAGCAATTGATAGAATTGAGCATAGTTATGAGAATATCTAGGTATGGTCATGTATATAGGCATCACGTCTGCGACAAGTAGACCGAAACGATTCTGCATCTACTAGTATTACTCCACACATCGACCACTATCCAGCATGCATCTAGAGTATTAAGTTCAGAACAGAGTAATGCTTTAAGGAAGATGACATGATGTAGAGGGATAAACTCATGCAATATGATATAAACCCCATCTTTTTATCCTCGATGGCAACAATACAATACGTGCCTTGCTGCCCCTGCTGTCATTGGGAAAGGACACCGCAAGATTGAACCCAAAGCTAAGCACTTCTCCCATGATACGTCTCCAATGTATCTACTTTTCCAAACACTTTTGCCCTTGTTTTGGACTCTAACTTATATGATTTGAATGGAACTAACCCGGACTGACGCTGTTTTCAACGGAATTGCCATAATGTTGTTTTATATGCAGAAAACAAAAGTTCTCGGAATGACTTGAAACTCCACGGGATATCTTACAATAAATAATAAAAATACTCGCCAAAGATGAAGACCAGGGGGCCCACACCCTTCTCATGAGGGTGGGGGGCGTGCCCCCTACCTCGTGGGCCCCCTGGAGATCCCCCGACTCCAACTCCAACTCCAACTCTATATAACTGCTTTCGGGGAGAAAAAAATAAGGGAGAAGAAATCATCGCATTTTACGATACGGAGCCACCGCCAAGCCCTAAAACCTCTCGGGAGGGCTGATCTGGAGTTCGTTCGGGGCTCCTGAGAGGGGGATTCGTCGCCATCGTCATCATCAACCATCCTCCATCACCAATTTCATGATGCTCACCGCCGCGCATGAGTAATTCCATCGTAGGCTTGCTGGACGGTGATGGGTTGGATGAGATTCACCATGTAATCAAGTTATTTTTGTTAGGGTTTGATCCCTAGTATCCACTATGTTCTGAGATTGATGTTGCTATGACTTTGTTATGCTTAATGCTTGTCAGTAGGGCCCGAGTGCCATGATTTCAGATCTGGACCTATTATGTTTTCATCAATATATGAGTGTTCTTGATCTTATCTTGCAAGTCTATAGTCACCTATTATGTGTTATGATCCGTTAACCCCGAAGTGACAATAATCGGGATACTTACCGGTGATGACCGTAGTTTGAGGAGTTCATGTATTCACTATGTGCTAATGCTTTGTTCCGGTTCTCTATTAAAATGAGGCCTTAATATCCCTTAGTTTCCATTAGGACCCCGCTGCCACGGGAGGGTAGGACAAAAGATGTTATGCAAGTTCTTTTCCATAAGCACGTATGACTATATTCGGAATACATGCCTACATTACATTGACGAATTGGAGCTAGTTCTGTATCACCCTATGTTATGACTGTTACATGATGAACCGCATCCGGCATAATTATCCATCATTGATCCAATGCCTACGAGCTTTCCATATACTAGTTTACGCTTATTTACTTTCCCGTTGCTATTGTTACAATCACTACAAAATACCAAAAACATTACTTTGCTTTCATTACTCTTTTGTTACCGTTACCATCACTATCATATTACTTTGCTACTAAACACTTTGCTGCAGATACTAAGTTTCCAGGTGTGGTTGAATTTACAACTCGGCTGCTAATACTTGAGAATATTCTTTGGCTCCCCTTGTGTCGAATCAATAAATTTGGGTTGAATACTCTACCCTCGAAAGCTGTTGCGATCCCCTATACTTGTAAGTTATCAAGACTAATTTCTGGCGCCGTTGTCGTGGAGCATAGCTCTATTCTTTGAGTCACTTGGGATTTATATCTACTGGACACTATGAAGAACTTGAGAGATCCAAAAACTAAAATCTATCCCTCAACTATGAGGGGAGGTAAGGAACTGCCATCTAGCTCTACACTTGATTCACCTTCTGTTATGAGTAATCTTGCGACACCTACACCTGCTTCTGCTATTCGTTCTGATATGTCGCATGTTATTGATGATGCTACTTCTCCTATGCATGATACTTATGATGAAACTACCTCTATGCCTGATACTACTATGCCACTTAGTGATTTTCTAGAGGAACGACTTGCTAGGGCTAGAGAGATTGAAAATATTGAATCTGATTATGAAGATGAAAGTGATGATGAAGAATCACTTGTTATTCCTGAGGGTTATTTATTTGATCAAGATGCTTCTTTAGCTATTTTAGCCTGCAAAGATAGATATGAACTCAAAAGGTTATTAGCTAAATGGAATAAGCAATCTCCAAATGCTAGGATGAGACCTGACCCTGCTTTTGCTACTTCACCTATATGTGTTGCTGATAAGGATTATGAATTCTCTGTTGATCCTGATATAATTACTGTGGTTGAATCTGATCCTTTTCATGGTTGTGAATCTGAAACTGTTGTAGCACATCTTACTAAATTAAATGATATAGCCACCCTGTTCACTAATGATGAGAGATCTCGCTACTTTTATATCCTTAAAATATTTCCGTTCTCATTAAAGGGTGATGCTAAGATATGGTTTAATTCTCTTGATCCTGGTTGTGTGTGTAGTCCTTAGGATATGATGTATTACTTCTCTGCTAAATATTTCCCTGCTCATAAGAAACAAGCTACTTTAAAGGAAATATACAACTTTGTGCAAATTAAAGAAGAGAGTCTCCCACAAGCTTGGGGGAGGCTTCTCAAGTTACTTAATGCTTTGCCTAATCATCCTCTTAAGAAAAATGAAATACTTGATATCTTTTATAATGGACTAACCGATGCTTTCAGAGATTACCTGGATAGTTGTGCTGGTTCTCTTTTCAGGGAAAGAACACCGGATGAAGCTGAAATCTTATTGAATAATATGTTGACAAATGAAAATAATTGGGCACCTCCTGAGCCAGCTCCTGCTCCAATGAATGATCCTATTCCTAAACCAACTCTGAAGAAGAGAGGTATTCTATTTCTCAGTCATGAAGATATGCAATAGGCAAAGAAATCTATGAAAGAAAAAGGTATTAAAGCTGAAGATGTTAAGAATTTACCTCCCATTGAAGAAATACATGGTCTTAATTTACCGCCTGCCGAAGAAACATATGATCTTAATCCTTTATTTATTGAAGAACCTCCAGACCTCGATAACCCGACACATGTAGTAAAGGTAAATTCTCTCTATAGATATGATAAAACTGAAATCCCTCCTGCTAAAATTGCTAGTCAATGCTTGGATGAGTTTGATAATTTTATGTTTAAGCAATAAGACTTCAATGCTTATTTTGGTAGACAATTAAAACAAGATGCTGATATGACTAAATACTTGGGTGATTATATGGCTAATATTAGAGGTGAACTTAAACTTGTTAGCAAACATGCTTCTATGGTTACCACTCAAGAAGAACAAGTACTTAAAGCTCAAAAAGAATTGCTCGATGAGATGAATAGTAAGAAAAATGATTATGCTGTTAAAGCAGCTACTAGAACTGGTAGAATGACCCAGGAACTTTTGTATCCTGAAGGCTACTGAGGGAGTCCTGGATTAGGGGGTCTCCGGACAGCCGGACTATCTCCATTGGCTGGAGTGTTAGACTATGAAGATACAAGATTGAAGACTTCGTCTCGTGTCCGGATGGGACTCTACTTGGCGTGGAAGGCAAGCTAGGCAATACGTATATGGATATCTCCTCCTTTGTAACCGACCTTGTGTAACCCTAACCCTCTCCGGTGTCTATATAAACCGAAGGGTTTTAGTCCGTAGGACAACAATCACAATATACAATCATACCATAGGCTAGCTTCTAGGGTTTAGCCTCTCTGATCTCGTGGTAGATCTACTCTTGTAACACCCATATCATCAATATTAATCAAGCAGGACGTAGGGTTTTACCTCCATCAAGAGGGCCCGAACCTGGGTAAAGCTTCGTGTCCCTTGCCTCCTGTTACCATCCGGCCTAGACGCACAGTTCGGGACCCCCTACCCGAGACCCGCCAGTTTTGACACCGACATTGGTGCTTTCATTGAGAGTTCCTCTGTGTCGTCGCCGTTAGGCTTGATGGCTCCTACTATCATCGATAGCGATGCGGTCCAGGGTGAGACTTTTCTCCCCGGACAGATCTTCGTATTCGGCGGCTTTGCACTGCGGGCTAATTCGCTTGGCCATCTGGAGTAGATTGAAAGCTACGCCCCTGGCCATCAGGTCAGATTTGGAAGTTTGAATTACACAGCCAACATCCATGGGGACTTGATCTTTGACGGATTCGAGCCACAGCCGGGCGCGCCTCACTATCGCGAGGGGTATGGCCTAGCTATGCCACTAGACGGTACCCCAGAGGCCGCGCCCGCATCAGCTTTGACCCTTAGCTCGGAGCCAGCTGCGCCAATCGAGGACGGGTGGCTAGACACTGCCTCAGGGGCTGCAGTCTCGACGGTGATCGAGCCAAACACCAGCATAATCCTCTGCACAGCCCGTGACTCCAAGGTGTCGGACTCTCTTCCGAACCCCGAACCATCCGCGCCCCTGCCAATCGAATCCGATTGGGCGCCGATCATGGAATTCACCACCACGGATATCTTTCAGCACTCGCCCTTCGGTGACATTCTGAATTCACTAAGGTCTCTCTCTTTGTCAGGAGAGCCCTGGCCGGATTATGGCCAACAGGATTGGGATGCGGACGACGAAGAAATTCGACGCCCACCCACCACCCACTTTGTAGCCACTGTAGATGATTTAACCGACATGCTCGACTTCGACTCCGAAGACATCGACAGTATGCACGACGATGTAGGACGAACTTGAACTAGCACCTATAGGGCACTGGAAAGCCACCTCGTCGTATGACATATACATGGTGGATACACCCAATGAAGGTAATGGCGACGAGATAGCGGAGGATGACACCTCCAAGAAGCAACCCAAGCGCCGACGTCAGCGGCGCCGCTCTAAGTCCCACCAAAGCAAAAGTGGTGATACCAGCACAGGAGATAATAACACTCCGGATAGCGCCGAAGACAACAACAATCCCCTCCAGCAAGATTTAGAGCAGGAGGATGAAGGAGCCAGCTCTCCTGAGAGAGCGGCTGGCGGAGAGGAGGAGGATGACAATTACATGCCCCCCTCCAAAGACGAGGCAAGCCTCGGCGACGATGAATTCGCCGTACCAGAGGATCCCGTCGAACAAGAGCGCTTCAAGCGCAGGCTTATGGCCACGGCAAATAGCCTGAAGAAAAAGCAGCAGCAGCTTCAAGCTGATCAAGATCTGCTAGCTGACAAATGGACTGAAGTCCTCGCGGCCGAGGAATATAAACTCGAGCGTCCCTCCAAGAGTTACCCAAGGCGTAGGTTACTACCCCGACTGGAGGAAGAAGCGTATGATACGACTGATCGGCCACCTCGTGGCCACAATAGAGAGGCATTCCAGCCAAAAGCTCAGCCTCCACCCCAACTCCATCCAAATAAAAAGGCATGGGGAGATATGCCAGACCTGCGAGACATATTGGACGACAAAGCAAAAGCATTCAAGATCGATCTATGGATCACGAGGGCGCACCACTCTACGAGACGGTAAACATCACGCCGGATACAGTAAAAGCAAATCCGGTCGGGCCGAACACAGCGGGCAGGACCCATTCGAGCTGCGTCGCGATATAGCCCAATATAGAGGCACCGCACACCCCTTATGCTTCACAGACGAAGTAATGGAACATCAATTCCCAGAAGGTTTCAAACCTGTAAATATTGAATCATACGATGGCACAACAGATCCCGCAGTATGGATTGAGGACTTCCTCCTCCACATCCACATGGCCCGCAATGATGACTTACATGCCATCAAGTACCTCCCACTAAAACTCAAAGGACCAGCGCGGCATTGGCTTAATAGATTGCCAGCGGACTCCATTAGCTGTTGGGAAGATCTGGAAGCCGCATTCCTCGACAACTTTCAGGGAACTTATGTGCGACCACCAGACGCCAATGACTTGAGCCACATAATTCAGCAGCCAGAAGAGTTGGCCAGGCAATTCTGGACTCGGTTCCTTACAAAGAAAAATCAAATCGTCGACTGTCCGGATGCGGAGGCCTTAGCGGCTTTCAAGCACAACATCTGAGATGAGTGGCTAGCCCGGCACCTTGGTCAGGAAAAGCCGAAATATATGGCAGCTCTCATGACGCTCATGACCCGCTTTTGTGCGGGAGAAGACAGCTGGTTGGCTCGCAGTAATAACATATCAAAGAACCATGGTACCTCAGATACCAAGGACGGCAATAGCAGGTCACGTCGCAACAAGCATAAGCGCCGCATTAACAGCGAAAGTACTAAGGATACAGTAGTCAATGCCAGATTCAAAGGCTCTAAACCCGGTCAGCAGAAAAAGCCATTCAAACAAAGTACGCTGGGTCCGTCCAGCTTGGACCGTATACTCGAACACTCATGTCAAATACACGGCACCCCAGACAAGCCAGCCAATCACACCAACATGGATTGTTGGGTATTCAAGCAGGTCGGCAAGTTAATTGTCGAAAACAAGGACAAGGGGCCGCATAGCGATGACGAGGAAGAACCCCAGCAGCCGCACACTGGAGGACATAAGAGGTTTCCCCCGCAAGTGCGGATGGTGAACATGATATACGCAACCCACATCCCCAAGAGGGAGCGTAAGCGTGCGCTCAGGGACGTATATGCGTTGGAGCCAGTCGCCCCAAAGTTCAACCCTTGGTCCTCCTGTCCGATCACCTTCGATCACAGGGACCACCCCACTAGTATCCGTCATGGCGGATTCGCCGCACTGGTCCTAGACCCAATCATCGACGGATTTCACCTCACTCGAGTCCTTATGGATGGCGGCAGCAGTCTGAACCTGCTTTATCAGGACACAGTGCGCAAAATTGGTATAGACCCCTCAAGGATCAAACCCACAAAAATGACCTTTAAGGGCATCATTCCAGGCGTAGAGGCCCTTCGATCACAGGGACCACCCCACTAGTATCCGTCATGGCGGATTCGCCGCACTGGTCCTAGACCCAATCATCGACGGATTTCACCTCACTCGAGTCCTTATGGATGGCGGCAGCAGTCTGAACCTGCTTTATCAGGACACAGTGCGCAAAATTGGTATAGACCCCTCAAGGATCAAACCCACAAAAATGACCTTTAAGGGCATCATTCCAGGCGTAGAGGCCCACTGCACAGGCTCAATTACACTGGAAGTGGTCTTCGGATCCCCGGATAACTTCCGAAGCGAAGAGTTAATCTTCGATATAGTCCCGTTCCGTAGTGGTTATCACGCGTTGCTCGGATGAACCGCATTTGCTAGATTCAATGCGGTACCACATTATGCATACCTCAAGCTCAAGATGCCAGGACCTCGCAGAGTTATTACAATCAATGGAAACATAGAGCGCTCTCTCCGAACAGAGGAGCACACCGCGGCCCTTGTAGCAGAAGCGCAAAGCAGCCTCTCAAGGCAATCTACCAGTTCGACATTTCAAAGCTCGGACACCTTCAAGCGTGCTCGGGGCAATCGGCAAACAGACCGCCTGGCGCGATCTGAGCTCGCGTAGCAATACGGCGGCCACCCCAATCCCAGCCCAACGGCGTTATTCGTGTCGCGCGTACATAATTACGCATTAAAAATACCATGGGCATAGGTGGGGGGCACAACTGCGACACGCCCCAAAACGTGGCCTAAACCGCACTAGGGGCTTCCCGTTTGGTTATTTTTCTTTTTCTTTCAGGACTTTAATCTCTGGAAACACTGTTCGGCAGCTCTATTGCCGAACACATGATACAGCAACCAAGGAGGCAGACAACTACGTTATACAACGGAATTCCCAGGTTGATTACAGATTTCATATCATTCCTCAGCTCGCCCTTGGAAGGGACATAGTCCTACTCTTTTGCTTATTGCACTATCTGTATCACTCTGCTTTAATGCAATTTTTAATATACAATGCATGACATTACGACTATTATTGCATTTTTGTTATATATATATATATATGTGTGTTCATTAATGACACCTTGCAACCATACACTCTGGTACGGCCAATACACCAGGGGCTTACGTACCCACAATATGGTGTGAAAAGTTCGAACACTTTCACAAGTGCGGCACCTCGAACTTATAGCATTATATGCATTAGCTCCGAATCATGTCTTTGGTCAAATGTTGGGTTTGCCCGGATCCTATGTTTTGGTACCTTACGTTCCGCTCTATCGACTAAGGTAGCGCTAGGAGAACTACTGCGATTGTGCCCCGGTTCTTCCGGGCCGAGCACCTCAGTAGAGAAAGCTAAAACTGACTGTCATGATAAGGCGAGAGACTGGTCGCTGTTCGGCGAGGTTTTTCGAGTCCCTAAAGACTTATGCCGCTTAGGGCGAGGGGCCGGCTCCGTCCGGCTTACAGGCGTGTATCGCGCCTCGAATTCGGCCTTCCGAATATCAGGGGCTTCGCCGGAATTTAAAATTATAGAAGTCTATGGCTAAGTGAGAGTGATAAAGCATTATTAGTCCGGTTGTGCTGAGCACCTCCCTCGAAGGACCCAAACATGGGAACAAGAGTGCTCAGGTTTATCCCGAACACCCAGCACTCGTGGCATGGGGGTAGAAGCCGAGGACTAGCCATCTCTCAGATTGGATAAACAGCCAAACAGAAGGTAATATTTTAAATTCTAACAAGCGCTGCATAGCGAACATGATACAAGTTTTCATACATATAGGACAACACGAGCAAGTCCCATTCAAATATTACATTTTGCGAACACTCATCCGCGATAAGACGGGCACCCGGCAGAACACCCTCGTAGTTCATCTCGGGGTGGCGGTGCTCCTTGCCCTCCGGTGGCCCCTCCTTGATCAGCTTCACAGCGTCTAGCTTGACCCACTGCATTTTTACACGGGCGAAAGCCCGGCGTGCACCTTCTATGCAGATGGATCACTTGACGACCTCCAGCCCAGGGCAGGCATCCACAAGCCGCCTCACCAGGCCAAAGAAGCTGTTCGGAAGGGCGTTGCTAGGCCACAACCGGACTATGAAGCCCTTCATGGCCTGATCGGCCACCTTATGTAGCTCGACCATCTGCTTCAGCTGGTCGCTCATTGGCACCGGATGTTCGGCCTGAGCATACTGAAACCAGAACAGCTTCTCCGTCGAGCTTCCGTCCTCGACCTGGTAGAATTGTGCGGCATCGGACACACTGCGGGGCAAATCTGTGAATGCTCCTGAAGTGCTCCGGATTCGGGTAAGTAATCGGTAATTCACTTTTACATGCTTGCTTTGCATATAGAAAGCCTTACCCGCTGCTATCTTCTTCATCGCATCGATCTCCTGAAGGGCCTTCTGGGCCTCGGCCTTGGCACTCTTTGCGCTCTCACGGGCCACGGCAAGCTCAGACTCTCGCATCTTCAAGTCAAGCTCCAATGCCTCATGCTTTGTCACGAGAGCCTGGAGCTCTTGCTGCACCTCGCCCACCCGAGCCTCGTGCCTCTCTCGCTCGGTGCGCTCCTTAGCCGCTGTATCTTCGGCCTTGGTCAGCGCTTGCTTCAGGGTCGCCACCTCGGTCGTGGCCCCTGGCAAAACATACAATGATCCTGTCATTTTGCAATCGCGTCCTTTTTTATATACACATATCTATAGACGGGGTATTACTTACCCTCGTTCTTCTCGAGCTGCCTCTTGGCAAGGCCGAGTTCTTTTTTGGACCCATCGAGGTCCTGCTTCAGTACGGTGACCTCCGCAGTTAGTGCAGCGGACGCCAGCAGAGAAGCCTGCATATGCATATTGACATACTTATATTAGACTCCTGCAATATTATTTGATCCTCTGTTCGGCTTTTCTTTGTGAATACCGAACAAAGCATCAGGGGCTACTGTCTATGCGGTAATACTTCTACCACATTTTAAAACACTTACCTCGAAGCCTATTAGAAGGCTGGCACAGGCTTCAGTCAATCCGCTCTTGGCAGACTGAACCTTCTGGATCACCGCACTCATGATGGTGCGGTGCTCCTCGTCGATGGAAGCGCTGCGAAGCGCTTCCAGCAGGCTGTCCGGTGGCTCTGGATGGGCAGAGGTCACCGGCACTGGCGTTTCGCCCCTCTTAGAGGGGGACCGCCTACCCGAGTCTGGAACCGTTGGAGGATCCGGCGCGGTGTTCGGCTGAGGGCCAAACTCGGAGCTCTCGGGGACCCCATCCCCTCGGCTCCCGGAGTCCGGAAGGTCGCCTTGAGGCACCTCCGGGATGGTCCCCCCTTGATCCGGTGCCTCTTGAGACAACACTTCGGCGTCGTCGGCAGGATGAGGGAAGGTGGCGGTCGGGACTGGATCGCTATCCATGTCCGACGAGCCCAGGGAGCCATCCGATGATACCTCGATATCGGCTCGGGGCGGCCTGCACAATTGAGTTTGGCGTTAGGAAAGTAGTGCGACAAAGGAATCCTATGGATAATTTTGGTATCCGAATACTTACGATCTCCCCGGGGGCTTGGCCCTGGGCAACCACTTGTCTCCACTTTCATCGGCGGCGGTGGAGCTGTCCGGAAGGAGAGTCCTTCCCTTCTTGGACCCTCTGACCTCCCCAGTTGGGGCGGCCTTCCTTTTCTTGTCTCCCCTAGTCGGTGGGGGAGCCTCTTCTTCCTCTTCCTCGTCTTCGGGGGAAGAGTGCACCGCAGAGTCATCGGACGGTGAGTCCGACGACGCCTGGAGTCGGGAACTCTTTCGAGCTCCCTTGGCCTTCTTGGTCTTCTCCGGCACCTTGAGTCAACATCTTCGCCAGAAGGGCGTCTGCGGGGCCTTCGGGCAAAGGAGCCGGACAGTCAATCTGTCCGGCCATCTTCTGCCAGTCCTGTCAAAGGCACGGGAGTTTAGATCCCGCAGGGAGTCAATCTATATGGAAAACAAGTATCCTGTGAAAGGTAAAACAGCTTACCGCACTGGCTTGGCGCTTCGCGCTGAATCCGCGATCCTCAGTATTGGGGGGAGGGACCTCGACGCTCTTGAACAACACCCTCTAGGCATCTTCATGAGTCGTGTTGAAGAGCCTGTTCAGAGTTCGGTGCTGCACTGGGTTGAACTCCCACAAGGTGAACTCCCGTTGTTGGCACGGGAGTATCCGGCGGACAAGCATAACCTGGACTATGTTGACGAGCTTGAGCTTCTTGTCCACCATGTTTTGAATACATGTCTGGAGTCTAGTCAGCTCTTTTTAATTACCCCAGGACAGGCCCTTCTCCTTACAGGAAGTGAGCCGCATGGGGATGCCAGATCGGAACTCGGGGGCCGCTACCCATGCGGGGTCGCGCGGCTCGGTGATATAGAACCACCCCGATTGCCATCCCTTTATGGTATCCACAAAGGAGCCCTCGAGCCATGTTATGTTGGGCATCTTGCCCACCATGGCGCCTCCGCACTCCGCCTGGCAGCCGCTCACCACCTTCGGCTTGACATTGAAGGTCTTCAGCCATAAGCCGAAGTGGGGCTTGATGCTGAGGAAGGCCTCGCACACGATGATAAACGCCAAGATGTTGAGGATGAAGTTTGGGGCCAGATCGTGGAAATCCAGGCCATAATAAAACATGAGCCCCCGGACGAAGGGATGGAGAGGGAATCCCAGTCCGTGAAGGAAATGGGTGAGAATACCACCCTCTCATGGGGCCTGGGGGTGGGGATGAGCTGCCCCTCATCTGGGAGCCGGTGCGCGATGTCGTCGGGCAGGTATCCGGCTCTCCTCAGTTTCTTGATGTCTCCCTCCGTGGCGGAGGAGACCATCCACTTGCCTCCCGCTCCGGACATGGTTGGAGAAGGTTGAGATGGAAGTGAGTGCTTGGGCGCTAGAGCTCGAGTGTGCGGGAGCGGATGAGCAGAGGAGGAAGAAGGCGTGGATAGAAAGGTGATCATTATCCCTTTATATGGGCGGACAAAACTAAGCGTCCCCACTTGCCTGGTAAAACTCGCTTATACCCCAAGCGCCGTAATTGATGGCGCGGTTGGGTTACCCACGCCCGTATTGATGAGAATCCCGTAATAAGGGGACACGATCTCTACTTTGACAAGACGTGTCGAAAAACTGCCTCGCGTTATGTGCGGGGCTGGTTAAAAGAAACGGTTTGAATAATCACCGGGCCATGACGTAACGTCGTGTTGCCAAAACATGCTAGCGAATTAGATTTGTGAAAACATTATTCTCTCTACGGTGGAATGTGGAACTTATTTTGCAGGGTCGAACACTATCCTCGTATTCAAATTCTTCGCTGATGTATTCGGAGAAGGAACCCGCCTTGCAATGCCGAAGACAACTGCGCGTCGGACTCATCGTCATTGAAGCCTCGTTCAGGGGCTATTGAGGGAGTCCTGGATTAGGGGGTCTCCGGATAGCCGGACTATCTCCATTGGCCGGACTGTTAGACTATGAAGATACAAGATTGAAGACTTCGTCTCGTGTCCGGATGGGACTCTACTTGGCGTGGAAGGCAAGCTAGGAAATACGTATATAGATATCTCCTCCTTTGTAACCGACCTTGTGTAACCCTAACCCTCTCCGGTGTCTATCTAAACTGAAGGGTTTTAGTCCATAGGACAACAATCACAACATACAATCATACCATAGGCTAGCTTCTAGGGTTTAGCCTCTCTGATCTCGTGGTAGATCTACTCTTGTAACACCCATATCATCAATATTAATCAAGCAGGACGTAGGGTTTTACCTCCATCAAGAGGGCCCGAACCTGGGTAAAGCTTCGTGTCCCTTTCCTCCCGTTACCATCTGGCCTAGACACACGGTTCGGGACCCCCTACCCGAGATCCGCCGGTTTTGACACCGACAGCCACCCTAAGAGAATTGAGCAAGATTCTCAGAGAAATAAAATTGATGCACCTAGTTCTTCTAAAAAGAATAAAAAGAAAAATGATAGAACTATGCAAACTTCTAGTGAACCTATTGCTGAACCACCTGATAATCCAAATGATATCTCTATGTCTGATGTTGAAACACAATCTGGTAATGAACATGAACCTAATGAAAATGTTAATGATGATGTTCATATTAATGCTCAACCTAGTAATGATAATGATGTAGAAATTGAACCTGTTGTTGATCTTGATAACCCACAATCAAAGAATCAACGTTATGATAAGAAAGACTTTGTTGCTAGGAAACATGGTAAAGAAAGAGAACCTTGGGTTCAGAAACCCATGCCTTTTCCTCCCAAACCATCCAAGAAAAAGGATGATGAGGATTTTGAGCGCTTTGCTGAAATGATTAGACCTATATTTTTGCGTATGCGATTGACTGATATACTCAAAACAAATCGTTGTGTTAAGTATATGAAAGATATATTACAAATAAAAGAAAGATACTGGAAGCTGAAATTTCCACCATGCTTGCTAATTATACTTTTAAGGGTGGAATACCAAAGAAACTTGGGGATCCAGGAGTACCTACTATACCATGCTCCATTAAAAGAAACTATGTTAAAACTGCTTTATGTGATCTTGGAGCCGGTGTTAGTGTTATGCCTCTCTCTTTATATCGTAGACTTGATTTGAATAAGTTGACGCCTACTAAAATATCTTTGCAAATGGCTGATAAATCAACTGCTATACCTGTCGGTATTTGTGAGGATGTGCATGTTGTAGTTGCAAACATTACTATTTTAACGGACTTTGTTATTCTTGATATCCCCGAGGACGATAGTATGTTTATTATTCTTGGAAGACCTTTTCTTAATACTACAGGGGCTGTTATTGATTGCAACAAAGGCAATGTCACTTTTCATGTTAATGGTAATGAGCATACAGTACACTTTCCGAGGAAACAACCTCAAGTTCATAGTATCAATTCTATCGGAAAAATTCCATCGATTATATTTGGAGGTTTTGAATTTCCTCTTCCTACTGTCAAGAAGAAATATGATATACTTATTATTGGGGATGTGCATATCCCTGTTGAGGTAACCTAGTGTTATTCGAAATTTCTCCGGTTTCATGTTAATCGGAATGGGTTTGTTAACAAGACTTGATCAACCTTGTTAGTGGATTCCTTTTGACGAGCATGAGATGGATGAAACTAGAAGCACAACTCTCTGTAACCTTTCTATACCTTCTGTTATTTAGTTAAAATAAAGTAAAAATAAATAATTTTCTGTCTGTTATCTAATTATCTGTGCAATATAAAAATAGCTCGAAAATAAAAGTTCTCCAAATGCCCTGAAAAATAAATATGATTTTTATAGAATATTTGAGGATTTATGGAACAAAGAACACCCTAGGGCGCGCCCCCTGCCTCGTGGGCCCATGGTGGCCCTCCTCCACTTATTCTTCCAGCCACACACTTCATCTTCCTCCCCCAAACACGAAAAACCAACTCAAACCCGAGTCCAATCTCGTTTTGCTGCCATTTTTTATCTCCTTGCTCAAAGCACCTCTCACAAAACTTCTTGGGGAGATTGTTCCTTTGTATGTGACTCCTCCATTAGTCCAATTAGTTTTTGTTCTAGTGCTTTATTCATTGCAAATTTGTGTTGTTTAGGTGACCCTGTTCTTGAGCTTGCATGTCAAATTTATATGGTCAAAGTAGTTTTGATGCATGATATAGGCCCTAGGCACTTGTAGGAGTAGTTGCTATCAATATTATTGAGTTTGGTTTACTTTTATTTTGAAGTTACTAAACATTTCAGAATTTTTTAGAAAATGATGAGGAGATTATTGAGGGGCTCATTGAGCCAAAGCTCGAAGGAAAAGGCACCGAAGCCTAAGTATAATTTTTCGTGCACCGCGGAGGTTCGGGCGTGTGAATGGCCTTCTGAGGATTTCTTGAGGGCAGCCGGGATTTATGAAGATTTTCATGAGTTGGCTCATAATGTCAGCCTCACCGCTTTCCTCCACGACCAATGCGATCAGTATCTCTTACTCACAAATACCTTTGTGCAAAACTTTCATTTCCATTCTAGGAACTCGCCACCTATGGTGGAGTTTCATTTATATGATGAGCATAAGGAGATGTCACTTTATGATTTTTGTCAGATTTGTTTAGTCCCTTTTGGGGGCAAGACAGAAGAACCACATCATGATGATGTGGAAGGATTTATTAATACTATCACTGTAGGGGAAACTAGGAAGGTTTCCGATGCACGAATCACTAGCATACACTTTCCTGTCTTACGTTGCTTTGCATTATTTGCTAGTCGTTGCTTAATTGGTCGCGGAAACTCTGGAAACCTTAGTATCCCTGATATTATTATTTTGCCCCAGGTTTATACAGTGATAACACTTTTAGTATGGGCGGCATTATTGCTAGACGGTTAAGTATGAACCGTACTAAGGGTCCCATCTTTCGAGGCGTCTATGCCACACGCCTAGCTGCACATTTTACCTATTAGGCATGCTGAGAAGGAGGAAAAAGTGCCGCCTCGTGTTTATTTAGATTATAAAAGTATGGTGGCACATGATTTTATTGTTAAGAATAGGGCAGGAGAGCTTAAATATCAATTGTTCTTTAATAAACATCGTCCTGAGACTATTACCTTGCCTGCTCCTGCTTTGTTTGATTTGACTGTAGGCAAGTACCTTGTTCTGTTGACGACTATCCACGCCTACCAAAAGCCTGCACCAGCTGAGGAGCCAGAACTGGAACCACAATTTGATCCTTCACGACAGTCTAACTATCAGTGGGATCCGGAGATGATTGCCAACCAGTGGCAATCGGAGCCTTCTTCTTCCTCATCACAGTACGACCCCAACAACTATTATTATGGATATCAGCCAGGCCAGCCGTGGCCATAGACCAACTTAGGCCAAAAGCCTAAGCTTGGGGGAGTATGTATTTCTCACCGACATTACATTTATGTTCACACACACACTCATTGCCAGATGTCGGTGCTCATACCTTTTCATTGTATCATCCATGCTAGTTTATTTTCTTTTATGCTTTATTCTTGTGTGTTTGATAAACCTTAAGAAAAAACCAAAAAAATAGTTGTAGCTTTTAATTAATTTACTTTCCATGATGTAGTAGTAATTAAAAAGAAAACCCAAAAATATTTCCCGTTCTTCTTTTGCTTGTTGGGAGCTTTCCCGTGTAAATAGTTTTATTTCTTTTCTTTTCTTTGGGGGTCAGTAGGAGAAGACCTTGATTAAATTGTTGAAGTGGCTCTTATATGCACTATTATTTATCTGACAAAAGAGCCCATATTGCCTTGTCTTCTCCTATTTATTGAATGCTCGCAGATTCCAGCTTAGTCCAATGCACGTGCACTCTTATTATTATTCACATCGTTCGGTCGTGCAAGTGAAAGGCAATTATGATGATATATGATGGACTGACTGAGATGAGAAAAGCTGGTATGAACTCGACCTCTTTTGTTTTTGTAAATATGATGAGTTCATCGTTCTTGATTAAGCTTGTTATGAATAAACATGTTTGCAATGACAATTAGAGATCATAGTTGCTTATGCCATGCTTGATTAGCTATGAGTTATAATGGTTTACCTTGCATGCCAACATGCTATTAAAATGGTTATGATGTGGTATGATAGGGTGGTATCCTCCTCTAAATGATTTAAGTGACTTGACTTGGCACATGTTCACGCATGTAGTTGAAACAAATCAACATAGCCTTCACGATATTTATGTTCATGGTGGATTATATCCTACTCATGCTTGCATCTAATGTTTATTAATTTTAATGCATGTACATGGCTGTTGTCGCTCCCTAGTTGGTCGCTTCCCAGTCTTTTGCTAGCCTTCACCTGTACTAAGCGGGAATACTGCTTGTGCATCCAAACTCCTTAAACCCCAAAGTTATTCCACATGAGTCCACTATACCTTCCTATATGCGGTATCTACCTGCCATTCCAAGTAAATTTGTATGTGCCAAACTCTAAACCTTCAAATAATCATCCTGTTTTGTATGCTCGAATAGCTCATGTATCAACTAGGGTTGTTTGTATCTTCCATGTTAGGCGGGTTATTCTCAAGAGGAGTGGACTCTGCTCCTCACTCACGAGATAAAGGGCTGGTCACTGGGATGCCCAGTCCCATGCTTTATGCAAACTAAATCAAAATAATTGCAAACAAAACTCCCTCTGGGACCTAATGTATGTTGGAGGCACTCGTTGTTTCGAGCAAGCCATGGATTGATGTTTGTTGGTGGAGGGGGAGTATAAACTTTACCATTCTGTTTGGGAACCGCCTATAATGTGTGTAGCATGGAAGATATCGCCATCTCTTGGTTGTTATGTTGACAATGAAAGTATACCGCTCAAAATATTATTCACCTCTATTTTAAAACCGAGCTTTGGCACCTCTACAAATCCCTGCTTCCCTCTGCAAAGGGCCTATCCATTTACTTTTATGTTGAGTCATCACCCTCTTATTAAAAAGCACTAGCTGGAGTGAGCATCTGTCATTTGCATTCATTACTGTTAATTTATATTGGGTGTGACTATGATTGGATCTCTTTTACCATGAATTAAAATGTCTAGTCAGTCCTTGATCTTTAAAGGTGCTCTGCATTTATGTTTTACGGTCTCAGAAAGGGCTAGCGAGATACCATCTTGTTATATCATATTATGATTGTTTTGAGAAAGTGTTGTCATCCGAGATTTATTATTATGGCTTGCTAGTTGATTATGTTATTGATATGAGTAATCATGAGACCTGAGAATTATTGCAAATGTGGTTAGTTATAATCTTTACTGAAAACTTGAATGCTAGCTTGACATATTTACAACAACAAGAGCAAACAGAGTTTGTAAAAGTTTTTCATTATTTCTTTCAGTTTGTCAACTGAATTGCTTGAGGACAAGCAAGAGTTTAAGCTTGGGGGAGTTGATACGTCTCCAACTTATCTACTTTTCCAAACACTTTTCCCTTGTTTTGGACTCTAACTTGTATGATTTGAATGGAACTAACCCGGAATGACGCTGTTTTCAGCAGAATTGCCATGATGTTGTTTTATGTGCAGAAAACAAAAGTTCTCGGAATGACCTAAAACTCCACGGGATATCTTACAATAAATAATAATAAATCCTCGCCAAAGATGAAGACCAGGGGGCCCACACCCTTCTCACGAGGGTGGGGGCGCCCCCCCTAGGGCGCGCCCCCTACCTCGTGGCCCCCTAGAGACCCCCGACTCCTACTCCAACTCTATATAACTGCTTTCGGGGAGAAAAAAATAAGGGAGAAGAAATCATCGCGTTTTACGATACAGAGCCGCTGCCAAGCCCTAAAACCTCTCGGGAGGGCTGATCTGGAGTCCGTTCGAGGCTCCGGAGAGGGGGATTCGCCGTCGTCATCATCATCAACCATCCTCCATCACCAATTTCATGATGCTCACCGCCGTGCATGAGTAATTCCATCGTAGGCTTGCTGGAAGGTGATGGGTTGGATGAGATTCACCATGTAATCGAGTTAGTTTTGTTAGGGTTTGATCCCTAGTATCCACTATGTTCTGAGATTGATGTTGCTATGACTTTGCTATGCTTAATGCTTGTCACTAGGGCCCGAGTGCCATGATTTCAGATCTGGACCTATTATGTTTTCATCAATATATGAGTGTTCTTGATCTTATCATGCAAGTCTATAGTCACCTATTGTGTGTTATGATCCATTAACCCTGAAGTGACAATAATCGGGATACTTACCGGTGATGACCGTAGTTTGAGGAGTTCATGTATTCACTATGTGCTAATGCTTTGTTCAGGTTCTCTATTAAAATGAGGCCTTAATATCCCTTAGTTTCCATTAGGACCCCGCTGCCACGGGAGGGTAGGACAAAAGATGTCATGCAAGTTCTTTTCCATACGCACGTATGACCATATTCGAAATACATGCCTACATTACATTGACGAATTGGAGCTAGTTCTGTATCACCCTATGTTATGACAGTTACATGATGAACCACATCCAGCATAATTATCCATCATTGATCCAATGCCTACGTGAAGGAAATATGCCCTAGAGGCAATAATAAAGTTATTATTTATTTCCTTATTTCATAATAAATGTTTATTATTCATGCTAGAATTGTATTAACCGAAAACATAATACATGTGTGAATACATAGACAAACAAAGTGTCACTAGTATGCCTTTACTTGACTAGCTCGTTGATCAAAGCTGGTTAAGTTTCCTAACCATAGACATGAGTTGTCATTTGATTAATGGGATCACATCATTAGTAGAATGATGTGATTGACTTGACCCATTCCGTTAGCTTAGCACTTGATCGTTTAGTTTGTTGCTATTGCTTTCTTCATGACTTATACATGTTCCTCTGACTATGAGATTATGCAACTCCCGTTTACCGGAGGAACACTTTGTGTGCCACCAAACGTCACAACGTAACTGGGTGATTATAAAGGTGCTCTACAGGTGTCTCCGAAGGTACTTGTTGGGTTGGCGTATTTCGAGATTAGGATTTGTCACTCTGATTGTCGGAGAGGTATCTCTGGGCCCACTCGGTAATGCACATCACTATAAGCCTTGCAAGCATTGCAACTAATGAGTTAGTTGCGGGATGATGTATTACGGAATGAGTAAAGAGACTTGCAGGTAATGAGATAGAACTAGGTATTGAGATACCGACGATCGAATCTCGGGCAAGTAACATACCGATGACAAAGGGAACAACATATGTTGTTATGCGGTCTGGACGATAAAGATCTTCGTAGAATATTTAGGAGCCAATATGGGCATCCAGGTCCCACTATTGGTTATTGACCAGAGAGGTGTCTCGGTCATGTCTACATACTTCTCGAACCCGTAGGGTCCGCACGCTTAACGTTCGTTGATGATATAGTACAATGAGTTATGTATGTTGGTGATCGAATGTTGTTCGGAGTCCCGGATGAGATCACGGACATGACGAGGAGCTCCGGAATGGTCGGAGGTAAAGATTCATATATTGGATGATATGGTTTGGCCAAGGGGTCAGGACCATGGGGCTATAAGTCGGTGCAAAAGGAGTTTTGCGGAGGCCAGGGGGCCAAACGCCGGAGACCCTGGCGTCTGGCCCTGGGCCAAACGCCGAGGCCCATGGCGTCTGGACCAGACGCCAAGGATTGTGGCGTTTGGTCCCGGAGTTCGAGTGGGACTCTTGCCTTTCGGGCAAAACCGACTTTGAGGAGGCTTTTGCTCCAAGTTTCGACCCTAGGGCTCAACATCGTGTGTAGAACTCGGAGGTGCCGTGCTTTTGTTACTTGGATCGGTCGGATCGTGAAGACGTACGACTACATCAACCGTGTTGATATAACGCTTCCGCGAACGGTCTACAGGGGTATGTAGACAACACTCTCCCCTCTCGTTGCTATACATCACCATGATCCTGGGTGTGCGTAGGAAATTTTTGAAATTACTACGTTCCCCAACAGTGGCATCCGAGCCAGGTTTTATGCGTTGATGTTATGTGCACCAGTAGAACACAAGTGAGTTGTGGGCGATATAAGTCATACTGCTTACCAGCATGTTATACTTTGGTTCGGCGGTATTGTTGGATGAAGCGGCCCGGACCGACATTACGTGTACGCTTACGCGAGACTGGTTCTACCGACGTGCTTTGCACACAGGTGGCTGGCGGGTGTCAGTTTCTCCAACTTTAGTTGAACCGAGTGTGGCTACGCCCGGTCCTTGCGAAGGTTAAAACAACATCAACTTGACAAACTATCGTTGTGGTTTTGATGCGTAGGTAAGAACGGTTCTTGCTAAGCCCGTAGCAGCCACGTAAAACTTGCAACAACAAAGTAGAGGACGTCTAACTTGTTTTTGCAGGGCATGTTGTGATGTGATATGGTCAAGACGTGATGAGATATAAGTTGTTGTATAAGATGATCATGTTTTGTTGAAGTTATTGGCAACTGGCAGAAGCCTTATGGTTGTCTCTTTATTGCATAAGATGCAAGCGCCAAATAATTGCTTTACTTTATCGCTATGCGATAGCAATAGTTGCAAGAGCAGTAGTTGGCGAGACGACCATGTGACGACACATTGATATAGATCAAGATGATGGAGATCATGGTGTCATGCCGGTGACGATGGAAATCATGACGATACTTTGGAGATGGAGATCAAAGGCACAAGATGATGATGGCCATATCATGTCACATATTTTGATTGCATGTGATGTTTATCTTTTATACATCTTATTTTGCTTAGTTCGACGGTAGCTTTATAAGATGATCTCTCACTAATTATCAAGGTACAAGTGTTCTCCCTGAGTATGCACCGTTGCAAAGGTTCTTCGTGCTGAGACACCACGTGATGATCGGGTGTGATAAGCTCTACGTTCAAATACAACGGGTGCAAAATAGTTGCACACGCGGAATACTCAGGTTAAACTTGACGAGCCTAGTATATAACAGATATGGCCTGGGAACACGGAGACCGAAAGGTCGAGCGTGAATCATATAGTAGATATGATCAACATAGTGATGTTCACCATTAAAACTACTCCATCTCACGTGATGATCGGACATGGTTTAGTTGATTTGGATCATGTGATCACTTAGAGGATTAGAGGGATGTCTATCTAAGTGGGAGTTCTTAAGTAATATGATTAATTGAACTTTAATTTATCATGAACTTAGTCCTGGTAGTATTAGCATATCTATGTTGTAGATCAATAGCTCGCGTTTAGCTCCCCTGTTTTATTTTTGATATGTTCCTAGAGAAAACTAAGTTGAAAAATGTTAGTAGCAATGATGCGGGCAATGACGCGGATTGGATCCGTGATCTGAGGTTTATCCTCATTGCTGCACAGAAGAATTATGTCTTTGATGCACCGCTAGGTGACAAACCTATTGCAGGAGCAGATGCAGATGTTATGAACATTTGGCTAGCTCAACATGATGACTACTTGATAGTTTAGTGCATCATGCTTAAACGGCTTAGAATCGGAACTTCAAAGACGTTTTGAACGTCATTGACCATATGAGATGTTCCATGAGTTGAAGTTAATATTTCAAGCAAATACCCGAGTTGAGAGATATGAAGTCTCCAACAAGTTCTATAGCTAAAAGATGGAGGAGAATAGCTCAAGCAGTGAGCATGTGCTCAGATTGTCTGGGTACTACAATCGCTTGAATCAAGTGGGAGTTAATCTTCCAGATAAAATAGTGATTGACAGAATTCTCTAGTCACCATCACCAAGTTAGTAGAACTTCGTGATGAACTATGATATGCAAGGGATAATGGAAACGATTCCCAAGCTCTTCGTAATGCTGAAATCGATGAAGGTAGAAATCAAGAAAAATATCAAGTATTGATGGTAGACAAGACCACTAGTTTCAAGAAAAGGGCAAAGGGAAGAAGGGGAACTTCAAGAAGAACGGTAGGCAAGTTGCTGCTCAAGTGAAGAAGCCCAAGTCTGGTCCTAAGCCTGAGACTAAGTGCTTCTACTACAAAGGGACTGGTCACTGGAAGCGGAACTGCCCCAAGTATTTGGCGGATAAGAAGGATGGCAAAGTGAACAAAGGTATATTTGATATATAGATTATTGATGTGTATTTTACTAGTGTTCGTAGCAACCCCTCGGTATTTGATACTGGTTCAGTTGCTAAGAGTAGTAACTCGAAACGGGAGTTGTAGAATGAACATAGACTAGTTAAGGGTGAAGTGATGATGTGTGTTGGAAGTGGTTCCAAGATTGATATGATCATCATCGCACACTCCCTATACTTTTGGGATTAGTGTTGAACCTAAATAAGTGTTATTTGGTGTTTGCGTTGAGCATGAATATGATTTGATCATGTTTATTGCAATACGGTTATTCATTTAAGTAAGAGAATAAATTGTTGTTCTGTTTACATGAATAAAACCTTATATGGTTACACACCCAATGAAAATGGTTCGTTGGATCTCGATCGTAGTGATACACATATTCATAATATTGAAACCAAAAGATGCAAATTTAATAATGATAGTGCAACTTATTTGTGGCACTGTCGTTTAGGTCATATTGGTGTAAAGCGCATGAAGAAAATCCATGTTGATGGGCTTTTGGAATCACTTGATTATGAATCAGTTGATGCTTGCGAACCATGCCTCATGGGCAAGATGACTAAGACTCTGTTCTCCGGAACAATGGAGCGAGCAACAGATTTGTTGGAAATCATACATACTGATGTATGTGGTCCGATGAATATTGCGGCTCGCGGCAGGTATCATTATTTTCTGATCTTCACAGGTGATTTGAGCAGATATGAGTATATCTACTTGATGAAACACAAGTCTGAAACATTTGAAAAGTTCAAAGAATTTCAGAGTGAAGTGGAGAATCATTGTAACAAAAATAAAAGTTTCTACGATATGATCGCAGAAGTAAAATATTTGAGTTACGAGTTTGGCCTTCAGTTAAAAACAATGTGAAATAGTTTCACTACTCACGCCACCTGGAACACCACAGTGTAATGGTGTGTCCGAACGTCATAACCGTACTTTATTAGATATGGTGCGATCTATGATGTCTCTTACCGATATACCACTATCGTTTTGGGGTTATGCATTAGAGACAGCTGCATTCACGTTAAATAGGGCACCATCTAAATCCGTTGAGACGACACAGTATGAACTATGGTTTGGCAAGAAACCTAAGATGTCGTTTCTTAAAGTTTGAGGTTGCAATGCTTATGTGAAAAAGTTTCAACCTGATAAGCTCAAACCCAAATCGGAGAAGTGCATCTTCATAGGATACCCAAAAGAAAATGTTGGGTACACCTTCTATCACAGATCCGAAGGCAAGATATTCGTTGCTTTGAATGGATCCTTTCTAGAGAAGGAGTTTCTCTCGAAAGAAGTGAGTGGGAGGAAAGTAGAACTTGATGAGGTAATTGTACCTGCTCCCTTATTGGAAAGTAGTTCATCACAGAAATCTGTTCATGTGACTACTACACCAATTAGTGAGGAAGCTAATGATGATGATCATGTAACTTCAGATCAAGTTAGTACCGAACCTCGTAGGTAAACCAGAGTGAGATCCGCACCAGAGTGGTACGTAATCCTATTCTGGAGGTCATGTTACTTGACCATGACGAGCCTACGAACTATGAGGAAGCGATGATGAGCCCAGATTCCACGAAATGGCTTGAGGCCATGAAATCTGAGATGAGATCCATGTATGAGAACAAAGTATGGACTTTGATTGACTTGCCCAATGATCGGCGAGCCATTGAGATTAAATGGATCTTCAAGAGGAATACGGACGCTGATAGTAGTGTTACTATCTACAAATCTAGAATTGTCGCAAAAAGGTTTTCGACAAGTTCATGGTGTTGACTATGATGAGAGTTTCTCACTCGTATCTATGCTTAAGTCTGTCCGAATCATGTTAGCAATTGCCGCATTTTATGAAATCTGGCAAATGGATAAACAAAACTGCATTCCTTAATGGATTTATTAAAGAAGAGTTGTATATGATGCATCCAGAAAGGTTTTGTCAATCCTAAAGGTGCTAAGGAAATATGCAAGCTCCAGCGATCCATCTATGGACTGGTGCAAGCATCTCGGAGTTGGAATATACGCTTTGATAAGTTGATCAAAGCATATAGTTTTATACAGACTTGCGGTGAAGCCTGTATTTACAAGAAAGTGAGTGGGAGCACTACAACATTTCTGATAAGTGTATGTGAATGACATATTATTGATCAAAAATAATGTAGAATTATTCTGCAAAGCATAAAGGAGTGTTTGAAAGGAATTTTTCAAAGAAAGACCTCAGTGAAGCTGCTTACATATTAAGCATCAAGATCTATAGAGATAGATCAAGACGCTTGATAAGTTTTTTCAATGAGTACATACCTTGACAAGATTTTGAAATAGTTCAAAATGGAACAGTCAAAAAAGAGTTCTTGCCTGTGTTACAAGGTGTGAAATTGAGTAAGACTCAAAGCCTGACCACGACAGAAGATAGAAAGAGAATGAAAGTCATTCCCTATGCCTCAGCCATAGGTTCTATAAAGTATGCCATGCTGTGTACCAGACCTATTGTATACCCTGCCCTGAGTTTGGCAAGGGAGTACAATAGTGATCTAGGAGTAGATCACTGGACATTGGTCAAAATTATCCTTACTGGAGTAAGGATATGTTTCTCGATTATGGAGGTGACAAAAGGTTCATCGTAAAGGGTTACGTCGATGCAAGTTTTGACACTGATCCAGATGACTCTAAGTCTCAATCTGGATACATATTGAAAGTGGGAGCAATTAGCTAGAGTAGCTCCGTGCAGAGCATTGTTGACATAGAAATTTGCAAAATACATATATATCTGAATGTTGCAGACCCGTTGACTAAACTTCTCTCACAAGAAAAACATGATCACACCTTAGTACTCTTTGGGTGTTAATCACATAGCGATGTGAACTAGATTATTGACTCTAGTAAACCCTTTGGGTGTTGGTCACATGACGATGTGAACTATGGGAGTTAATCACATGGTGATGTGAACTATTGATGTTAAATCACATGGCGATGTGATCTAGATTATTGACTCTAGTGCAAGTGGGAGACTGAAGGAAATATGCCCTAGAAGAAATAATAAAGTTATTATTTATTTCCTTATTTCATGATAAATGTTTATTATTCATGCTAGAATTGTATTAACCGGAAACATAATACATGTGTGAATACATAGACAAATAAAGTGTCACTAGTATGCCTCTACTTGACTAGCTCGTTGATCAAAGATGGTTAAGTTTCCTAACCATAGACATGAGTTGTCATTTGATTAACGAGATCACATCATTAGGAGAATGATGTGATTGACTTGACCCATTCCGTTAGCTTAGCACTTGATCGTTTAGTTTGTTGCTATTGCTTTCTTCATGACTTATACATGTTCCTATGACTATGAGATTATGCAACTCCCGTTTACCGGAGGAACACTTTGTGTGCCACCAAACGTCACAACGTAACTGGGTGATTATAAAGGTGCTCTACAGGTGTCTCCGAAGGTACTTGTTGGGTTGGCGTATTTCGAGATTAGGATTTGTCACTCCGATTGTCGGAGAGGTATCTCTGGGCCCACTCGGTAATGCACATCACTATAAGCCTTGCAAGCATTGCAACTAATGAGTTAGTTGCGGGATGATTTATTACGGAACGAGTAAAGAGACTTGCAGGTAACGAGATAGAACTAGGTATTGAGATACCCATGATCGAATCTCGGGCAAGTAACATACCGATGACAAAGGGAACAACATATGTTGTTATGCGGTCTGACCGATAAAGATCTTCGTAGAATATGTAGGAGCCAATCTGGGCATCCAGGTCCCGCTATTGGTTATTGACCAGAGAGGTGTCTTGGTCATATCTACATACTTCTCGAACTCGTAGGGTCCGCACGCTTAACGTTCATTGACGATATAGTACTATGAGTTATGTATGTTGGTGACCGAATGTTGTTCGGAGTCCCGGATAAGATCACGGACATGACGAGGAGCTCCGGAATGGTCCGGAGGTAAAGATTCATATATTGGATGATATGGTTTGGCCAAGGGGTCAGGCCCATGGGGCTATAAGTCAGTGCAAAAGGAGTTTTGCGGAGGCCAGGGGGCCAAACGCCGGAGACCCTGGCGTCTGGCCCTGGGCCAGACGCCGAGGCCCATGGCGTCTGGGCCAAACGCCAAGGATTGTGGCGTTTGGTCCCGGAGTCCAAGTGGGACTCTTGCCTTTCGGGCAAAACCGACTTTGAGGAGGCTTTTGCTCCAAGTTTCGACCCCAGGGCTCAACATATAAATAGAGGGGCAGGGCTAGCAACAAAGACACATCAAGAAACACCAAGCCGTGTGCCGGCTACCCCGTCTCCTCTAGTTTATCCTCTGTCATAGTTTTCGTAGTGCTTAGGTGAAGCCCTGCGGAGATTGTTCTTCACCAACACCGTCACCACGTCGTCGTGCTACCGGAACTCATCTACTACTTCGGCCCTCTTGCTGGATCGAGAAGGCGAGGATGTCACCGAGCCGAACGTGTGTAGAACTCAGAGGTGTCGTGCTTTTGGTACTTGGATCGGTCGGATCGTGAAGACGTACGACTACATCAACCGCGTTGATATAACGCTTCTGCGAACGGTCTACAAGGGTATGTAGACAACACTCTCCCCTCTTGTTGCTATGCATCACCATGATCCTGCGTGTGCGTAGGAAAATTTTGAAATTACTACGTTCCCCAACACTACGAGCTTTCCATATACTGGTTTACGCTTATTTACTTTTCCGTTGCTATTGTTACAATCACTACAAAATACCAAAAACATTAGTTTGCTTTCATTACTCTTTTGTTACCGTTACCATCACTATCATATTACTTTGCTACTAAACACTTTGCTGCAGATACTAAGTTTCTAGGAGTGGTTGAATTGACAACTCAACTGCTAATACTTGAGAATATTCTTTGGCTCCCCTTGTGTCGAATCAACAAATTTGGGTTGAATACTCTACCCTCGAAAGCTGTTGCGATCCCCTATACTTGTGGGTTATCATCTCATTGCAAGAAAGATCAATCTAGTAGGCCAAACCAAACTGATAATTCGAAGAGACTTGTAAAGATAAACCAATCATACATAAAAGAATTCAGAGGAGATTCAAATATTTTTCATAGATAAACTTGATCATAAACCCACAACTCATCGGATCTCGACAAACACACCGCAAAAGAAGATTACATCGAATAGATCTCCAAGAAGATCGAGGAGAACTTTGTATTGAGATCCAAAGAGAGAGAAGAAGCCATCTACCTAATAACTATGAACCCGTAAGTCTGAAGTAAACTACTCACACATCACCGGAGAGGCCATGGAGTTGATGTAGAGGCCCTCCGTGATCAATGCCCCTCCGGTGGAGCTCCGGAAAAGGCCCCAAGATGGGATCTCTCGGTACAGATGGTTGCGGCAGTGGAATTAGGTTTTCGTGGTGCTCCTGGATGTTTGGAGGGTACGTGGATATATATAGGAGGAAGAAGTACGTCGGTGGGGCAATGGGGGGCCCACGAGGGTGGAGGATGCACCCAAGGGGGTAGGCGCGCCCCCTGCCTCGTGGCTTCCTCCGTTGTTTCTTGACGCCCACTCCAACTCTCCTGGATCACGTTTGTTGAGAAAATCACGTTCCCGAAGGTTTAATTCCGTTTGGACTCCGTTTGATATTCCTTTTTTTTGAAACCCTAAAATAGGCAAAAAAACAGCAATTTGGGCAGGGCCTCCGATTAGTAGGTTAGTCCCAAAAATGATATAAAAGTGTAAAATAAAGCTCATTGACATCCAAAATAGATAATATAATAGCATGGAGCAATCAAAAATTATAGATACGTTGGAGACGTATCACCAACTAGCCCGAGGTCCCCGACGACGAGGGCGACACCACGATGGAGACGGGCCCCGACGACTCCACCCCGGCTTCGCACCTCCTGTGCACGCTGACTTCACCATGGAGCAGGCGCATGTGCAGTTTAACGTTGTCATGGCGGAAGTGTGGCCTGCACCGGCGCCTTTATCGGTGTTCAAGCAGGCACAGGAGGAACAACAATACAACATGTTCCTCCTGGAGCAGCACCGGTTGGCGGAGGGTCAGACCTATACGCGAGCGCGAGAGAGAGGAGGCCGTGGCGGCCATGGCCGCGGCGAACCCAAATTTCGTCATGAAGCAGCGTGCCATCTACGATGCCGGCCGCTCTCAAGCCGCCTCTCGCTAGGAAGCAGCAGTCGCGGAGGCGCAACTACAGGTGATCGCGGAGGAGAACAACGCCAGCTGTGCCTCCTACGCGCCGCCGACGAACCATCAGCCGGCCCGGTGGGACGACGACAACCAAGGTGCTACCATTTCCCTCGTGGACCTCACGTCCACCGGCAATGGACAAGGTGCGGACTCCTCCGAGGATGAGTAGGCCACGGGAGGCGGCGGGCCCTGGTGTCCCATGTGGCCCGGTTCGTCTCTCATGGTCTACCCTTCCTCGTCGAAGGCCGCACCTTCACTTCATCGGTCTTATCGTCAGTGTTCATGGAGACAGCGGAAGGAGGACGATACGTGCTTGGACGCCGGCCGCCGACGTAGGATTGGTTTAGGGTCGGGTCTATTTTTTGTTCTAACTGTTCAAAATATAGTTAAATCCATCGTGTTTGTATGAAATTTGTCATGTTTGTACAAAATCCGGTCTATTTGTACGAAATCCGGTTGTGTTTGCATGAGTTTCATCCGATTTGTTGAAAATAAAATAAAATATATGCAATTAGTGTTAGATGTCTGACCTCTCGCATCCATGTCCACGGACTGGACTCAATGCGAGAGGAAATTTGCGGGGCGTTGAATATGCCCTTAACTTGCACTGCACGCAAGGACGAAAAAGTAGTTCTACTGAAACAAGGTAAACGTCGCATGGACGGACCCTTGGACGTACAGATTCATATGGCCGTGTGAAAATCAACAGTTCCGATACAGTGAGACTGAAACTCGTATATACACCGCACCGATCAGAGATAAGCCATGAAAAGCACCCAAAGCCTCCGACAAGTATTCGGCGTGCACCGATTGCCGCTGATCTCTCGGCTCTCGCGGTGCATCGACTGGTCACACCATCGACAGGTTCCTCCGGTGAGGCCGAGCACTCCACTCCTCCTTGCACGGCTCCTTGTCGTAGCCGTCCTCCGGCTCCGGTGGACATGACGCACACGCGCCTTTCTCGCCGACGCGGACGTCAGTGCCGGCGTCATCACTGCTCGCGGGCGGCGGCGCGACACCGTTCCCTGGCCTCCGGCCGAACAGGCTCTTGAACCCGTGCACCAGACGTGACTTGAGGCTAAGGTTGCCCTTGGCGACGGAGCGGCCGGTGGTGGCGGTGCTGGACGAGAGGTCCTCGCCGTTCCAGAGCCGGCTACGCGGAATGCGGAAGCTGGCCGACTTGGCGGACACGCGGTCGATGGCGGCCGAGGCCGTGGCAGCAGCCGCGGCCTGCTCGGAATGGCGCAGGCGGCAGCGGAGACCGGCGAGCTCGCGCTCGAGCGTGTCGATGCGGTGCCCCGTGGCATCCATGGATGCGCGGATGTGCGCGGACTGGCGCAGCACCGCGTCGCGCTGGAGGATGTCGCCGAGCGTCATGTTGGCGGCGTCCCCGGCGGTCGCGGCGGCGACGGCGCTGCTGAACGGGCCGGAGATGGACCTCTTATGTAGCCCAGGCGGCAACGGCAGCGGCGCGGCGGAGACGGGAGCCGCGGCGGCGGCGGCGTGGTGGTGCTGGGTGAGCAGCATGGAGTGGTGCGAGTGCAGCTGCTCGACGAGCATGGCCTGGACGACGAAGCGGAGCGGCAGCCGCGGGTTCTGCACGAGGTGCATGAAGAGGTGGTGCGACAGCTTGGCGCAGTTCACGTTGTAGCACAGCCGGCTCTTCTCCTCCTCCGTCAGCTTCCCCTTGTGGTTCTGCACCCACATCCGTGCGTGAAACGATCAGCACTCAAAACAGCAACTCATTTCACAAAACATTCTACTGGGACGAAAGCTTTACCTCGAGGTAGTGATCCACGATGGTGTACATGAGGTCGTGGTCGTGCGCGAGCCGCGCGCGCATGGCCTCCACGACCACCTGGAACTCCTCCAGCGGCAGCGCGGCCACGTCCTCGAGCCACCTGCCGTCCGCGCCGCCGGACGCTGCGAGCGTCTCCAGGCACCGCACCAGCAGCCCCGCGCCGGCCCCGGCGGCCTCGCCGCCGAGGAACGCCGCGCACGACCGCAGCACAGCTGCGGCGCGCCCGTGGTCCGTGGCCACTTCCTCGAAGAAGTAGTCCTCGGCGCGGCGTGCCAGCCCGTCCTCCGCGGTCAGCTCCAGCCAGTCCGCGGCCACCCACGCCGCGGCGAGGTTGTCCGGCGACAGCGCCACGTCGGCGCCGTAGCAGGAAGCCACGGCGTCGGCGAACGCGTCGACCGTGAGGCCCGCCGGTAGGTCCACGGCGATGTCGCTGCACTCCGACAGCTGCCGCTTCAGGTAGCTGCTCTCCGACGTGATCGGGTCCTGGGAACAGACAACTCACTCTCTGCATTTAAAAACCGAACCAAAAAACTATACCAAAAATAAACCGAACCGAACCGATTTTATGGTTTTTATGGTTTTTGGTTTCGGTATGGTATGAACTTTTCATACCGTTTTGAACTTTGGTTTATATGATATATACCGAAAAACCGAACGGTTAACCGAATAAACCGAAGTAAAAACTAAATTTGTATTTCTTGAGATAAACAACCATACAAGTTGTCATTTTTTTTGTACATGAGTCAAATTCACTACTAAGCACGTAAATTTTTCTTGTAGCATAGTTATTTTTCTCTTTTTAAAATGCTAAGCACGTCCATAACTATCAACAGATGAATCAATGCAAGCATATACACTTATATATATAGTTATATACTATTTGTGTAAAATAGTATGTGTTTTGAGTCATAAATTTGTAAGTTATTATTACGTCATTTTCAAATTCGCGTTAGGTTTGGTTTTTATGGTATATACCGAAACCATACCGAAACCGAACCATATTTTAATTTCATATCATATTTATCAAAGTATTAATACCGTACAAACCGGAAAACCGTATAAACCGAACCATGTAAACCGAATAAACCGAACGCAAAGAGTGACAGACAACAGAGCAACGTGGTAAAAATACGGAATCTGTAAATAAATTTGAACATCCAGGAGCACAAGTACCACTACATTTGGATCGTTTAACTGTCGCTTAATGGAGTTAGAAAAAAAAACATTTGGATCGTTTCATTTGTAACATCAATCTCTTGGCTTGGCTGGCTAAAAAACATCAGTGTACGTCCGGTACTCTGAAATTTGAACTTACTAGGCGGCAGGAAAAGTCGTAGGAATAAGCACAGAGCTAGAGCACTTGATCCGGCAGATGATTGGCCTAGCCCACAAGATGAGCAGAGGCCAACAAAAAACAGGTTGCATGTTTGCTGGCACTAATTGGATCTTTATCATTTTGGTACAATTGGCAACAGTTTCGGGCTTTCAGTGGCTTTTGGCCTGTATGTGTCAAACTCATTTGAGTTCTGCAGTTCGAGGGAGGAAAAGACCAAGAAAACAGTGTTTCTTGTGCCTGTCGAACTCACTTCAGCAATAAACCGAACCGGGTTGCAGCCAAGCTGAAAACAAAATTGTAGAATGTTCCGAACTGTGAAATCCGAATCCCAGCAAAGTAAGTACTGTACTACAGTACTACTACTACGATCAAAGTTTAATACGTACAGTAGTAGTACGACTCCATAAATAAAATTTGAAATGGTCCGTCCGTCTGATCCTCACATTTACTCAGATCTCCCTTCTGTCGGCCAGCATGAATGCAATGGGCGATACCCCTCCTCGCAGTACGTCGATACTGCCTGGTCCCGATCCCGAAAGAAATTCATACGACGCCACTTGAATTTCCGGCACGATCGACTGTAAATCTACGTCGAATTCAATACGCGAACTGCGCCGGCCCATGTGTCCGATCGTATGTAGAGGGACCAAAAGCCTAACCATTTTTACATGAGATCTCCTCGACCTCTTCTTGCCACACTCCTTGCCATGTCAAAGTTCAGTTGAAACCAACACGGCACAGCGGGTAAAAGAGACGATGCAGGAGCATGCAGGAACATATACTACTGCTACAGTCGACGTGCATGTGTAGAGCTAGGATGGCAGGCAGAAGGCAGTAAACTTGTCTGAAGGCGCCAGTAACTCCTGAGACAGAGGTTACTGGAAGTTTACGATCGCTCCTGCTGCACGCAGGGCAGTGCGCTAATCAAGGCAATGGAGTAAATGTGGTACAGAATCGGCCATCCATTATTGCCTGTTAGGACGCCATTGGCACTCTGCTGTTCATCGTGGGGCAGAGGCTCTGGCATTTGTCTACTTGGGGCACTTAAGCTAATCCAGAGGCCAAGACCATCAAGGGTCCACCTCCGCTTACAAAAGACTTGAGAATCAATTTATATTTTTCATGTATTCTATCGGAAGCATGCGGGAACTGAACTGTTTCCTGCAGGAATTTTACGCGCATTCGGGGAAGAATCCCATAGCCGTGATGAGGATCTTATGTAGGTCAAATAGCTCAATGTGCTACTACAGTGACAATATTGGCAGGCAGCTAACCAGGGAGAAGGCGAAATCTTAGTGCAAGGTTGAAACTAAGAGACACTTTTATTTTTTCTGAAACTCCTACGGTGAATCTATGGGCACTGCCAGGGGAGTGCGCAGTAACTATTTGTGAGTTACTGCTCGTTCCTTTACCGTCACAAGAAACGTCTGACGACGTGGGCGTGGACTGCGTTGTCTGTCATCTCTGCGCCGCGCACGTATCCAGCAGGGCTCGTATTGAATTTGCCATAAATAAATTTCTTCCTACTAACGGAAAACATGCAGCTGCAGCACGGCCTATTCTTTTCTTTTCTTCATCTTGGTTTTACTAAAGGAAAATTGACGGGAGTTACTAGTGCAGGAGATTAATTGGAAACGCTTGGCATGTGGTAAAATTCGACTAATATGGCAGTTTCGAAGAAGAAAGAAGTGATTCATCATCACTGCCGTCGATTTTTAAGGGAGGTGGTGAATTTCTTCTGTCCGAAGTGTTCGATCGTTCAAGAAAAGAAAGGAAAAGGAGCGGTTGATCTTGGTATATCTTACCCTGTGAAGATGGAAGCAGTGTTCTTGGACACGCACGATCACGTCCGGCTTGCGCGATCCATTCGCCCGCGACCTAATCAAACATGGAGGCAAAAAATCGATCGCCGGTCTGTAAGAATGTGAGATGATGCCGAGTTCTGAACTCTGCGTACGTCCATGGAATCCAGAACAGATCGCAACGAACTGAATTGTCACACTGGCTGACACACGTACCATCCTTGCACCGCGGTCCTGAGCGCCGGCGGGAGGGAGGAGGAGGCGGACGGCGCCGCGGGCGAGCAGGACGCCGACGTGGGCGCGGAGGAGGACATGGTGGGCGAGTTGAAGCAGTCCTCCGTCTCCTCCTCCTCCTCCTCCTCGTCTTCCTCCTCGTGGTCGTCCTCGTAGATGGTGTCCACGACGCCGAGCTCCTGCCAGCTCCTGCCCATCTCCATGGCCATGCCTGTTGGCTCCTACTCCTTCTCGATCTCCAACTTCTTGTCCTATCTGGCTATCTACCACCAGCGCGACCCCTGTCCCTGTGGAGGAGGAGCGACGGCTGTGGCTGCTGCGGCTCTTGTAGGTGTAGTACCGGGCGATGCCATTAGGGGGCCGGGGTGTTGAATTGGGATGGCAATGAATGCGTGCATGTGGATGGTAAATGCGGTGGCACCCCCCGCGTCTCCGATCGAGCGCTGTCCTTCCGCCTGCACCACTGCTCCTGCTCGTGTGCGTTTTGTTTTGTTTTGTTTTCGGCCTCCGTGGATCCATCGTGCATGCAGTCCGGTCGTGTGAAGCGTGAGAGTAACTACCCTGTGCTATAGAAGTGGGGTTGCCGACACGGGGCTCGGGCCGTCGGATCGTGCAATGGATGGCCCAGACTTGTCGCCGCCGCCAAGTAACGGATGGCTTGACCGACCGGTAGTTCCAAGATTTCTGATTTTCTTTAAAAAAAATCCAAGATTTCCGTACAAAAAGAATTGGTAACCCCCCTATCCAAGAACGCCACATGTCGCACAAAACACTTATTTCATAGAACCCTCGTAGCCAGCGGAAGTTTGCCGAGAGGCATGGAAATCGCGAAAGAATATCATGGCAATTTATGTTGCACGAGGATGAAAAATTCAGTTAATCTTGAATAAATATTCAAGAGTATTGTTGCTGTTTGTGGCAAGGATTTGCCGTGTTTCTAGAAGAAATTGCATACCTACAACAACTAAAATTGCCATAAAAATGTTCGTTTTGTTATGCCCTCACGGGGACGTCAGTATAATAACACTCCCCATTTCATATATGTTTTAATAAAGTAATCTACGACCTCTTTGATTAAAGAGAAAAATGCACAAATACACAACATTGGTTTTTTGTAGGACCGCGGCCCTCAAGGCATTTTATTCATTTTGACGGATCATATATTGCAAAGTGAAAGATGGGCTGCTCCATTAGCTTCTCCGCCCCGTCCATCAAAGAACGACTCCCTACAAGTTCGAGATATAGGTATGCATTACCCTAATGAGATGTCCCCCAACCAAGCAATCCCCATGTTGCCATGCGGAAAAGACAAACTAGCAATCCGTCTCAACAATGATGTTGGAGAGGCCATTAGCAATAGTCATAACCATAGCATCTCGACATGCAACAAACTAAATAGTGCACGGAACATATAACGTCGGGTACGCCATATATGTCTTCTCACATAAGTTTGTAAACCAGCAACAATACTCTCAGTATTTGCGATCAATAAACAAAGTCATCTCACATAAGTCCTCGCACAAAAATCTGTAAACCAACAACAATACTCTAGATACCAACAACAATACTCTAGGTATAACCTCGGGTATGCCATATATGTCCTCTCTAGTTACTATAAGTACCCCCATCTCAATAGTGAATGAGGAACCTTTTTATTACCAGCTCTAAGCAAATTACTATATGGATACTATTTTGCTGAGCACACACTCAAAAAGTGTTTGAGTTAGCTATTAGCCCCCAACATTGTTTTGTAAGGAGTTAAAAGCACTGGGGGTCCTAGAACTTGTCCGAGATGTGATGATTTGGTCCTACAACTTGCAAAATGACCCTACACAGTCCCAGAACTTGCACCCAATGTGCAGCTATGGTCCTGGACCAATCACAGAGCGACAACTGGACTCGTAGGGCCCGAGCCGGTCAGTGCACGCGTTTTTGCAAATACCCCCTGCCTTCTCCTTCCTCGTGTCGCACGTCTCGGCTGAAACTGAATCGGGTTCGACGACGCCGGCTCCGGCGTCTTCTCCTACGACGCCGGCGAGGGCAGCCCCGGCATGCACAACCCGGCCGCCTACTCGCCCCGCCGCCCATCCCCAGGCCCGGCGCCGGCGGCGGTGGCGAAGGCTTCGCCTCCTCCACTGGCCTCTCCCTCGGCCTAGTATGCTATATTCTATACTACCACCCGACCGTTCATGCGCTCAATACCACTGCATGTTTACTGGCCTTAATTAATTGGCCAGTTTCTCTTCATTGCCGTGTTTAATTGCCTTGGATTTTAATTGGTTTAATTGGCAGACGAACATGGAGGGCGAAGGTCAGCTGGGCGGCGCTTTCATGGGGAGCACGGGGAGCGGCGGCGACGGCGACTCGCTGGGCCGCGCGTGGGAGGGCGAGAACGACAACCGCTCCGGCTGCGACAACCTGGACGGCGCCTCCGCCAACGAGCTGGACCCGGACAACCCCGCGCAAGAAGAAGAAGCGCTACCACCGCCACACGCCGCAGCAAATCCAAGAGCTCGAGGCGTAAGAAATTGTTACAATTCTCTCAGGTTCTTGGTCTACTTTCTATCTAGCCCTAAATTACAGCTTGCTTGACTAATTCATTTTTGGCAGTGTGTTCAAGGAGTGCCCTCACCCCAATGAGAAGCAGCGCATGGAGCTCAGCAGGCGGCTCAACCTGGAGAGCCGCCAGGTCAAGTTCTGGTTCCAGAATCGCCGCACCCAGATGAAGGTTCAGACTGTTAGCCAGAACAATCTTCTATCTATCTTTGGTGCGACGTGTCGGTTGATGTGACAAGCTAGGCCAAGAAGAATCAATTTCCTTCTTCTTTTTGGTAATCATGCCTGGGTGGGCTGGTTGCAGACCCAGATCGAGCGACACGAGAATGCGCTGCTGTGGCAGGAGAACGACAAGCTACGGACGGAGAACATGACGATCCGGGAGGCGACGCGGAGCCCCACCTGCGGTAACTGTGGCGGCGTGGCCACGCTCGGGGAGGTATCGTTGATGACCCACAAGTATAGAGGATCTATCGTAGTCCTTCCGTTAAGTAAGAGTGTCGAACCCAACGAGGAGTAGAAGGAAATGATAAGCGGTTTCCAGCAAGGTGTTCTCTGCAAGTACTGAAATAAGTGGTAACAGATAGTTTTGTGATAGGATAATTTGTAACGAGCAACAAGTAACAAAAGTAAATAAAGTGCAGCAAGGTGGCCCAATCCTTTTTGTAGCAAAGGACAAGCCTGGACAAACTCTTATATAGAGAAAAGCGCTCCTGAGGACACATGGGAATATCATCAAGCTAGTTTTCATCACGCTCATATGATTCGCGTTCGGTACTTTGATAATTTGGTATGTGGGTGGACCGGTGCTTGGGTACTGTCCTTACTTGGACAAGCATCCCACTTATGATTAACCTCTATTGCAAGCATCGACAACTACAATAAAAGTATTAAGGTAAACCTAACCATAGCATGAAACATATGGATCCAAATCAGCCCCTTACGGAGCAACACATAAACTAGGGTTTAAACTTCTGTCACTCTAGCAACCCATCATCTACTTATTACTTCCCAATGCCTTCCTCTAGGCCCAAATAATGGTGAAGTGTCATGTAGTCAACGTTCACATAACACCACTAGAGGAGAGACAACATACATCTCATCAAAATATCGAACGAATACCAAATTCACATGACTACTAATAGTAAGACTTCTCCCATGTCCTCAGGAACAAACATAACTACTCACAAAGCATAAACATGTTCATAATTAGAGGGGTATTAATATGCATATAGGATCTGAACATATGATCTTCCACCAAATAAACCAACTAGCATCAACTACAAGGAGTAATTAACACTACTACAACCTACTAGCACCAATCCCGGACTTGGAGACAAGAATTGGATACAAGAGATGAACTAGGGTTTTGAGAGGAGATGGTGCTGATGAAGATGTTGATGGAGATTGCCCTCTCCCGATGAGAGGAGCATTGGTGATGACGATGGCAATGATTTCCCCCTCCGGGAGGGAAGTTTCCCCGGCAGAACAGCTCTGCCAAAGCCCTAGATTGATTCCGCCAAGGTTCCGCCTCGTGGCGGCGGAGTTTCGTTCGAGAAGATGGCTTGTTATTTTTTCCCATCGAAAGACTTCATATAGCAGAAGATGGCCACCAGAGGGCCACCAGGAGGCCCATGAGGTAGGGGGGCGCGCCCAGGGGGGTAGGGCGCACCCCCACCCTCGTGAGCAGGGTGTGGCCCCCCTGGTGAATCTCTTCCACTGAGTATTTTTTATATATTCTGAAAACGTCTTCTGTGAAGTTTCAGGACTTTTGGAGTTGTGCAGAATAGGTCTCTAATATTTGCTCCTTTTCCAACCCAGAATCCCAGCTGTCGGCATTCTCCCTCTTTATGTAAACCTTGTAAAATAAGAGAGAATGGGCATAAGTATTGTGACATAATGTGTAATAACATCCCATAATGCAATAAATATCGATATAAAAGCATGATGCAAAATGGACGTATCAACTCCCCCAAGCTTAGACCTCGCTTGTCCTCAAGCGAAAAGCCGAAATCGAAAAATATGTCCGCATGTTTAGAGATAGAGGTGTCGATAAAAATAAAATACGGATATGAGGGCATCATGATCATTCTTAGAACAACAACTTATATAATTCTTGTCATATGATTTCTTATGCTAGAGTAATAATTCAATCACAATTTCAAGTATGAATCGTAAACTTCATTGAAAACTTACAAACTATAATCTCAGTCATTGGAGCAATTGCAATTTATCATAACATAGGAAAGAGTCAATGTATAAGAGCTTTTCAGCAAGTCCACATACTCAACTATCATATAGTCTTTCACAATTGCTGACACTCATGCAATACTTATGGGTATGGAGTTTTAATCGGACACAGAGAAAGATAGGGGCTTATAGTTTTGGCTCCCAATGTTTTACCTCAAGGGTAATGTCAACAATAATAGTTCATGAAAACTCACATCCAATTATCCATATATACCAGGATCTTTCCAACATACTGTGCTTGCCAAAGGATAAAATAAAAAAGGAAGGGTGAAGATCACCATGACTCTTATGCAATGTACGAGATAAAAGTAGAAGATAAGCCCTTCGCAGAGGGAAGCACAGGTTGTCATGCGCTTTTGTAGTTGGATGCACAAAATCTTAATGCGAAAGAACGTCACTTTATATTGCCACTTGTGATATGGACCTTTATTATGCAGTCTGTCGCTTTTATTTCTTCCATATCACACGATCGTATAAAGCTTATTTCTCCCACACTAATAAGTCATACATATTTATAGAGCAATTTTTATTGCTTGCACCAATGACAACTTACTTACTCAATCCATAGGTAGGTATGGTGGACTCTCATGGCAAGACTGGTTTAAGGGTATTTGGAAGCACAAGTAGTATCTCTACTTGGTGCGATGAATTTGGCTAGCATGAGGGAGAAAGGCAAGCTCAACCATGTTGGATGATCCATGACAATATAATTTATCTCAGATGTAAGAAAACATAACCCATTATGTTGTCTTCCTTGTCCAACGCCAACTCTTTAGCATGTCATATTTTAATGAGTGCTCACAATCATAAAAGATGTCCAAGATAGTATATTTATATGTGAAGACCTCTCTTTCTTTATTACTTCCTATTAATTGCAACGATGACCAAAACTATGTTTGTCAACCCTCAACAACTTTTATTCATCATACTTTCTCTATCTGAGCTCATGACTCTCCATAAGATTCACATGATCTCTTTGTTTCTTTTTATTTCTTTCTCTTTCTTTCTCTTAGGATCATGGCAAAATAATCAAGCCCTTGACTCAACACTAATCTTTATTATATAGCTCACGGACTCGATTACATAGAAGGATTATAAAGCAAAACTCACAACTAGATCATACTAAGAGTTTTATTCTACTAGAGCAAGATATTACCAAAAGGATCGAACTAAGAAAAACAATAAAGGTAGAAGTGATGGTGATACGATACCGGGGCGCTCCCCCAAGCTTGGCAGTTGCCGAGGGGAGTGCCCATACCCATGTGATTATGTCTCCTTTGTTGATGAAGAAGGTGGAGTTGTTGATGATGGATAGTCACACATCGAGCGTAGGAGGTCTTCTAACTTGCGGATAATGCCTTTGAGTGCGATGATATGCTCCTTCAACAAAATATTTTCACGTGTGAGATACTTATTTTGTATACGAGCTAACTCGGTCATCTTGAAAGCTTCGATCTCAGTTGGGGTAAGAAGATTGTGATCAAGTTGAAGGATGTCTTCTGTTGCCGGAGGTTGGTCCTCCGTGGCCTTCTTGATCCCTTCATCCTTGTTGGTCTCCATGGGTTCTTCTCTCTTCAGCTCTATCTTCATTAGCCAAGCATCGTTGCCCTCATTGTTGGAGGAGGAGGGAGACGACATGACGCTTAGCTTCGACAACCCTGGCAAAAACAGCTCGAAACAAGAACAAGAGATTTTTGCGTGATACAGTAGTCAAAACCTCCGGGATATTATATAATGCATTTTTACTGACCAAAATACATTTCGTGTACGAAAACGGAGTCCGGAGAGCACATGAGGTGCCCACGAGGTAGGGGGGTGCGCCCAGGGGGTAGGGCGCGCCCTCCACCCTCGTGGAGCCCTCATGTCCTTCCCGGACTGCTTCTTATTTTTCTATTTTTCTAAATATTTCAAAACGGAGAAATATTGCCTTAAAAACTGTTTTGGAGTTGGTTTACTTACCGTACCACATACCTATTCCTTTTCGTAGTCTGAAACGTTCCGGAAAGTGTCCCTTATGTATTCCTCCGGGGTTACGGTTTCAATAATATTGGTTTCAACATTTATGGGATTACCGGAGATATAATGTTTGATTCTTTGACCGTTCACCACCTTCGTATTTGTGCCTTTGAAGTTGTTGATTTTTATGGCACCGAAGCGATAGACCTCCTCGATAACGTAAGGACCTTCCCATTTAGAGAGAAGTTTTCCTACAAAAAATCTTAAACGAGAGTTGTATAGCAATACATAATCACCTACATTAAACTCACGCTTTTGTATCCTTTTGTCATGCCATCTTTTAACTTTTTCTTTAAACAACTTGGCATTTTCGTAGGCTTGGGTTCTCCATTCATCGAGTGAGCTAATATCAAATAACCTCTTCTCACCGGCAAGTTTAAAATCATAATTGATCTCTTTAATAGCCCAATATCCCTTGTGTTCTAGTTCAAGGGGTAAGTGACATGCTTTTCCATAAACCATTTTATACGGAGACATACCCATAGGATTTTTATATGCAGTTCTATAAGCCCATAATGCATCATCAAGTTTCTTGGACCAATTCTTTCTAGATCTATTAACAGTCTTTTGCAAAATTAATTTGAGCTCTCTATTACTCAATTCTACTTGACCACTAGACTGAGGATGATAAGGAGATGCAATTCTATGATTAACATCATATTTAGCAAGCATTTTACGGAAAGCACCATGAATAAAATGTGAACCACCACCAGTCATTAAATATCTAGGGACTCCAAATCTTGGAAAAATAACTTCTTTAAGCATTTTAATAGAAGTGTTATGATCAGCACTACTAGTTGGAATAGCTTCTACCCACTTAGTAACGTAATCAACAACAACTAAAATATGTGTATATCCATTAGAGGAAGGAAAAGGACCCATATAGTCAAAGCCCCAAACATCAAATGGTTCAATAACAAGTGAATAGTTCATAGTCATTTCTTGACGTCTACTAATATTACCAATTCTTTGACATTCATCACCAGATAAGACAAACTTACGGGAATCCTTGAAGAGAGTAGGCCAATAAAAACCAGATTGCAATACCTTATGTGCAGTTCTATCTCCAGCATGGTGTCCTCCATAAGCTTCGGAGTGACACTTGCGTAGGATCTGTTCCTGTTCATGCTCAGGTACACAACGTCTAATAACACCATCTACTCCTTCTTTATAAAGATGTGGGTCATCCCAGAAGTAATGCCTCAAATCATAGAAGAACTTTTTCTTTTGCTGGTATGTGAAACTAGGTGGTATAAACTTAGCAACAATGTAATTAGCATAATCAACATACCATGGAGCAGTATGAGAAGCATTTATGACATTTAATTGCTCATCAGGAAAGCTATCATCAATAGGAAGTGGGTCATCAAGCACATTTTCTAACCTAGACAAGTTGTCTACAACGGGGTTCTCAGCTCCCTTTCTATCAACGATATGTAAGTCAAATTCTTGTAGCAATAGAACCCATCTAATAAGTCTAGGTTTAGCATCCTTCTTTTCCATAAGATATTTAATAGCAGCATGATCAGTGTGAATAGTTACTTTAGAATCAACAATATAAGGTCTGACCTTATCACAAGCAAATACAACTGCTAAGAATTCTTTTTCGGTAGTAGCATAATTTCTTTGAGCATTGTCTAGGGTTTTACTAGCATATTGAATAACATTTAATTTCTTATCAACTCTTTGTCCTAGAACAGCACCTACAGCATAATCACTAGCATCAAACATAATTTCAAAGGGTAAATTCCAATCAGGTGGCTGAACAATAGGTGCAGAGATTAATTCTTTCTTAAGTATTTCGAACGCTTCTACACAATCATCATCAAAGACAAATGGTATATCTTTTTGTAATAAATTATTCAGAGGCCGGGAAATTTTTGAGAAGTCCTTAATGAACCTCCTATAAAATCCGGCATGGCCAAGAAAACTTCTTATACCTTTGATGTCCTTGGTACATGGCATCTTCTCAATAGCATCAACCTTGGCTTTATCAACCTCAATACCTCTTTCAGAAACTTTGTTCCCCAAGACAATACCTTCATTAACCATAAAGTGGCACATTTCCCAATTCAAGACAAGATTAGTTTCTTCACATCTCTGCAAAACTCGATCAAGGTTGCTCAAACAGTCATCAAAAGAAGATCCATAGACGGAGAAATCGTCCATGAAAACCTCACAAATCTTTTCACAAAAGTCAGAGAATATAGCCATCATGCATCTTTGAAAGGTAGCAGGTGCATTACATAAACCAAAAGGCATACGTCTATAAGCAAAGGTACCAAAAGGGCAAGTAAAAGTAGTCTTTGATTGATCTTTGGCTGACACAGGTATTTGAGAGAAACCAGAATAACCATCTAGAAAGAAAAAATGTGTATGTTTGGATAATCTTTCTAGCATTTGATCGATAAAAGGTAATGGGTAATGATCCTTTTTAGTAGCCTTATTTAATTTGCGGAAATCAATTACCATCCTATAACCTGTAATAATTCTTTGAGGAATCAATTCATCTTTATCATTAGGAACGACAGTGATACCTCCCTTCTTAGGGACACAATGGACAGGACTTACCCACTGACTATCAGCAACGGGATAGATTATACCTGCCTCAAGGAGCTTTAGTATTTCCTTTCTTACCACTTCTTTCATTTTAGGATTCAGCCGTCGTTGATGATCACGAACTGGTTTAGCATCTTCTTCCAAATTAATTTTATGTTGACATAGAGTGGGACTAATGCCCTTAAGATCATCAAGAGTATAGCCAATAGTAGCATGGTGCTTCTTCAGAGTTTTCAATAATCTCTCTTCCTCATGCTCTGAAAGGTTAGCACTAATAATAACATGATATATCTTTTTCTCATCAAGATAAGCATATTTAAGAGTATCAGGTAAAGGTTTAAGCTCAAACACAGGATCACCCTTGGGTAGAGGAGGATCCCCTAGGATTTCAACAGGCAAATTGTGTTTCAGAATAGGTTCCTGTTTAAAGAATACTTCATCTATTTCCCTTCTTTTATTCATAAACATGTCATTTTCATGGTCTAGCAAATATTGTTCTAAAGGATCACTAGGAGGTACGGCAATAGAAGCAAGACCGATAATTTCATCCTTACTAGGTAATTCTTCTTCACTATGTTGTCTACTAAATTTAGAGAAATTAAATTCATGAGTCATATCATCTAAACCGATAGTAACAACATCCCTTTTGCAATCTATGGTAGCATTAACAGTGCTCAGGAAGGGTCTACCAAATATAATGGGACAAAAGCTATCTTGTGGGGAATCAAGAACAAGAAAATCAGCAGGATATTTAGTTTTCCCACACAAGACTTCAACATCTCTAACAATTCCCATTGGTGAAATAGTACCTCTATTGGCAAGTTTAATTGTGACATCAATATCTTCTACCTCAGCAGGTGCAATATCATGCATAATTTGTTTGTATAAGGAATAAGGTATTGCGCTAGCACTAGCACCCATATCACATAAGCCATGATAACAATGATCTCCTATTTTAACAGAAATAACAGGCATGCACTACTAGGAAAAGGCCTGCTGGTGGCGCACCTGTTTTGGCTACTAATGGCGCACTACAGGTGCGCCACTAGCATCACGCCATTAGAATTTTTTACTAATGGCGCACCACAGGTGCGCCATTAGTATCTGGTATACTAATGGCGCACCACGCAGTGCGCCATTAGTATATCCCACGGTGCGCCATTAGTATGCCTCCTGTCGTTGTCAAAACCGGCGGATCTCGGGTAGGGGGTCCCGAACTGTGCATCTAGGCGGATGGTAACAGGAGGCAGGGGACACGAAGTTTTACCCAGGTTTGGGCCCTCTTGATGGAGGTAAAACCCTACGTCCTGCTTGATTAATATTGATGATATGGGTAGTACAAGAGTAGATCTACCACGGGATCAAAGAGGCTAAACCCTAGAAGCTAGCCTATGGTATGATTGTCTGTTGGCCTACGGACTAAAACCCTCCAGTTTATATAGACACCGGAGAGGGCTAGGTTTACACAAGGTCGGTTACAAAAGAGGAGATATACATATCCGTATTGCCTAGCTTGCCTTTCACGCCAAGTAGAGTCCCATCCGGACAAGAGACGAAGTCTTCAATCTTGTATCTTCATAGTCCAATAGTCCGGCCAAAGGATATAATCCGGCTGTCCAGAGACCCCCTAATCCAGGACTCCGTCAGTAGCCCCTGAACCAGGCTTTCAATGACGATGAGTCCGGCGCGTAGTATTGTCTTCGGCATTGCAAGGCGGGTTCCTCCTCCGAATACATCACGGAAGAATTTGAATACTAGGATAGTGTCCGACCCTGCAAACTAAGTTTCCACATACCACCGTAGAGAGAATAACATTTCCACAAATCTAATATGCTGACACGTTTTGGCAACACGACATTATTCCATGGCTCGGTAATTATTCGAACCGTTTTCTTCAACCAGCTCCACACATAACGCGAGGCAGTTTTTTGACACGTCTTGTCAAAGCAGAGATCGTGTTCCCCTAATTACGGGATTCTCATCAATACGGTCATGGGTAACCCAACCGTATCTAGGACTCCTAGATTATAGGCAAGTCCCAAACGGCTACAGAGAGGACGCTTGATATTCACCCTCTTTATAAAGGGACAAGGCTTTTACTCTTTCCCTCCCGTGCTCAATCGAATCCTTCCCCCGCCTCGAGTTCTAACACCCAAAGCCTACGTCAGGTGCTCCGGACCTTCAATCATTTCCGGATCTAGCCTTCAAGCCGGTGGATGCCCTCCTCCATTACAGAAGAAGATATCAAGATGTTGAGGGAGGCCAAATACCTGACCGCCGAGGTTTCGCATCGGCTGCCTGCCCGAGGGCAGGTCGTCCCTACTCCTAAACCCAACGAAGATGTCGTGTTCATCTCCCACTTCCTCCGAGGTCTAGGCCTCACTCTGGATCCCTTCGTTAGGGGGCTGATGTTTTATTACGGGCTAGATTTCCATGATCTAGCCCCGGACTCCTTTCTCCACGTCTCATCATTTATTGTTGTATGTGAGGCCCTCCTCCGCATTACCCCTCACTTCGGCCTATAGCTCAAGACCTTTGACGTGAAGCCGAAGATGGTCGAGGGGCAGCATGTAGCGTGCGGAGGCGCATTAATAAGCAGGATCGCCAGAGCTCCATGGCCAAAGGGTTCTATTCCAGAGGTGTCTGGATTATGGCAACAGGAGTGGTTTTACATCACCTCTCCCAGAAGTGCCAAGTGGGCGGCTGCCCCTGCTTTTCGCTCAGGCCCTCCACCATAACTGATGTCATGGATTAGCAGAGGGCTGAGCTGCGGTCCCGCAAAGGACGTGCCTGTACTGCAAAGCCACATTCAAAATCTCTTTGAAGGAGATTTCAGTTTGATTATGGTAATGCAAGTCATGCTGGTTCGACGAATCCAGCCATGCAAACGCCAGCCTCTTCGCATGTGGGAGTTCAACCCAGAAGGACCACGCGCTATTTAGAATTTCCTCAGCCTGACGCACGAGGAGATGTATAGATCATTCTTCGAACCACAGATAGAGTGTCCGGATACTACCGAGGACGTGGGCCTGAGCAGCAACCGCACCGCCAACCAAGTAAGTTATCCTCTAGCCAAACACATCGTCTTTCATTTATCATGACGTTATTCTGAGAAATCGCTCTTTGACCAGGACTGGATAACAAAGGCGAAGATGATTCGGTGTTCGGCCCCCCTTCCTGGGGGTTTGGAAAATCCGGTACTAGAAAAGATGCTCAAGCTAGCACCTTGCCCGGAGCCCTCAAAGGAAGACAAAGGGGGGGGGGGAATAATGAGGGCGAAAGCGGTCCTCCACCGCTACCTATTCCGACCGAGGGAACGAGCGCCTCCGTGAGGGAGGATAACCGAGGGGAGGAATCTGACATTCTCTCACCCCGGGGAAGGAAGAGGACTACCTCTAAAGATCCGGAAACCAAGGTTTCCAAGCGGGAGAAGAAATCTCCACCAGAGGGTCCTGCCTTGGAGGGTGCTCTTGCCGCACAAAGTCTGCGCGGGGATCAGCCCTCTAACGAGCTGTAAGTAATTAAAAAGTACTTTAATAGTGAAGATATATTACCTTACCTCTGAGGAAAATAACCGAAGTATTTATCTTGCGGTTCAGATCTTAGCCCTTCTCAGCAGAGCTCATCTTCGGGGGATCTTCTTCCGGAGATGATGGAGAGCGAAACGCCTCCCCGGGACTCCTCTGCTCAAGAAGCGGGCGACCTTGAAGTGACGTCATGGAGGGCCTCTCCGGATCCGGTGAGGCCAGAAGATAATCCTATAGTCACCCGAAGTCCCAAGCGTCTGGCTCTCGAAGAGAGCAAACAGAAGAGTCCGGCACCGTTTGGTATGCGGTTGGACGTACTGAGAGAGCTATTGGAGCGAGCGGCCATCTCAGAAGAACACCGTACATTGATGGGTACGGTGATGGAAAGGATTTCATCCGCCGAAAGTGGGTTGCATGATGCCTTTATGAGTCTACTGATGGGCTTTGAGGTACGTAAAATGATGTACATTTGTGATGGTACCGCACATTTTTAGGCGTGCCCTGTGTAGATAGTAGCCCCTGAGACTCTGGTTATCGCCGAGAACGGCGGCAAACAGAGGATCGTAGTCCCAGGCAATAACCATACCGCTTTAATGTGCAGGTAGTGGGAGCTCCGGTGGCTAGCCGGACTCATAAGTTTGCCGAACTGAAGCGGCAACTGGATGCGGCGGATGCCAACATCGAGCTTGTTAACAAGAGGCTTGACGAGGCATAGGGTAAGCGGTATTTTCTGGTGAATGCCACATAGTAAGAGCAGCATGATGCCAGTATCTTTAATATGTTGTGACTGCAGATGGAGCTGCCACCGTGGAAAACCTGCGGGCGGAACTTGCCCGAGCCAAAGAACAAGCAAGGATTAGTAACGCGGCCGCTTTGAAGGCGGCCAAAGAGTTGAAAGCCGAGAAGGCCGCGCATTGCAAGAGCAAAGAGAAGATGGCCAAGATGGCCGTGAAGTTAAAAGACACTGCCGACCATTGCCAGTTCCTTGAAAAAGAAAACCGAGCGAAGGCTACGGGCCTTGAAAAGGCCACGATGGCGAACAAAGACACCCGCTCTGCTATGAGAGCGAAGAAGGAGGAGCCGCGTGAAGCCGGGGATATTGCGGCTGGGAAGCCCTTTATGCTACGGAGGAAGTTCTGAGATCCACGGTATGCCCCTCTGGATCGGCTGTGGAGTTCGGCAGACGCATATATGGACTTGGCGGCGAGCGTTGTCGATGCGGCCAAATACTTCCGAGATCAAACAGAGCGTGAAGTGGACAAGCTGTTCTGGTCGCAATTTAACGTTCCAGAGTGTCCGCTTCCGTTGACTGATCAGCTAGCCGAATGGGCCGAACTCAATAGGTTGTCCGGACTCACCATGAGGTCTGTCGTGGATCAGCTGTGGCTGGAAAAGCTGAAGCCGAACAGCTATTTCAGCTTAGTGCAGCAGTTCCTTGGTGCGGTGCCGTGCATCAATGCGATGAAGAGGTCGACGTGCATAGAAGGCTCGCGGATGGCCCTTGCTTGTGTTAAAGCATACTGGGCGGAGATGGATGCTACCACTGTTGCGGCGCAGGGTTCGGCCATAGGCCGAGTGGCTGCCGAGCACTATTTCGAAGAGGTTCTCGAGGGTGCTCGTTTGATAGAGGCCCAGTGCTCGAAGAATATTACGTTTGAGTGACATGTATTCCCATTGTAAACACAATGTTTTTATGAAATTTATTAAGGATGTGTTTATACTTTTGCCTGAAAGTAATATGATGCCTCCTGTGTGGCCGTTTATGTATACATGTGTATAACCTGAAAGATTGCAGTCGTCGGCTTCAGCCCCCACGCATATAATGCGGAGGTGTTCGCAGAAGACGCGTGTTCACACTTAACCCAACGTCTTGGTCCTATTAAGGAGGTGATAGTGCAGCGAACAAGGCAACCGGACTATAATGCTTTAACACTTTCACTTAGCCATAGGAGTTTGCTGGTGGGGCTACTATATAGCCCCTGGTGGCTCCGCACTCTCCCAAATTCGGGGTGCGTACATGCCTGGCCGAGAAACGGCCCTTCATTAAGGCGGAGGAATTCTAACATTCCGATAGGTCATCGAGTGGTTGACCAGTCTCACGCTATATCATGACAGTCAGTTTTCGGCTTTCTCTACTGAGGTGCTCGTCCGGATGACCCAGGGCAAAATCGCAGTAGTTCTCCTAGTGCTACCTTAGCCGATAGAGCGGAACGTAAGGTACCAAAACATAGGAGCCGGGCAAACCCAACATTTGACCAAAGACATGATTCGGAGCTGATGCATATAGGGCCAAACTCGCGACGCCGAACACTCCCTAAGGTATTCAGTCTTTATGGTATGAACCGGGCCTAATCAGTGCCCTTTGTAAGAAGCCCCTGGTGTTCAGGTACGCGCATTATTCTGACATGGCCACATGCCAAGATGCCGGCATCCTTCTCAATTGTACTGAGAATCCGAGGGATGTGTATCAACAAGAGACAGTAAAAAAGGTTGACGCAGGGTCTTAATCTAAAAAGAATCCTTGGAATGGGTCCCTGCTGCACATCTATGCCTATGTCTCTGTTGTGCCGTATCTTGGACGGGTGTCGCATGGTGGTCATCTGTAAAAGAGAGGAACTTAGGTGAAAAGTTGTCGTGCAAAAAGGTAGGTTTTTTGAAAAAACCATGTATAGTTCAAGATGAGTAAAAATTGCCACTTGTCTGTGCGCGTTGAGCCCCTTGTATTTGTGATAAGGGTGTGGCCATCAAACCTGTACAAATTACATACAGCTGCGCCGGACTCGTCTAACTGTGTCCGTGGTCTTGACGACCTATCGAATACTTTAGTTGGTGAGGCCGTTTTAGTGTGCGGCTTCCCAGGCAGCCGCATTCTCTTCGGCGCGCAGGGATCGCTCCATATTTCCATTTACTGTAATGATGCCACGTGGACCGGGCATCTTGAGCGTGAGGGAAGCGTAGTGCGGTATTGCGTTAAAGCGAGTGAAAACTTCACGTGCAAGTAGTGCTTGATAGACACTTTGGAACGGAGCAATGTGGAAGGTTAAATTTTCGCTACGGAAGTTATCGGGGAAGCCGAATATAACTTCTAGTAGCAGGGAGACCGTGCAGTGAGCCCCTGGGCCTGGCGTTACTCCTTTAAAGGTAGTATTATTGTGGCAAATTTTCGTTGGGTCTATCCCCATTGTGCGGATTGTGTCCTGATATATCAGGTTTAGACTGCTGCCGCCGTCCATCAGGACTCGTGTGAAATGGTATCCGTCAATTATTGGGTCTAATACCAAGGCAACCCATCCTGCATGCCGGATATTTGCTAAGTAATCCCGATGGTCGAAAGTGATCGGTTGAGCCGACCAGTGGCAGGACTCCGCGGTGATAGGCCCTTGGGCATATTTCTTTGGGAGTGCCGTTTTATTTCTCCCTTTGATCACGTGTAACACATTTACTGTTTTGACTTATGGTGGAAATTTCTTTTGTTCCCTAGTGTCTTGCTTAAGAGGCTCATCCTCGTCTTCGCTTGGTGTACCCCCCCTTGTGTACGGCGTTTAGCTTGCCGGACTGCTTGAAGACCCAACATTCTCTGTGGGTATGATTAGCGGGTTTACTAGGGGTGCTATGGATCTGACATATTTGGTCCAGAATTTTGTTCAGGCTGGACAGTTCATCTCTGGCGCCTTTAGGGGGCGGCTTTTCCTGACCTAGCCGAGAGCTTCTGAATCCGGTGTTTACTGCCGTGCTCTTCGGGCCATCTTCTTTATTCCGGCGCTTATTATTTTTGCTGCGTCGTGATTTCCCGTTTTCATCTCTAACTTCGAATGTACTTGGGTCGCTGGTGCTGCATCTGGCCAGCCAGCTATCCTCACCCGCGCAAAAGCGGGTCATGAGGCTTGTTAATGCTGCCATTGTTCTCGGCTTTTCTTGGCCGAGGTGTCTGGCAAGCCATTCGTCACGGACGCTATGCTTAAAAGATGCCAAGGCTTCAGCGTTCGGACAGTCCACTATTAGGTTCTTTTTAGTAAGAAACCTATTCCAAAGCTTTCGAGCTGACTCTCCGGGCTGTTGAGTTATATGACTCAAATCATCCGCATCCGGAGGTCGGACATAAGTCCCTTGAAAATTTGCTTGAAAAGTATCTTCGAGCTCTTCCCAGCTTCCAATGGAGTTTTCGGGGAGGCTTTTAACCCAGTGCCGAGCTGGCCCTTTGAGCTTGAGGGGTAAGTACTTGATGGCGTGGAGATCATCTCCTCGAGCCATATGGATATGGAGGATATAGTCCTCAATCCAGACCCCAGGGTCTGTTGTTCCGTCGTATGCCTCTATGTTTACAGGTTTGAATCCCTCTGGGAATTCATGGTCCAGTGATACGTTTCCAACGTATCTATAACTTTTGATTGCTCCATGCTATATTATCTACTGTTTTCGACTATATTGGGCTTTATTTTCCACTTTTATATTATTTTTGGGACTAACCTATTAACTGGAGGCCCATCCCAGAATTGTTGTTTTTTGCCTATTTCAGTGTTTCGAAGAAACGGAATATCAAACGGAGTCCAAATGGAATGAAACCTTCGAGAACGTGATTTTCTCACCCAACATGATCCAGGAGACTTGGACCCTACGCCAAGGCATCAGAGAGGCGGTCACGAGGGTGGGGGGCGCCCCCTAGGGCGCGCCCCCTGCCTTGTGGGCCCCTCGGAGCTCCACCGACGTACTCCTTCCTCCTATATATACCTACGTACCCCAAACGAACAGAAGAGGAGCCAAAAACCTAATTCCACCGCCGCAACTTTCTGTATCCACGAGATCTCATCTTGGGGCCTGTTCCGGAGCTCCGCCGGAGAGGGCCGTCATCACGGAGGGCTTCTACATCATCATAGCCCCTCCGATGAAGTGTGAGTAGTTTACCTCAGACCTTCGGGTCCATAGTTAGTAGCTGGATGGCTTCTTCTCTCTTTTTGGATCTCAATACAAAGTCCCCCCCCTCTCTTGTGGAGATCTATTCGATGTAATCTTATTTTTGCGGTGTGTTTGTTGAGACCGATGAATTGTGGGTTTATGATAAAGTCTATCTATGAATAATATTTGAATCTTCTCTAAATTCTTTTATGTATGATTGGTTATCTTTGCAAGTCTCTTCGAATTATCCGTTTGGTTTGGCCAACTAGATTGGTAGTTCTTGCCATGGGAGAAGTGCTTAGCTTTGGGTTCGATCTTGCAGTGTCCTTTCCCAGTGACAGAAGGGGCAGCAAGGCACGTATTGCATCGTTGCCATCGAGGATAACAAGATGGGGTTTATTTCATATTGCATGAATTTATCTCTCTACATCATGTCATCTTGCTTAAGGTGTTACTCTGTTTTTAACTTAATACTCTAGATGCATGCTGGATAGCGGTCGATGAGTGGAGTAATAGTAGTAGATGCAGAATCGTTTCGGTCTACTTGTCACGGACGTGATGCCTATATACATGATCATGCCTAGATATTCTCATAACTATGCTCAATTCTGTCAAGTGCTCAACAGTAATTTGTTCACCCACCGTAGAATACTTATGCTCTTGAGAGAAGCCACTAGTGAAACCTATGGCCCCCGGGTCTATTCTCATCATATCAATCTCCATCACTTTAATCTTGCTTTGCTTTTTTACTTTGCCTTTACTTTTTACTTTGCATCTCTATACCAAAAATACCAAAAATATTATATCTATCAGATCTCACTCTCGTAAGTGACCGTGACGGGATTGACAACCCCTAATCGTGTTGGTTGCGAGTAGCTATCGTTTTGTGCAGGTACGAGGGACTTGAGCGTGGCCTCCTACTGGATTGATACCTTGGTTCTCAAAAACTGAGGGAAATACTTACGCTACTCTGCTGCATCATCCCTTCCTCTTTGGGGAAAACCAACGCAAGCTCAAGACGTAGCAAGAAAGATTTCTGGCGCCGTTGCCGGGGAGTCTACGCAAAAAGTCAACATACCAAGTACCCATCACAATCCCTATCTCTCGCATTTCATTATTTGCCATTTGCCTCTCGTTTTCCTCTCCCCCTCTTCACCCTTGCCATTTTATTCGCCCTCTCTCTCTCTCTCTATCCTCCCTCTCTATTTGCCTCTTTTGCCCGTTTGCTCTTGTCTACTCGTGTGCTAGTTTGCTTGTTTGTCGCGATGGCTCAAGATAATACTAAATTGTGTGACTTCACCAATACCAACAACAATGATTTTATTAGCACTCCGATTGCTCCTCTTACCAATGCTGAATCTTGTGAAATTAATACTGCTTTGTTGAATCTTGTTATGAAAGATCAATTCGCCGGCCTTCCTAGTGAAGATGCCGCTACTCATCTGAATAGCTTCGTTGATTTATGTGATATGCAAAAGAAAAAAGATGTTGATAATGATGTCGTTAAATTGAAGCTATTTCCTTTTTCTCTTAGAGATCGTGCTAAAGCTTGGTTTTCGTCTTTGCCTAAAAATAGTATTGATTCTTGGAACAAGTGCAAAGATGCTTTTATCTCGAAGTATTTCCCTCCCGCTAAGATCATCTCTCTTAGAAACGATATTATGAACTTTAAGCAACTTGATCATGAACATGTTGCACAAGCTTGGGAGAGAATGAAATTAATGATACATAATTGCCCTACTCATGGTTTGAATTTGTGGATGATTATACAAAAAATTTATGCCGGATTGAATTTTGCTTCCAGAAATCTTTTAGATTCGGCCACGGGAGGCACTTTTATGGAAATCACTTTAGGAGATGCTACTAAACTCCTAGATAATATTATGGTTAATTATTCTCAATGGCATACTGAAAGATCTTCTAATAAAAAAGTGCATGTGATAGAACAAATCAATGTTTTGAGTGGAAAGATGGATGAACTTATGAAATTATTTGCTACTAAGAGTGTTTCTTCTGATCCTGATGATATGCATTTGTCTACTTTGATTGAGAATAACAATGAATCTATGGATGTGAATTTTGTTGGTAGGAATAATTTTGGTAACAACGCTTATAGAGGGAATTTTAATCCTATTCCATATCCTAGTAATCCTTCTAATAATTATGGGAATTCCTACAACAACTCTTATGGAAATTATAATAAGATGCCCTCTGAATTTGAGAATAGTGTTAAAGAGTTTATGAATTCACAAAATAATTTTAATGCTTTGCTTGAAGAGAAATTGCTTAAAGTTGATGATTTGGCTAGAAACGTTGATAGAATTTCCCTTGAGATTGATTCTTTAAAGCGTAGATCTATTCCTCCTAAGCATGATATCAATGAGTCTCTCAAAGCCATGAGAATTTCCATTGATGAGTGCAAGGAAAGAACCGCTAGGATGCGTGCTTCCAAAGATGCCTTTATTAAAGCGTGTTCTTCCAATTCCTATGAAAATCAAGATGTAGATCTAAAAGTTATTGATGTGTCTCATATTAAATCTTTGTTTTGCAATATGAATCTTGATGAAACTGAATATGATCTTCCTTTACCTAGAAGGCGTTCTAAAAATTCGGAGTATTTAGATCTTTATGATGAAATTGATGAAAGTGGGATTGAAAGAAATAAAAATCTAGATGTTGCTAAACCCACTATATTGGATTTCAAGGAATTTAATTATGAAAGCTGCTCTTTAATTGATTGTATTTCCTTGTTGCAATCCATGCTAAATTCTCCACATGCTTATATTCAACATAAAGCCTTCACCAAACATATTGTTGATGCCTTGATGCAATCTTATGAAGAAAAACTTGAGTTGAAAGTTTCTATCCCTAGAAAACCCTATGATGAGTGGGAACCAACTATTAAAATTAAAATTAAAGATCATGAGTTTTATACTTTGTGTGATTTGGGTGCTAGTGTTTCCACTATCCCCAAAACTTTGTGTGATTTGCTAGATTTCCGTAATTTTGATGATTGCTCTCTAAACTTGCATCTTGCAGATTCTACTATTAAGAAACCTATGGGAAGGATTAATGATGTTCTTATTGTTGCAAATAGGAATTATGTGCCCGTATATTTCATTGTTCTTGATATAGATTGCAATCCTTCTTGCCCTATTATTCTTGGTAGACCTTTCCTTAGAACGGTTGGTGCGATTATTGATATGAAGGAAGGGAATATTAGATTTCAATTTCCATTAAAAAAGGGCATGGAACACTTTCCAAGAAAGAAATAAAATTGCCATATGAAACTATCATGAGAGCCACTAATGGATTGCCTACCAAAGATGACAATACCTAGAGCTGTCCTCGCTTTTATGCCTAGCTAGGGGCGTTAAACGATAGCGCTTGTTGGGAGGCAACCCAATTTTATTTTTATTCCTTTCTTTTTTCTCCTGCTTAGTAATAAATAAATTATTTAGCCTCTGTTTTGGTTGTGTTTTTTGTGTTTAATTAGTGTTTGTGCCAAGTAGAACCGTTGGGAAGACTTGGGGAAAGTCTTGTTGAACTTGCTGTAAAAAACAGAAACTTTAGCGCTCACGAGAACTGCTATCATTTTTATTTGAAGAGTGCTATTTAGTTAATTATTTTTGCAGATGATTAATTGATAAATTCGTCACGTCCAGCAATTTATTTTAGAATTTTTGGGGTTCCAGATCTTGCGCTAGCTACAGATTACTACAGTCTGTTCTGTTTTTGACAGATTCTGTTTTTCGTGTGTTGTTTGGTTATTTTGATGAATCTATGGCTAGTAAAATAGTTTATAATCCATAGAGAAGTTGGAATACAGTAGGTTTAACACCAATATAAATAAATAATGAGTTCATTACAGTACCTTGAAGTGGTCTTTTGTTTTCTTTCGCTAACGGTGCTCACGAGTTTTCTACTTTAAGTTTTGTGTTGTGAAGTTTTCAAGTTTTGGGTGAATTCTTGTGATGGATTATGGAACAAGGAGTGGAAAGAGCCTAAGATTGGGGATGCCCATGGCACCCCCTAGATAATACAAGGACACCAAAAAGTCAAAGCTTGGGGATGGCCCGGAAGGCATTCCCTCTTTCGTCCACGTCCATCGGTAATTTATTTGGAGCTATATTTTTATTCACCAACATGATATGTGTTTTGCTTGGAGCGTCTTGTATTATTTTTGTCTTTGTGTCTTAGTATGCCAAAATCATCCTTGCTGTACACACCTTTTGAGAGAGCCATACATGAATTAAAATTTGATAGAATACTCTATGTGCTTCACTTATATCTTTTGAGTTATGTAGTTTTACTCTATGTGCTTCACTTATATCTTTTGAGCTATGTAGGTTTGCTCTATGTGCTTCACTTATATCTTTTGAGCGTTATAATTTTGCTCTATGTGCTTCACTTAGATCTTTTAGAGCACGGTGGTGGATTTGTTTTAAAGAAACTATTGATCTCTCATGCTTCACTTAAATTATTTTGAGAGTCTCTTAATAGCATGGTAATTTGCTTAATAATAATATGCTTGGTATTCAAGATTTGTGAAACTTTCTTTTGAGTGTGTTGAATACTAAGAAAATATTGAAGCATGATAATTGTTTTGGGATATGGAGGTGATAATATTAAAGTCATGCTAGTTGAGTAGTTGTGAATTTAAAGAATACTTGTGTTAAAGTTTGTGGTTTCCGTAGCATGCACGTATGGTGAACCGTTATGTGATGAAGTCGGAGCATGATTTATTTATTGGTTGTCTTCCTTATGAGTGGCGGTCGGGGACGAGCGATGGTCTTTTCCTACCAATCTATCCCCCTAGGAGCATGCACGTAATACTTTGCTTTGATAACTTCTAGATTTTTGCAATAAGTATATGAGTTCTTTATGACTAATATTGAGTCCATGGATTATACGCACTCTCACCCTTCCACGTTTGCTAGCCTCTCTAATACCGCGCACTTTTCGCCGGTATCATACACCTACCATATACCTTCCTCAAAACAGCCATCATACCTACCTATTATGGCATTCCCATAGCCATTATGAGATATATTGCCATGCAACTTTCCACCGTTCCGTTTATCATGACACATTCATCATTGTCATATTGTATATCCCGGTATACCGCCGGAGGCATTCATATAGAGTCATATTTTGTTCTAAGTATCGAGTTTTAATTGTTGAGTTGTAAGAAAAATAAAAGTGTGATGATCATCATTTTTAGAGCATTGTCCCAAGTGAGGAAAGAATGATGGAGACTATGATTCCCCCACAAGTCGGGATGAGACTCCGGACGAAAAAAAGAGAGGCCAAAAGAAGCCCAAATAAAAATGAGGCCATAAAAAAAAGAGAAAAGGCCCAAATAAAAAAAAGAGAGAAAAAGAGAGAAGGGACAATGTTACTATCCTTTTACCACACTTGTGCTTCAAAGTAGCACCATGATCTTCATAGTAGAGAGTTTCTCATGTTATCACTTTCATATACTAGTGGGAATTTTACATTATAGAACTTGGCTTGTATATTCCAATGATGGGCTTACTCAATTTACCCTAGGTCTTCATGAGAAAGCAAGTTGGATGCACACCCACTTAGTTTCTTTTTGAGCTTTCATATACTTATAGCTCTAGTGCATCCGTTGCATGGCAATCCCTACTCACTCACATTGATATCTATTGATGGGCATCTCCATAGCCCGTTGATATGCCTAGTTGATGTGAGACTATCTTCCTCTTTTTGTCTTCTCCACAACCACCATTCTATTCCACCTATAGTGCTATATCCATGGCTCACGCTCATGTATTGCGTGAAGATTAAAAACGTTTTGAAAAAGTTAGAGTATGAAACAATTGCTTGGCTTGTCATCGGGGTTGTGCATGATTTAAATACTTTGTGTGGTGAAGATAGAGCATAGCCAGACTATATGATTTTATATGGATAACTTTCTTTGGCCATGATATTTTGAGAAGACATAATTCCTTTGTTAGTATGCTTGAAGTATTATTATTTTTATGTCAATATAAACTTTTGTCTTGAATCTTTCAAATCTGAATATTCATATCACAATTAAGAAGATTTGCATTGAAATTATGCCAAGTAGCACTCCGCATCAAAAATTCTCTTTTTATCATTTACATACTCGAGGACGAGCAGGAATTAAGCTTGGGGATGCCTGATACGTTTCCAACGTATCTATAATTTTTGATTGCTCCATGCTATATTATCTACTGTTTTGGACTATATTGGGCTTTATTTTCCACTTTTATATTATTTTTGGGACTAACCTATTAACCGGAGGCCCAACCCAGTATTGCTGTTTTTTTGCCTATTTCAGTGTTTCGAAGAAACGGAATATCAAACGGAGTCCAAATGGAATGAAACCTTCGGGAACGTGATTTTCTCACTGAACGTGATCCAGGAGACTTGGACCCTACGCTAAGGCATCAGAGAGGCGGTCACGAGGGTGGGGGTGCCCCCCCAGGGCACGCCCCCTGCCTCATGGGCCCCTCAGAGCTCCACCGATGTACTCCTTCCTCCTATATATACATACGTACCCCCAAACGAACAGAAGAGGAGCCAAAAACCAAATTCCACCGCCGCAACTTTCTGTATCCACGAGATCCCATCTTGGGGCCTATTCCGGAGCTCCACCAAAGAGGGCCGTCATCACGGAGGGCTTCTACATCATCATAGCCCCTCCGATGAAGTGTGAGTAGTGTACCTCAGACCTTCAGGTCCATAGTTAGTAGCTAGATGGATTCTTCTCTCTTTTTGGATCTCAATACAAAGTTCTCCCCCTCTCTTGTGGAGATCTATTCGATGTAATCTTCTTTTTGTGGTGTGTTTGTTGAGACCGATGAATTGTGGGTTTATGATCAAGTCTATCTATGAATAATATTTGAATCTTCTCTGAATTCTTTTATGTATGATTGGTTATCTTTGCAAGTCTCTTCGAATTATCCGTTTGGTTTGGCCAACTAGATTGGTAGTTCTTGCCATGGGAGAAGTGCTTAGCTTTGGGTTCGATCCTGCGGTGTCCTTTCCCAGTGACAGAAGGGGCAGCAAGGCACGTATTGCATCGTTGCCATCAAGGATAACAAGATGGGGTTTATTTCATATTGCATGAATTTATCTCTCTACATCATGTCATCTTGCTTAAGGCGTTACTCTGTTCTTAACTTAATACTCTAGATGCATGCTGGATAGCGGTCGATGAGTGGAGTAATAGTAGTAGATGCAGAATCGTTTCGGTCTATTGTCACGGACGTGATGCCTATATACATGATCATGTCTAGATATTCTCATAACTATACTCTATTCTGTCAATTGCTCAACAGTAATTTGTTCACCCACCATAGAATACTTATGCTCTTGAGAGAAGCCACTAGTGAAACCTATGGCCCCCGGGTCTATTCTCATCATATCAATCTCCATCACTTTAATCTTGCTTTGCTTTTTTACTTTGCCTTTACTTTTTACTTTGCATCTCTATACCAAAAATACCAAAAATATTATATCTATCATATCTCACTCTTGTAAGTGACCGTGAAGGGATTGACAACCCCTAATCGCGTTGGTTGCGAGTAGCTTTCGTTTTGTGCAGGTACAAGGGACTTGAGCATGGCCTCCTACTGGATTGATACCTTGGTTCTCAAAAACTGAGGGAAATACTTATGCTACTCTACTGCATCATCCCTTCCTCTTCAGGGAAAACCAACGCAAGCTCAAGACGTAACATCCAGCACCTCATCGGTGAAACATCGGGGGTGTGCGACACCCCTGTATCTGGGTTTACCGTCTTGTTCGGATGTTTGTTGTGTTGCATCGTATGCTGGAGCACGCTTGCATGGTCCATAGATGGATCTGGTTGCGCCGTCCTTTTGATGCGAGCCCTCGCGTGGATCGCGTATTGTCTTATGTGCGGCGTTGTTTGCCGCTCTATGTTGGCCGTGAAGTCGTCTATCCGGCCGGGTGGCTGTTTTAATTTTTGGTTGCGGGGGATCTAAGGCCTCCTCATTGAATTCAGGTAGAAACTTCCGCTTCGGGTAGCTCTTGGTGGGGCAATTACCGCCGTACTTCGCTGCTGTATTGAGTACTTTACTCCATCTGATTTTAAGTCTGTCTTGCGCGGCCTTGAGCCTTTGCTTCTGCTTTTTTAGACTCCTCGCGGTGGCAACGAGCCTTTGACGGACATTCTGTTGCTCCGGGTGTCTGTCCGATGTGATGTCATCCGGACTGTTATCTTTGACAGAATCGGGTTGTTCGGTTTGATTCTTCGTGTTGCCGTGGTTCGGCGATGGTTCACCCTGCTCTAACGTTGGGTCTGTATGATCGTTGTTTCTGCCGAGGTGGGATTTGGAGCGGCGCTTACGCCGCCGCTTTGACTGTTTCTCGAGGGGACAACCCTTCATTGCGTCCTTCTGTTCCTCATGGTCGTTTTATTTTGGTGTGTCCACCATGTATACGTCATGTGATGAAGTGGGCGTCCAGTGCCCTGTGGGCAGTGGTTCCTATTCGTCTCCTCAATCGTCGTCCATACCGTCGATGTCTTCGTAGTCAAAGTCGAGCATGTCGGTTAAGTCATCAACAGTGGCTACTAAGTAGGTGGTGGGCGGGCCGCGAATTTCTTCGTCGTCCGCATCCCAATCCTGTCGGACATAGTTCGGCCAGGATACTCCTGACAAGGAGAGAGACCTTAACGAGTTCAGTATGTCGCGAATGGGCGAGTGCTGAAAAATAATCGCGGAGGTAAAATCCATGATCGGAGCCCAATCGGATTCGCTACGAACGGGCGCAGGCGGTTCGGAGTCCGTGGCCGGAGAGAGATCCGGTAGTTTGTCAACACGGCTCTCGTGCAAAGTAAGGTCGATGTTCGGCTCGATCGCCGATGAGGGTAAGGCCTCCGTGGCGGGGTCCATCCACCTGTCCATGGACGGCACAACTAGCTCCGAATTGAGGGTCAGAGCGGCTGCTGGTGCGATCTCCTGAACACTGTCGGATGGTAGAGCTAAATCGTACTCATCATGACCCCGTGACACACAAGGCAGAGGCTCGAATCCGTCGAAGATCAAGTCTCCGCGGATATCGGCCGTGTAGTTTAAGCTTCCAAACCTGACCTGATGGCCAGGGGCGTAGCTTTCAATCTGCTTCAGATGGCCAAGCCAATTGGCCCACAGTGCAAAGCCGCCGAATACAAAAATCTGTCCGGGGAGAAAAGTCTCACCCTGGACTGCATCGCTAACGATGATAGAAGGAGCCATCAAGCCTAACAGCGACGACACAGAGGAACTCTCAATGAAAGCACCAATGTCGGTGTCAAAACCGGCGGATCTCGGGTAGGGGGTCCCGAACTATGCGTCTAGGCGGATGGTAACAGGAGGCAGGGGACACGAAGTTTTACCTAGGTTTGGGCCCTCTTGATGCAGGTAAAACCCTACGTCCCGCTTGATTAATATTGATGATATGGGTAGTACAAGAGTAGATCTACCACGAGATCAGAGAGGCTAAACCCTAGAAGCTAGCCTATGGTATGATTGTCTGTTGGCCTACGGACTAAAACCCTCTAGTTTATATAGACATCGGAGAGGGCTAGGGTTACACAAGGTCGGTTACAAAAGAGGAGATATACATATCCGTATTGCCTAGCTTTCCTTCCACGCCAAGTAGAGTCCCATCCGGACACGAGACGAAGTCTTCAATCTTGTATCTTCATAGTCCAATAGTCCGGCCAAAGGATATAATCCGGCTGTCCAGAGACCCCCTAATCCAGGACTCCCTCACCTCCCAGGGGCCATATTTACCCATGTGCTCTGGCTTACTAATGGCGCACTAGTTGATGATGCGCCACTTGTGTGCTTTTTGCAGTGCGCCACTAAAGTGCTGAGTGGTGCACCACTAGTATGAATATTAAGGATTATTTTTTTATTTTCTGATATTTGCACAGGTTACAAAATATATCACTAGACAGAATATAGACAGCACCACACATCAACAACAAATTCATTGAATACAATAGAAGATTAGTCTCCGAATACAATTCATCATATTAGTCTCTGAATTCAAAAGACCAAACAAAGATAGAACATTAAAAGTCTCGAGACCGCGAGTAGTGAGTTTGTTTTCACATTACAAGTCGATATCGATCATCTAAACTACCATCACATAGAAGAGAGCTGCGGTCATCACGATGAGCATCATTGCGATGAAACTGGTCTTCATCCGGTTCCTCCTCCGCTCCCTCCTCTCTCCCGCTAGATAGCGCGCGTATCTAGATTCCGCCTCTGCCCTAGTGGTGTACCCTTTGTAACTGTTACCGCTGAAATGGTGAACCTGTCTCCGACAATCCTCCCAGTCGTCGTAGACTCAGGGAACCTTACCCTTGTACACGACATGCGATGGCATCTCTACGCACTAGCCAAACAAAACGTTGGTAGCAATTCACAGACAATACATAAGCAATATATAAGTATGCAACAAAAGGATCGGAAGAGAAAAGCAAGACATTAATAGCATGATTCATTGTCCTACTAATAAATAGCATCGATTACATCTAAGTTGAACGACTGTCCAAACCAAAGAGACATACAAGTTCATTAAAGTTTAATTACAACATGAGCTAATCAATATTTCAGAACTACACATAGCATCACTACTTTCGACTCGACTCAGGGACCGGAGCGTGGATGAAGCCGCCGTCTCTCGTGATGGTCATGAAATCGCGGGCGTTGTCAGCCTGCATTTGTAGCGTTGTGTCTATATCACTGTTGGAAGGTTGATATCTGAGGTAGAACTGCCCCGAGGTACGAAGGACATCTTGATGGATGATTTCCGCAAACTCTGACTGGATGCGAAAGAATTCTTGTCTAATGTCCGCGTCCTAGATTGCCGACAAGCTTGCGGCCCAATCTTTGAGATTATTTGGTAGCAGAAGGTGATTATGGTCCCGTACGATCGCCCACATGTGATGGAGGGCGTAGTAGGCATCCTTCTGACCTCCAGGCGGCTGCTTAACGCAGGTGAACATCGTATTGTGGGTGAACACGTGCTTGCCATACCTACGAACTGGCCTGGTGAAGGTGCCTCCAGATCTGGCGTAGCCGGGGAGAACATCATCAAGAACTTTCTTGATATTTATGTAGTCTTTCTTTGACTGACGGTCCGACTCGAAATACGTGGCCATGGAATATTTCGGGCTTAAGAGGATGAGTGTGCAATGTGTGTCACTACACAAAACACGAAATGTTAGAAAAAAAGAATGATCGAAATCTAAGAAATCATATGTTACGGGGCGGTGAGGGTTTCACTTACTCGGGAAAGTAAGGCATGAGGAAGTTATCCTTATCTAGGTTTGCCAGAATGACGCCTTCGAGGTATGAACTCGCAACTTGCCGGTCCCCAGCGCTGCCCAAGATCTTGGCACGCATGTAGAAGGGGTCGACTATCACGATGTTCGGGGTCTTGTCTCTAATGATCCGCATCTCCATACTTAGCGAAAATAGTCGAATGAAGGTGTAGTGCAGCGGATGAAAGTTAAACATAGCGAAGATGTCATCAAACCGCAAGACGATCGTACCCCCAATGGCGTTATCCACAAAGCCCTTGCCCTCTGGCACCTTGGCCACGAAAACCGGGTATGCCACATCATTCTCGGAGAGACGTCGCTTCTCCAAAGAAAGAACACTATCATGCAGACTCCGCATAGCACCGGTTGCAACATTGAGCAGATTAGTCGGTAGCATCAGCCTACCCGCCACATGCACCCTCCTCGAGATATCCTTAGGTGAAGGTGGACCGTCCTGAGCACGGACCGTACTCGGTGCTGGCTGGCTCGCACCCTTGTTACTCTTTCTTTTCCGTTCCTTCTTCTGCTGTAATGGGATTGAGTTCTGCTCACAGACCGTCTTCTTGAGTGTGTTGGGGCTGATAATATTTCGCACCTCGGCTATCTGAGGCTCGGTGAAGGTGGAAGCTGGAGGCGTCTCCTGTGAACTGAACGCCAGATGACGCCTGTTGCAATGGGGTTTCTCCGTGATACCAGCTAGATCGTGATCGTCTTTTTCAGGGTTGGGTTCTTGAGAAGGAGGCCCGAAGAATTCGTCACCGTACCCAGGTTCGGCAAAGTACTTATCGACATTGGTAAATGTACTGTCGTCTTTGTCGTCGTCGTCGTCTGCATCCTGTGCCATATGCATGTTTGGATCCTGTGCCATAAGGATGTCCGACATGTCCGGTAGCGTTGCGGCGGTCTTGCCATGGCTTGGCGCCGGCACGACTGGCGGTGTTGTCTGTGGGGTGGTGTCCCCTGCCCCCAAACGAATCTGGCTCTTCGGCCAAAGGAGGGGCCAGCTTACGCAGGCACTGAGGGTCATCACATCATCTTCGTCGGCCCCAGCGGGTCGAATCGGAGGTAACAACTCATTGCAGCCTGGCAGCACCCGAACCAGTTCAACCCTATACACGGTGGGTGGCATCGGATTACCGTGGAACACGGGGTTGCCCGGTTCAACGATTCTGCCCTTGGCGACATCGATCAACTCGCCGCCCACGAAGTGCAGGAGAGTGCATGGAACGTCGGCGGCGCCCTACGAAAACATGTAGGGCGTCAGGGATGCCCAGTCAAAGGCAAGGAGATGAAGTCATCGGCCGATAGGTTTAGTTACCGTGATGGCGTCGAGCTCGGCTAATGTCGAGGCACCGCCAACAGCAGGCGTGCAACTGACGGAGGGGCCGCTTGCTGCCGAGGTGCCGGCTGGCGTACACCCGGGTGCATTAAGCTCCAATGCCCGTGCCGACGTCGGAGACACCAATACCGCCTCCGCCGGAGACACCAATGGCGCCACCTGCGTGTTGTGCGAGTTGCTGGCCGTGAAGCTGGGAACCGGGGGTGGCCCCTGTTGGCCGCCTGCAATCCACGCCTGCAGCCCCTCAATCAAGGTAGGCACAATGGCGGTGAGCGTCGTTCCCAATTGTTGTTGCACTTGCTCTTGGACAATCTCCGGAATCCGCGCCACTTGTGCCTTGTGTTCTTGAACCTCGTGCGACTGGCTTTCCAAGATGGTCTTTCTCTCCTTTCACCCACCAGCATTATAGTATTACGACCATTTTGTGGACAAGCCTTTGCCGGCCACACGACCAGCTGACGACGGCTTACTGAGCTTATCCTTGTTTTTCATTACGTTCAACGCCCTATTTAGAGTGCTGTCCCAAGGGGAGCTCTGAGACGACCCCGCGCTACTGCTTTCAGTCTCCTATGGAAGGAATGTGAACCATTTAGAAATTTGGCTTCATTAATTAGAATGCAACCATATGGAGCTAATTACGCGGGGGTGTATTCCTTACCAGAACACGCTCAAGCGCCCTGGTCTTCGGATCCGTGGTAAGCTCCTTTGTTACCGGGTCCTCCTTGTACCGGGCCCTGACATAGTTCCTGGTCTGCTTATCACGGTATTTCTCGAAGCGGGGCGGTAGGCCTTGCTCGGCACGCTCCGCGTCCTCCTTGTCCCATATAGGCTCCGCCACTCTGTAACCGCCGGGACCGAGTTGGTGGACCCCTAAGTTCAACTCCTGCATTTCTTCCCCCCACTGAGTTGATTCCACGGTTGTGCTGCTCTCGCAATTGATCTTGAACTCCTTGTAGTCATCTTCGCTGATCGAAGGATTTTTCGCCTTGATCTTCTCATAACTATCACCTTTGTCAATCATTCTCTTCACCGCACTTCTCCAAGTAGACAGGGCCGTGCTCATCCTCGTGAGGGCGGCACTGTTCACTTTATTCCCTGAGAGGCGTGTGTTTGCAATGTCAGCGGGGAACTTGTATTGTTCGTGCAGCTTCGTGAAGAGGAGGCTGCGCAAATTCCCTCGGTCCTTATGCCTTAGGTTCTCGGTGTTGATCGAGACGGTGCTCCGGAGAATGCACCCGAGCTGAACCAAGTACCCCTTGACTAATTCTTTGGGCGCCGTTGGATGCCCGTCAGAGTTCACTTCAATAAATTCCTCCTTGACGGTGCCGAGCACGTTCGGGCGCCAGTCCTTCCGTTGCCTCTTCGGTTGGCTGCCATCTGTTGTAAGGGCATATTTATCCCTAAGGTGTTTTGGTGATTGATGACAATGCTTTTGCGGACTAATCGTGTGCCTTGAGTATCCCAGACGTTTCATCGCTAGGCACAAGCCGGTTTGGTGCCCCTCGAAGACTGTTAAAGACAGTGTCTTTTCTATGTTTCTTTTTGGTGGATTTGAGTCGTAGGAAAGCCGTACTATTAAGAGGGGGTCCGCGTCAGAAAGGTTTGGGTGGAATCATCACGTACATGTTTTCTTCCTTGTCCCCTCCTTTCCCTTGCACTTTGGAGCATCCTCCATTGATCCTCTTTTCCCTTGTCCTGACTGCTGTTGGTGGGCTTGCAGTAGTACCGCAGGCACCCGCGGTAGTACCGCAGGTGCCCACGGTAGTACCGCTCCTCTGGAGTCGCAGTACCATGGCCCCCAGGCCAAGTACCGCTCCTTCGCGGTAGTAGGGGCGGATGTAATTTTTTACATCCGCGCCACTGCGGTAGTACTGCATGCCTTGCGCGGTAGTACCGTGCGCGGCCTGGATCAGCTGCCAGGCGGTAGTACCGCTCCTCTGCGGTAGTATTGTGTCGGATTTTTTCTTCTTCCGTTTACCAGCGGAAGTAGGCACGGATTTATCTTTGTCCGTGCTCTTCCCAGGCTAGGGGTTTCCTGCCTTGCGGTAGTACCGCAAGGGGGAGCGGTAGTACCGCGCCCGCGGCAGTACCGCCCTCAGCTCTTGTGCTACAGGTCTGCCCTAGCTGCTGCTGCTGTGGTAGTACCGCGGGCCCGCATGGTAGTACCGCGTGGCCTTGCGGTAGTACCGCTTGTCAGCAAGCGGAAGTACCGTGTGGCCCTGCGGTAGTACCACTAGTCTGGGGCGGTAGTACCGCTGGTCGCGGGCTGGTAGGTGGATAACGGTTGGATTTTTGTCCTAAGCTATAAAAGGGGTGTCTTCTTCCTCTAGTTGACCACCTCTTCTAACACTAAGCTCCATTGTTGCTCTAAGCTCCATTTTCGCCCTATCTCACTCCCTAGCCAATCAAACTTGCTGATTTGCTCGGGAGTGGTTGAGAAGGCCCCGATATACACTTCCACCAAGAGAAATTTCATTCCCCCCACTAATCCCTTGCGGATCTTGTTACTCTTGGGTGTTTGAGCACCCTAGACGGTTGAGGTCACCGCGGAGCCATAGTCCATTGTGGTGAAGCTTCATGGTGTCATTGGGAGCCTCCAATTGAGTTGTGGAGATTGCCCCAACCTTGTTTGTAAAGGTTCGGTCGCCGCCTCCAAGGGCACCAATAGTGGAATCACGGCATCTCGCATTGTGTGAGGGCGTGAGGAGAATACGATGGCCCTAGTGGCTTCTTGGGGAACATTGTGCCTCCACACCGCTCCAACGGAGACGTACTTCCCCTCAAAGGGAAGGAACTTCGGTAGCACATCCTCGTCTCCACCGGCTCCACTCTTGGTTATCTCGCGCCTTTACTTGTGCAAGCTTATTTGTGATATATCTCTTGCTTGCTTGCGTTCCTATCTTTGTTGCATCATATAGGTTGCTCACCTAGTTGCATTTCTAGACAACCTACTTTGATGCAAAGTTTAAATTGTTAAAGAAAAGCTAAAAGTTGTTAGTTGCCTATTCACCCCCCTCTAGTCAACCATATCGATCCTTTCAATTGGTATCAGAGCCTCGTCTCTTTTTAAGGACTTTACCCTCCAAAGAGTATGGTTGATACCGTAGACGGTGTGGAGGGACACTCCGGTGTGAATCCGATCTCATCTACAAGCGATGGGGGAACCTCAGTCTCTCGTGAGGAGTTCAATGTGGCCTTGGAGACATTGAAAACCTCCATGACGACCGAGGTTGAAAGCATGTTTACTAAATTCCTTGAAGGGCTTAAACTATCCACCACACCGTTGAAAGTGGGTGATCCCACTGACAAGGTGACGGAAGCTATCTCCGACAAGGGGGAAGCTAGTAGTGAAAAGGCTCCTTCTTCTAGTGGTAAAAATGGCACCTGCATCTTTGCTCATGTGGAACCACCACTTGTTTATGGTGGACCGGTTCCTTCCACTCATTTGAATCATGCCGGTCCTCCCCCTAAGATTGTGAAAAATGAGGACTTTGATTCTTGGGTTTACCGCTTTAAGCGTAATTTAAATCATGTGAACACTAATCTTTGGAGAATCATTGAAGAAGGTTTCCATCCGCATGATCCAAGCAACTTCACTCCTCAAGAAGCCGCGGATAATCAATTCAATGAGAATGCTCTCTTCATCATTCAAGATGCAATTCCACCCGAAGATCTACCTCATCTTCGGCCCTTCGCCTTGGCCAAAGACGCATGGCTTTGTGTTGTCTCGCTCTACCCGGGAAGCGCAAGCATTCAATGCTCCAACTATGAAGTGGTGCAAGATGAAGCTGATGAGTTTGCAATGAAAGAAGATGAAGAACCTCGTGAGCTTTATCGGAGAGTAACCAAACTCGCGGTCTCACTCCGAGATCACAGGAGCAAGGACACGGATGACAATTGGATCAAGCGCAAATTCCTCAAGGCAATGATGCCTTACCACAAGGCCATGTCCTCCGTCATTCGTCAAATTCCGGACTTCCACACTTTGACCTCAAGCAAAGTGTTGGATGAGTTTGTGGCCATGAACATCTTGGACAAGACCGCCGACAATGCGGTGCTTCGTTCTCAAAGGGCAAAGAAGCCCAACCTTGCATTGAAGGCCAAGGTTTGCGTTGAAGAAGAAGAAGAGGAAGAAGAGGAAAGCAACCCCGAAGATACAAAGTATGCATATCATGAACACATGGCACTTCCTTCAAGGCAATTTTGGAGCAACAAAAACTCAAGGCCAAACTTAAAAAAAACAACTCAAGTGGCACGAAGAGCAAGCAACGTGTAAGGACTTGCTACAATTGTGGCAATGTGAGTCATTTTGTTGCGGAGTGCCCGTATGAGAAAAGGGAAGACAATGTGGCAAGCTCATCCAAAAGGACAAGGCCAGGTCATTCCCCAACAAGAGCAATTTCACCAAGAAGACTCCTCCCAAGGCATTGGTGGTACAAGAAGAGTACAATGAGGATGATGACGATGATGAAGATGGTGAGTCGGTTGCCATGGCCTCAGTTGCCATTGCGACGACTCCACGGGTGTCTCTCTTTGACTCACCCAATGAGAGCATCACCGCCAAGTGCCTCATGGCTAAAGCCATCAACAAGGTAACCCCCAACATCAAAACTACCATCATTAATCATCCTTCTTCGACGGATAGCATTGATGAACATGAGGGAGCTAATGTGGAGGTGAATGAGTTTGAGGCCTTTATGGGCAAACTCAAGGGTAAATCCAAGAAGCACTTTGTTGCTCTCTTGGAACTTGGTGAAGCCAATGACATGATCGAGGCTCACGAAGATACCATGTCTAAGATGGAAGGGCATAGTCGTGACTATGTCGATGAGATTTTGGATCTTTCCAATGCTCTTGAGGAAGAGCGTGGTCTTCGTTTGGCTCTTGAGGAGTCTCACAACGATGATCATGCTAAATTAAAGAAAGATTTTGATCATGCGCTTGTTGTTTCTCGTGTGCTAAACTCAGAGAAGGCAAAGCTTGGAGTTGATCTTGCTAGACTCAAAGAGGAGTTTGACATTCTCGACAAGGCTCACAAAGTCTTGAAGGGTGTTCATGCTACCCTCAAGGAGTCGCATGATCAACTCCAAGTGAAGCTAACCAAGGAGAAAGCCACATTTCCTCGTATGCTATTAATTTATAATGCAAATGCTACTAACCCTTGTTGTCAGCATGTGCATCTTATTGAGGAGAATGTTAAGTTGAAGAAGCAACTTGAGAAAGGCCTTGTATCTTGCATACAAGGGGAGAAGGACCTAAACGACCTTTTGAGAAATCAAAAGGAAGTTGTGGCCAAGGAGGGAATTGGGTTCGCATCCAACCCGAAGAACAAGAAGAAGGATAACAAGACCAAACGACCTCCTCCTCTCAAGCAAACTTTTGTGAAGGAGGGAGAGAGTGCTTCCAAGGAGAAAAAGAACAATGCGAAGGGTGGCGGTGTCAAAAAGGGCAATGCCACCCCTCCCATCAAAGCCGGCGACTTTAATCCTTCTTATGTGTTATGTCGTGCTAGTGATGGGCATGTTTATGCCAAATTTGTTGGTACTCCTCATGAGTACATTGAATGGTCTATTTGGGTTCCAAAGAACCTTGTTACTAACATCAAAGGATCCATTACAAAATGGGTACCTAAAACCAAGCATTGATCTCTTGTAGGTGTTTGCTTCCGGTGGGGGATCATGGTTGCTCGATAGCGGAGCTACAAATCATATGACCGGAAGCAAGGACTTGGTGGTGGACATGCAGAAGATTCCATCTGTGCCCACCAATGTCGAGTGGGGTGACGCCTCATCTTCTAAGGTATTGGGACTTGGCAAGGTAGTCATCTCTCATGATATCACGATCGAGAAGGTCATGCTTGTTGAGTCCCTTGCATACAATTTACTTTCCATTCGTCAACTTGCAATCATGGGCTTTGCCACTTTCTTTGATATTGATACCGTGGCCCTCTTGTGGAGCAAGACTCTTAAAGTAGCCTTTGTTGGGCATGTCGAGAACGGTCTATATGTGATTAACTTTTCGGAGCGACCCACTAAGACCGCGACATGCCTAATGGCTAAAGTTTATGTGGGATGGCTTTGGCATCGCCGTTTAGCCCATGTCAATATGAGATCTTTGCAAAGTCTTCTCAAGGGGGACCATGTCCGTGGACTAACAAATGTTAGTTTTGCCAAAGATCGTGCTTGCAGTGCTTGCATCAAAGGAAAGCTACATGAGAAGGCTCACCCTCCCACGACTATCATCTATTCAAAGAGGCCCTTGGAGCTCCTTCACTTGGTTCTCTTTGGACCTCCATCCTTTGATAGTCTTGGGGGTAGAAAGTACCGCTTGATGACTGTAGATGACTATTCAAGATACACTTGGGTATATTTCTTCAAGATGAAGAGTGAGACCCAACAAACCGTCATCGACTTTGCAAATGAATCTCAATGACAGCATAATACAAAGATCTTGACAATAAGAAGCAACAGCGGCTCCGAGTTCAAGAACTACACCTTGGATGAGTTTTTGAGTGATGAGGGAATCAAGCATCAATATTCCGCACCTTATACCCCTCAACAAAATGGTGTAGCGGAGAGGAAGAACCAGACGTTGATGGATGCGGCAAGGACCATGATGGCGGAGTTCAAGTCTCCCTACAACTTTTGGGCCGAAGCCATCAACACCGCGTGCCATGCATCTAATCGGCTCTACCTCCGCAAAGGCTTGGACAAGAGTCCATATGAGATACTCACCGGTAACAAGCCCAACCTCAAGTACTTCCGGGTGTTCGGGTGTAAGTGTTTCATTCTCAAGAAAGGTGTCCGTTTGTCTAAATTTGAGGCTAGAGCTCACGAGGGCATATTTGTTGGTGATGATACAAACTCTCATGCTTACCGTGTTCTCAATAAGTCCACGGGACTTATTAAGGAAACGTGTAATGTGGAGTTTGAAGAGAATAACGGCTCCCAAGTGGAGCAAAGTGGTACTTGTGATGTAGGTGATGAAATTCCTCCTCAAGACATAAGAAGAATGGGTGTTGGTCTTATCCTACCCATTAAGGAACCCCTTGTGGCCGAAGGAGAAGGACAATGCTTCCGAAGAACAAAGTGAGGGCCCTCAACCTCATGAACAAGACCAAGGGCAAGATCAATCTCAAGATGGTGCTATAACATCAAGTGATGCCCAAGGTCAAGTTCCCTCCTCCGAGAAAGTTCAACATCAAGAGCTTCCACGAGAACGAGAACAAGCTCAAGACAACGCTCAATATGATCAAGTGACCACTCCTCGTCTCACCCCCGAGGAGGAATCAGAGCGTCGTGCCGCCAAGGTTTCTTCCAAGCTCTCCACCAAGGATCATCTCATGAAAAATGTGCTTGGAAGCTTAAGAAAGGGGGTAAGCACTCGTAGACAATTAGCAAACTATTGTGAACATCACGCATTTGTCTCTTGTGTTGAGCCCCAAAAGGTCTATGAGGCGCTTGAAGATCCGGATTGGATCAATGCCATGCACGAAGAACTCAACAACTTTGAGCGCAAAAACGTGTAGAGATTGGTGCCAAGGCCGACAGTGAACCACAATGTCATTGGAACCAAGTGGATATTTAAGAACAAGCAAGATGCTCATGGGATTATCATTCGCAACAAGGCTCGCTTGGTAGCACAAGGCTACTCCCAAGTCGAGGGTATCAACTACGGTGAAACCTTTGCTCCCGTTGCTCGTCTTGAATCTATTCGCATGTTGATCGCATATGCTTCTCATCATAACTTTAAGTTACAACAAATGGATGTGAAGAGTGCTTTTCTTAATGGTCCTATTAATGAATTGTTTTATGTCAAGCAACCCCCCGGGTTCAAGGATCCCTACTTTCCCGATCATGTGTATCAACTCGATAAGGCACTCTATGGCCTTAAACAAGCCCCATGTGCATGGTATGACCACCTTACCGAGTTGTTACAAGACAATGGTTTTGAAGTTGGGCTAATCGACCCCACTCTTTTTACTAAGAAGGTCAAAGGGGAGTTGTTTGTGTGCCAATTATATGTTGATGATACTATCTTTGGTTCCCCTAACAAAGCTTTCAATGAGGAATTTGCCGCTCTCATGACCTCAAAGTTCAAGATGTCTTCCATGGGAGAGTTGAAGTTCTTTCTCGGGTTCGAAGTGAAGGAAAGGAGAGAAGGGACCTTCATCAACCAAGCCAAATACACTCAAGACATGCTTAAGAGATTCAAGCTAAGTGATGTCAAGTCGGCGTCCACTCCCATGCCCACCAAGTGTCAACTTGACATTGATCCTAATGGTAAAGCGGTGGATCAAAAGGTATATCGCTCCATGATTGGCTCCTTGCTTTACCTTTGTGCATCTAGACCGGATATCATATTGAGTGTGGGAATTTGTGCATGGTTTCAAGCTGCACCTAAGGAAAGTCACTATGTGGCAGTCAAACGAATCTTTCAATATTTGGCTCATACCCCAAAACTTTGGCTTATGGTACCCAAGAGGAGCAAACTTCAAGCTTGTAGGTTACTGGGACTCGGATTGGGCGGGAGACAAAGTGGATGGGAAGTCCACTTCCGGAGGGTGCCAATTCCTTGGTTGCTCTTTGGTAAATTGGTCTTCCAAAAAGCAAAGTTGTGTGTCTCTCTCGTCCACCGAAGTGGAGTATGTAGCGGCCGGTAGTTGTTGTGCACAAATCTTATGGATGAGGCAAACTTTAAAGGATTACGGTGTCATTTGTGACAAAGTGCCTGTCGGTGTCAAAACCGGCGGATCTCGGGTAGGGGGTCCCGAACTGTGCGTCTAGGCCGGATGGTAACAGGAGGCAATGAACACTTTGTTTTACCCAGGTTCGGGCCCTCTCGATGGAGGTAATACCCTACTCCTGCTTGATTAATATTGATGATATGGGTAGTACAAGAGTAGATCTACCACGAGATCAAGGAGGCTAAACCCTAGAAGCTAGCCTATGGTATGATTGTTGTGTATGGAGTTGATTGCCTACGGACTACAACCCTCCGGTTTATATAGACACCGGATAGGGTTAGGGTTACATAAAGTCGGTTATAATGGTAGGAGATCTCGAATATCCGCATCGCCAAGCTTGCCTTCCATGCCAAGGAAAGTCCCATCTGGACACAGGACGAACTCTTCAATGTTGTATCTTCATAGTCCAGGAGTCTGGCTGAAGGTATAGTCCGGCTACCCGAACACCCCCTAATCCAGGACTCCCTCAGTAGCCCCTGAACCAGGCTTCAATGATGGCGAGTCCAGCACGCAAATTGTCTTCGGCATTGCAAGGCGGGTTCCTCCTCCAAGTTCTTCGTAGAAGATTGTAAACACCAATAGTAGTGTCCGGCTCTGCAAAATAAGCTTCCACATATCGCCATAGAGAGAATAATATTAACACAAATCAAATCTGCTGACGTATTCTGCAGTGCGCCATCACACTACAACCAAGTCCTTTACTCGAATTGTTTTTACTTTTCCACCTCAGCATGTTTTGCGAGGCGGTTTCCTTGGCACGTCTTGTCAAAGTAGAGATCGTGTAACCCCCTTACGGGATTCTCATCAATATGGACGTGGGTAACCCTGACTGCGCCATTTATCACGGCGCTTGGGAGGCAAGCGAGTTTTACTAGGTTGGTGGGGACGCACAACCGCATCCGCCCATATAAGGGGATAAGGATCCACCTTTTTACCTACGCCTTCTTCCTCCTTTGCCTATCCATCTCCTGCGCACTCGAGCTCCAGCGCCCAACCCCGCACTTCCCACCTCAACCTTCTCCAGCAATGTCCGGAGCGGGAGGCAAGTGGATGGTCTCCTCCGTCACGGAGGGCCATGTCAAAAAGCTAAGGAAGGCCAGATACTTGTCCAAAGACATCGCGCACTGGCTTCCCGAGGAGGGGCAGCTTCTCCCCACCCCAAGGCCCCATGAGAGGGTAGTATTCCTTCCCCACTTCCTCCGCAGACTGGGTTTTCCACTCCACCCATTTGTCCGGGGGCTCATGTTTTACTATGGCCTGGATTTCCACGATCTGGCCCCAAACCTCGTCCTCAACATCTCGGCATTTATCGCCGTGTGCGAGGCCTTCCTCCGCATCCGCCCCCATTTCAGCCTCTGGCTCAAGACCTTCAACGTCAAGCCCAAGGTGGTGCGCGGCAGCCAGGCGGAGTGCGGAGGCGCCATGGCAGGCAAGATGGCCAACGTCCTATGGCTCGAGGGCTCCTTCGTGGAGACCCTGAAGGGGTGGCAATCGTGGTGGTTTTACATCACCGAGCCGTGCGAATCGAAACGGATCGCAGCCCCCGAGTTCCGATCCGGACCCCCCACGCGGCTTATGTCCTGGAAAGAGACGGGCCTATCATGGGGTGACGAAAAAGAGGTGACCGGATTGCAAACATGCATCCAGTCCCTGGTGAGCAAGCCAATCTGGCTTGTTAATGTAATCCAGGTTATGCTCATCCGCCGGATCCTCCCGTGCCAACAACGGGATTTTAATCTGTGGGAGTTCGTCCCGGCGCAGCACCAAACCCTTAACAGGCTCTTCGACACGACGTATGAAGACGTCTGGAGGGTGCTAACCAAAGGCGCCGAGGCTCCCACATCCGCTTCCGAGGACCGCGGATACAGCTCGCAGCGTCACGCTAGCGAGGTAAGCCATTTTCACCTTTTACAGGATGTTAAGTTTTTTCATAGTTTGACTCTATGCAGGATCTAAGCTCCCTTACCTTTGACAGGCTTGGCGGGCGAAGTCCGGATCGATTAACTGTCCGGCTCCCTTGCCCGAAGACCCAGCCCCCGCTCTACTAGCGAAGCTACTGGTTCCGGCACCTTATGTGGTGCCGGAGAAGAAGGCCAAGAAGAAGAAGGCCACGGGGACTCGAAAGAGTTTCGGCATATGGTGGTGTCGGACTCGTCGTCCGACGAGTCTGAGACACACCCCTCCCGTGGAGATGAGGAGGAGGAAGAAGAAACCTCTCCCCCTCCAGCGAGGGGAGGCAAGAAGAGGAAGGCTGCCCCAGTAGGGGGGGCCGAAGGGTCCAAGAAGAGGAAAACCCCTCCGCCGGACTATGCCCCTGTCGCCAATGAGGACGAAGAGGAGTGGCCGGACAGGACCAGGCGTCCAGCGAAGTCGTAAGTGTTCAGATACCAGAGTAACTCATGATATTCCTTTTGTTGCACAGCTTTCCCTAACGTTGAATATAATCATGCAGCCCGCCCCGGGCCGAACTCAACGAGTCGTCGAGCGGCTCCCTGGATTCATCGGACGTGAACTAAGTTCCGCCCGCTGTCTCCCCCCGCACTGTGGATGACGCCGAAGTGGCGTCACAACGAGCTCCGGGGCAGGAGGAGGTGGTCCTGGAGGAGACGCAAGGCGACCTCCCGGACTCCAGGAGTAAAGGGGACAAGACCCCCCAGGGCTCCAAGTCCGGCTTTGTGCCGGACACCGCGCCAGAATCTTCAACAGTTCCGGACCGCGGTAAGCGAACTCCTTCCAAGAGGAGCAAGCCTTCTGAGCCGGCGGCCTCCGTCCAACCGGAGGTGCCGGACAATCTGCTCGAGGTGCTTGACGGCGCCTCCATCGACGAGGAGCACCGTACTATTATGAGTACGGTGATCCAGAAGGTTCAGTCCGCCAAGAGCGGACTGAGTGAAGCTTGTGCTAGCCTCCTAACAGGCTTCGAGGTAAGTAAAAGATATGTAAAAATATTACCACATAGACAGTAGCCCCTGATGCTCTGTTTGGCGTTCAGAAAGAGTCAATATGCGTATGCAGGCTTCGCTGCTAGCCACCGCCGCACTGACTGCGGAGGTGGGTGCCCTGAAACAGGGACTCGAGCGGACCGAGCAAGAGCTCGGCCTTGCCAAGCGGCAGCTCGAGGAAAAAGAAGGTAGGAAATACCTTACAAAAAAAGTGCCTATAGAGAGGCATGATTGCAAAAAATAACAGGATTGCACTGCTTATTATAGGGGCCACGACTGAGGTGGCGACCCTCAAGCAGGCGCTGTCCGAGGCCGAAAAGAAAACGGCCGCGGAGCGCACCGAGCGAGAGAAACTTGGGGCTCAGGTCGGCGAGGTGCAGCAAGAGGTTCAGGCTCTCATGAAAAAACATGAGAGTTTGGAGCTTGAGTCAAAGACCCAAGCGTCTGAGCTCGCGGTGGCCCTTGAGACTGCCAAGTCTGCCAAGGCCGAAGCCCAAAAGGCCCTCCAAGAGTTGGAGGAGATGAAGAAGATAGCAGCGGGTAAGGCATTCTTTATGCAAAGCAGAAATATAAAAGTAAACTACTTGTTACTTACCCGAATTCGGAGCTCTCCTGGGGCGTTCGCAGATCTTCCCCGCAGCGTATCCGACGCCGCCGCATTCTACCGAGCTGAAGAGGGCAGCTCGACGGAGAAGGTGTTCTCGTCTCAGTATGCTGAGGCCGGACACCCTGTGCCCTTGAGCGACCAGCTGAAACAGCTGGTCGAGCTCCACAAGGCGGCCGAATAGGCCATGAAAGGCTTCATAGTTCGGCTGTGGCCCGGAGAGGCCCTGCCTGGGAGCTACTTCGGGCTGGTGCGGCGGCTGGTGGAGGCCTGTCCACGGCTCGAGGTCATCAAGCGCTCCGTCTGCATCGAAGGTGCCCGTAGGGCCCTTGCCCGTGCAAAGGTGCACTGGGGTAAGCTAGATGGTGAAAAGCTTGTGAGGGATGGGCCGCCGTCGAGGAAGGAGCATCGCAAGACCGAGAACTATTACAAGGATGTTCTTGTAGGTGCCCGCCTTGTGGTGGATGAATGTACCAAGGATGTAATTTTTAAATAAACTCGCCCGTTTTTATCCTGTGCACTGAAAACTTGTTCATATGTGCTAAGCAATGCTTATTGAATTTAAAATATTATTTTCTGTGCGGCCGTTTATCAAAAATTGAGAGATGGCCAGTCGTCGGCTTCTGCCCCATGCCACTAGTGCTGGGGTGTTCGGTGATAAACCTGAGCGCTCTTTTTCCCATGTTTGGGTCCTTCGAGGGAGGCGCTCAGCACGACGAACCAGGCAATTAGACTATAATGCTTGAACACTCTCACTTAGCCATAGAACTTTATAATTTTAAATTTCGGCGAAGCCCCTAGTTCGGAAGACCGAGTTCGGGGCGCTATCCATGCCTTGGCCGGACAAATCCGGCTCCTCGCTCGAAGCGGCATAAGTCTTTAGGGACTCGAAAAACCTCTCGAACAGCGACCGGTCTCTCGCCTCACCATGACAGTCAGTTTTAGCTTTCTCCACTGAGGTGCTTAACCCAGCTCAACCGGGGCACAATCGCAGTGGTTCTCCTAGTGCTACCTTAGCCGATAGAGCGGAACGTAAGGCACCAAAACATAGGAGCCGGGCAAACCCAACTATTGACCCAAATCATGATTCGGAGCCGATGCATATAGTGCTATAAGTTCGGGGTGCCGCACTTGTGAAAGTGTACGGACTTCTCACACCATATTAAAGGGTACTGAAGCCCCTGGCGTACTTGCCGTACCACAGTGTACGGGTGCGACATGTCATTAATGAACATATATAAAAGAGAGTAATGCAGAAAATAGACAAAAGCTATGCATTGTTTATAGAGAGGCTATTTATCAAAGCCGAACGATACAAGTAGTGCGATAAGCAAAAAGATGTTGGACTATTCAGTATGTCCTGACCAGGGGGAGGCCGCGGAATTGCATTTAAAACAGGTATACTGCTTGTAACAGAGACCACCTGGTAGTTCCATAATGCGGCATGGCTTGTCTGCCTCCCTAGATCTTGCGTCATTTGTGCGGCAGTCGAGTTGCCGAACAGGTCGTCCGAAGTATGGAGTCCTGAAAGTAAGAAAAAATTAAAAAAGAATCCGGCAGCCCCTAGTACGTTTTAAGCCGTATTTTGGGCGTGCCGTTATTGTGCCCCTTCCCCTGTGCCCATGGTATTTCAAAGGGTGTAGTTATGTACGCGAGGTACTGGTTTTGCTATGTCGCGAAAGCTGGGGTTGGGGCCGCATTGCTACGCTTGCTCAGAGTGTGCCAGGCGGTCCTGCTGTGGGTTACTCCGGGCGCGCTTGGCAGTGTCTGGCTTTTTAATGGCCGGACTGGAGAATTGCCTGAGAAGGCTACTTTGTACCTCTGCTGCGAGAGCCGCCGTGTGCTCCTCCGTACGGAGGGAGCGTTCGGTGTTTCCGTTGACCGTAATTACTCCTCGAGGGCCTGGCATCTTGAGATTGAGATATGCGTAGTGCGGCACCACATTGAATTTTGCGAATGCGGTTCGTCCGAGCAGGGCGTGATAGCCACTGCGAAACGGGACTATATCGAAGATTAACTCTTCGCTTCGGAAATTGTCCGGGGATCCGAAGACCACGTCAAGTGTTACTGAGCCTGTACAGTTGGCTTCTACACCTGGTATAACGCCTTTAAAGGTCGTTCTTGTGGGCTTAATCCTTGAGGGATCTATGCCCATTTTCCGCACTGTATCCTGATAAAGCAGGTTCAGGCTACTGCCGCCGTCCATGAGGACTCTTGTGAGATGAAATCCGTCGATTATTGGGTCGAGAACCAATGCGGCGAAGCCGCCATGACGGATGCTAGTGGGATGGTCCCTTCGATCAAAAGTGATCGGGCAGGAGGACCATGGGTTGAACTTTGGGGCGACTGGCTCTATCACGTATACGTCCCGTAGCGCACGCTTCCGCTCCCGCTTGGGAATGTGGGTTGCGTATATCATGTTCACCGTCCGCACTTGTGGGGGAAAGCCCTTCTGTCCATTGTTGTTCGGCGGCTTGGGCTCCTCGTCGTCGCTGTGCAGCCCCTTGTCTCTGTTTTTGGCCCTTAACTTGCCTGCCTGCTTGAACACCCAACAATCCCTGTTAGTGTGATTGGCTGGCCTTTCGGGGGTGCCATGTATCTGGCACAAGCGATCGAGTATTCGGTCCAAACTGGACGGGTCCTGAGTATTCTTTTTGAATGGCTTTTCCGCTGACCGGATTTATAGCCTTTGAATCCGGCATTGACTGCCGTGTCTTCATTGCTGTTGCTGTTAACGCAGCGTTTTTGCTTATTCCGATGTATCCTGCCACTTTTGTCCTTGGTATCCGAATTACCAGGGTTCTTTGATCAGTTGTTACTGCGAGCTAGCTAGCTGTCTTCTCCCGCGCAAAAGCGGGTCATGAGTGTCGTGAGGGCTGCCATGGATTTCGGCTTTTCCTGTCCCAGGTGCCGGGCAAGCTACTCGTCACGGATGTTATGCTTGAAGGCTGCTAGGGCCTCTGCATCCGGACAGTCGACTATCTGGTTTTTCTTTGTTAGGAACCGTGTCCAGAATTGTCTGGCCGATTCTTCTGGCTGCTGAATTATGTGGCTTAAGTCGTCAGCATCCGGCGGTCGCACGTATGTGCCCCGGAAGTTGTCGAGGAATGTGGCTTCTAGGTCCTCCCAAGAACCGATTGAGTCTGCTGGCAAGCTGTTAAGCCAATGCCGAGCCGGTCCTTTAAGTTTGAGCGGGAGGTATTTGATGGCGTGTAGATCATCGCCGCGTGCCATGTGGATGTGAAGGAGATAATCCTCGATGCATACCACCGGGTCTGTTGTGCCATCGTATGATTCGATGTTTACGGGTTTGAAACCCTCTGGGATTTTATGATCCATTACTTCATTCGTGAAGCATAGCGGGTGTGCGGCGCCTCTGTACTGGGCTATATCACAACGCAGCTCGGAAGAGCTATGTCTGTTGTGTTCGGCCCAGCCGGATTTGTTGTATCCGGCGTGAAGATCATTATCACATGCTATAGGGCGCCTGCGTGATCCGTAGATCGATCTTGTTTGTCTTGCCTTATCTTCCAGTATGTCTCGTAGGTCGGGCGCATTTTCCCGTGCCTTAGTTGAGCGGCGTCGGGGCATGGCTTGGGTGGAGGGCTGAGAGGCCTCTCTGTCGCGGCCGCGAGGTGGCCGGTCTGCCATGTCATGCGCTGGTGATGTAGGTGCTTCCTCCTCTGATCGGGGTAGCGGCCTGCGCTTCGGGTAACTCTTGGAGGGGCGTTCGAGTTCATACTCTTCGGCCGCAAGGACTTCAGTCCATCTGTCAGCTAGCAAATCTTGGGCAGCTTTAAGCTGTTGCTGCTTTTTCTTAAGGCTGCTTGCCGTGGCTAAAAGCCTGCATTTAAAACGCTCTTGTTCGGCGGGGTCTGATGGTATGACGAATTCATCGTCATCGAGGCTTGCCTCGTCTTCGGAAGGAGGCGTATAGTTATCATCCTCGACCTCTCGGTCTGCCGCTCTCTCATGAGGGTTGGCTTCTCCATCTTCCTGTGCCGAATCTTGCTGAGGTGGGTGTTCTTCGGCGTTATCCGGGGTAGTATTATTTCCCGTGCTGGAATCACCGTTTTTGCTTTGGCGGGATTTAGAGCGGCGCCGCTGACGCCGACGCTTCGGCTGTTTCTTGGGGGCGTCACCCCCCACTGTTCCATCGCCATCTCCATCTTTTGGAGTGTCCACCATATATATGTCATATGACGAGGTGGCCTTCCAGCGCCCTACAGGTGCTGGTTCCTATTCATCTCCTACATCGTCGTCCATGCCGTCGATGTCTTCGGAGCTGAAGTCAAGCATGTCGGTTAGATCGTCGACAGTGGCTACAAAGTGGGTGGTGGGTGGGCTTTGAATTTCCTCATCGTCCGTATTCCACCCTCGCTGACCGTAGTCCGGCCAGGGCTCTCCTGATAAAGAGAGAGACTTAAGAGAATTCAGGATGTCGCCAAAAGGCGAATGCTGAAAGATGTCTGCGGTGGTGAACTCCATTATCGGCGCCCAATCGGATTCGATTGACAGGGGCGGGGGGTTCGGAGTCCAGGGTGGAGTTCGGATCCTCGGAGTCACGGATAGTGCAGAGTGCGGGGCTAGCGTTTGGCTCGATCGCCTCTGAGATCGCAGCCCCTGAGGTAGCGTCCAACCGCTGATCCTCGATCGGCGTAGTAGGCTCCGAATCAATGGTCGAAACCGATGCATATGCGGCCTCCAAGGCGCTGTTCGGTGGCAGAGCTATATCATGCCCATCGAGACAGTGCAGCGCGCTTGGCTGTGGCTCGAATCCGTCGAAGATCAAGTCTCCGCGGATGTCGGCCATGTAGTTTAAACTTCCAAACCTGACCTGATGGCCAGGGGCGTAGCTTTCGATCTGCTCCAGGTGGCCGAGCGAATCGACCCGCAGAGCGAAGCCGCCGAAGACGAAGATCTGTCCGGGGAGAAAAGTCTCACCCTGGACCGTATCGTTGTTGATGATCGAAGGAGCCATCGGGCCTAAAGGCGACGACACAGAGGAATTCTCAATGAAAGCACCAATGTCGGTGTCAAAACCGGCGGATCTCGGGTAGGGGGTCCCGAACTGTGCGTCTAGGCCGGATGGTAACAGGAGGCAGGGAACACTTTGTTTTACCCAGGTTCGGGCCCTCTCGATGGAGGTAATACCCTACTACTGCTTGATTAATATTGATGATATGGATAGTACAAGAGTAGATCTACCACGAGATCAAGGAGGCTAAACCCTAGAAGCTAGCCTATGGTATGATTGTTGTGTATGGAGTTGATTGCCTACGGACTACAACCCTCCGGTTTATATAGACACCGGATAGGGTTAGGGTTACATAAAGTCGGTTATAATGGTAGGAGATCTCGAATATCCGCATCGCCAAGCTTGCCTTCCACGCCAAGGAAAGTCCCATCCGGACACATGACGAAGTCTTCAATCTTGTATCTTCATAGTCCAGGAGTCCGGCTGAAGGTATAGTCCGGCTACCCGAACACCCCCTAATCCAGGACTCCCTCAGTGCCTCTTTGGTGTGACAATGAAAGTGCCATCAAGATTTCTCTCAACCCGGTGCAACACTTCAAGACGAAGCATATTGAGATTCAGTATCACTTCATCCGGGATCACATTAGGCGAGGGGAGATCGAGCTCAACTATGTCAACACTCATGATAACCCTGCAAATATTTTCACGAAGCCGTTGGATGAAGCAAGATTTCGCGAGTTAAGGCATGAGCTAAATATCATTGATTCGAGCAATATTGCTTGAACCCTTGCACACCCTACCATACTCAACTTGTTGTCTTGTTTAGATGTAGGCATGGACATAGGGGGAGTGTTGTTCTCTCAATGAATTCTCCCTCCCCCCATTATGCATAAATTGATCAAGTCTTTCACATTAGCCATGTTTGATGCTACTTGTGCTTCAAAGACGAGTTTTGGTCATGGGCCCAAGGATAATTCTTCACGGTGCCATACCAATTGACTCAAACATAGGTGGCTCCGGCCACCACCCTCTCGTTGGAGAGGTTGTGTCTCGTGGTCGTCTCTTGTTGTCTTTTTGCCCTTTCTTCTCCTTGTGTTTGAGCTTGTTGGGTGGTGTGGTGTTCGTTTGAAGTTTCTGTGTGAAGACCACTCTTTCTCTTGTGTTGAAAATGTGCTTCTTCTTGAGCTCACGGTACTACCGCGGCCTGCCACGGTACTACCGTGCGTGGAGTGTACGGTACTACCAGCCCAACGCGGTACTACCGCCTGGGGAAGCGATACTACCGCTTTGGTGCGGTCCTTCCGCCCAAGCGGTACTACCGCACTGTTGGAGGCACGTGGGGATAAGGACGGGAACAGGGGGGGTTCTAACTTCCCCATACCCATTCATCAGTTTCCCCCACTTCGTCTCTCTCTCTCTCGCTCAAGAACGGGGCCGGAGTCCCTCACCGGATCTCCGTCTCCGGCTGCTCTCTTTGGATTCCGACCTATGGGATCGTTCCCCACCACTTCCTCTTGCCATGGACCAAGGTTTTTCCCCAAATCCCTCTCTTTCTTGTTGGTTCTCTTGTCTCTAGGTTTTTGGGGAGATGCTTGTGTTCTTGAGATTTTAGGCCAAATCTTTGCAAGAGAAGGTTGTAGGAGAGTAGTGTTGCGTAGACATTTTACTTGATATATTGTCCCGTGGTAGATGTGATCAACCGTAGTTCCGCCATGGTTTCGCGTGTCTTCTCAGATTCAAAAGTATGCTCAGATCTGACGTGGTGCGATACTACCGTGCCTCTGATGCGGTACTACCGCTTGTTCGGTGCGGTACTACCGCACGTTCTGTGGCACTAAGGTCTTACTACCGCTCCAAGCCACGGTACTACCGTATCCTCACATGGTACTACCGCAACTAGGAGCGGTACTAAAATCTTAGTACTGCATGACCAGGCAGCAGTACCGTTGTTGTCCCATCTTCCTTGTGGCATTTATCCCGTATGATTTCCACCTGTTTCCTTTGCTTTGTCGTGGTCTTTGCATTGATTCTTCTCGCTCTTTGAGTGTGTTTTATCTTGTGTCTTATGTGGTCGCTCTCGCCGTTCCAATCCCAATCGTGACACTGGCTCCAAGCGACTGCGCAATCCTCAAGATGAAGCACCAGAGGGCTCCAATGCCCCCAAGCGCAATGTCAAGACCACTGCCAGCAAGCAAAAGGAACCTGCTAAGGGCATGGACGAGATTCCCCTCACTGAGTACATCGAACGCCGAAAGATCAACCCTTATGTGAATGCTCGTGCTATCCTCAGAGGCACTGAGTTGTTTTGGACCAAGCAGCAGGCTCTCATTTATCTGGATGTAATCAAGAACAAGCAAAACACCTATGTGGATGTCAAGTGGATAGACATGAATCACATGAGGAAGGACAAGTTTCGTGACTACTTTGGAGAAGCTTTGGATTTGGTGGAGCAGTTTGGTATTGAACATGTGATCTCTTTCCACCTTGACTATGATCCTGAGCTTATCTGTCAGTTCTTTGCCTCAGTTCACTTTCACCCCGGGGATGAGCGGAGGATGACCTGGATGACCAGTGGCCGTCAGTTGTCTGCTACCTGGAAGGAGTTCATGGGTCTGCTCCAAGTTCCTAATGACGGGCTTCACACACCCATTGGTGTTCGCCCCCACGCCAATTCTGAGTCTGCTAACAAGAACTTGCTTCAACCGTACTATGTTGAGAAGGTGCTTCCCAGCGGCAAGTCGACTTGGGTGTTGAACTCTTTTCTGGATATCATGCATTGCATCTTCCGCAACACTTTGTTCCCTTGCATTGGCGACGAGGACAGGGTTCATTCCTATCTGGTGGACATGATGCTCCTATGCGCGGAGGCACGTTCGTCTCAGACTCAGCCACTTGATGTCTCACACATCATGTGGTGTGAGCTTCGGTTTGCGTTGTACACTCGCAAGGTACCTATCTATGGACCATACATGTTTCTGTTGATCTCCACAACTAGGGAGAAGATGTACCCTGGTGATGAGTTCCTTGCTCCAGACTGGATTCAGCATGAGTCCATCAGTCTCCGCGTCAAGCCCAACTAGGCCAACACTACTACTCGTGCTGAGGTGTCTGCTGCTAGGAGGGCTGTTGGTGAGGAGGAGGCTGGTGCAGAGGATGTTGCCGAGGACCATGCTGCTAGGTCTTCCCCACCTTCCTCTGAGCCGTCGTGGGCCAAGAAGTTGAAGGACAAGATGAATACTCTCTTCTGCATGCAGGCAAAGGGGCAGTGCAGGATGCACGTGGCATCCAAGGAGAATCGCCGCCGCGACAAGAAGGTCATGAGGCTCTTTGGAGAGGATGTCTCTTGCGATTTTAAGGATGCCATCACGCCAAAGGCTGCATGGATGGCGAAGCAAGGTTTCAAGTGGACTAGTTCTGAGGAGGACATCGAGGAGACCGTCCCCGCCGCCGAGTCTGACGAGGAGCATTGGGATGATTTCTCTGCCTGAGCCACTGCTACCTCTTGAGCTTGCGTTGATTTTCCCCGAAGAAGAAGGGATGATGCAGCAGAGTAGCGTAAGTATTTCCCTCAGTTTTTGAGAACCAAGGTATCAATCCAGTAGGAGGCCATGCTCAAGTCCCTCGTACCTGCACAAAACGATAGCTACTCGCAACCAACGCGATTAGGGGTTGTCAATCCCTTCACGGTCACTTACGAGAGTGAGATCTGATAGATATAATATTTTTGGTATAAAATGCAAAGTAAAAAGTAAAGGCAAAGTAAAAAAGCAAAACAAGATTAAAGTGATGGAGATTGATATGATGAGAATAGACCCGGGGGCCATAGGTTTCACTAGTGGCTTCTCTCAAGAGCATAAGTATTCTACGGTGGGTGAACAAATTACTGTTGAGCAATTGACAGAATTGAGCATAGTTATGAGAATATCTAGGCATGATCATGTATATAGGCATCACGTCCGTGACAAGTAGACCGAAACGATTCTGCATCTACTACTCTTACTCCACTCATCGACCGCTATCCAGCATGCATCTAGAATATTAAGATAAAAACAGAGTAACACCTTAAGCAAGATGACATGATGTAGAGAGATAAATTCATAAAATATGAAATAAACCCCATCTTGTTATCCTCAATGGCAACGATGCGATACGTGCCTTGCTGCCCGTTCTGTCACTGGGAAAGGACACCACAAGATCGATCCCAAAGCTAAGCACTTCTCCCATGGCAAGAACTACCAATCTAGTTGGCCAAACCAAACGGACAATTCGAAGAGACTTGCAAAGATAACCAATCATACATAAAAGAATTCAGAGAAGATTCAAATATTATTCATAGATAGACTTGATCATAAACCCACAATTCATCGGTCTCAACAAACACACCGCAAAAAGAAGATTACATCGAATAGATCTCCACAAGAGAGGGGGAGTGTCGGTGTCAAAACCGGCGGATCTCAGGTAGGGGGTCCCGAACTGTGCCTCTAAGGTGGATGGTAACAGGAAGCAGGGGACACAATGTTTTACCCAGGTTCAGGCCCTCTTAATGGAGGTAAAACCCTACGTCCTGCTTGATTAATATTGATGATATGGGTAGTACAAGAGTAGATCTACCATGAGATCAGAGAGGCTAAACCCTAGAAGCTAGCCTATGGTATGATTGTTTGTTGTCCTATGGACTAAAACCCTCTGGTTTATATAGACACCGGAGAGGGCTAGGGTTACACAAGGTCGGTTGCAAAGGAAGAGATATACATATCCGTATTGCCTAGCTTGCCTTCCATGCCAAGTAGAGTCCTATCCGGATACGAGACGAAGTCTTTAATCTTATATCTTCATAGTCCAACAGTCCGGCCAAAGGATATAATCCGGCTGTCCAGAGACCCCCTAATCCAGGACTCCCTCAGTAGCCCCTGAACCAGGCTTCAATGACGATGAGTCCGGCATGCAGTATTGTCTTCGGCATTGCAAGGCGGGTTCCTTCTCTGAATACATCACAGAAGAATTTGAATACAAGGATAGTGTCCGACCCTGCAAAATAAGTTCCACATACCACCGTAGAGAGAATAATATTTTCACAAATCTAATTTTCTGACTTGTTTTGGCAACACGACCTTATGCCATGGCCTGGTGATTATTCGAACCGTTTCCTTTTACTAGCCCCGCATATAACGCGAGGCGATTTTTTGACACGTCTTGTCAAAGCAGAGATTGTGTCCCCCTACCATGGGATTCTCATCAATACGGGCGTGGGTAACCCAACCGTGTCATCGATTATGACGCTTGGGGCATAAGCGAGTTTTACCAGGCTAGTGGGGACGCTTAGTTTCGTCCGCCCATATAAAGGGATAAGCATTTACCTTTTCATCCACGCCTTCTTCCTCCTTTGCTCATCCGTTTTCGCACACTCGAGCTCTAGCGCCCAAGTCCGCACTTCCCACCTCCACCTTCTCCAACCATGTCCAGAGCGGGAGGTAGGTGGATGGTCTCCTCCGCCACGGAGGGAGACATCAAGAAGCTGAGGAGAGCCGGATACCTGCCCGACGACATCCCGCACCGGCTCCCAGATGAGGGGCAGCTCATCCCCACCCCCAGGCCCCATTAGAGGGTAGTGTTCCTCACCCATTTCCTTCGTGGACTGGGATTCCCTCTCCACCTATTCATCCGGGGGTCATGTTCTACTACGGCCTGGATTTCCATGATCTGGCCCCGAACTTCATCCTCAACATCTCGGCGTTTATCGTCGTGTGCGAGGCCTTCCTCCACATCAAGCCCCACTTCGGCTTATGGCTGAAGACCTTCAATGTCAAGTCGAAGATTGTGGGCGGCCGCCAGGTGGAGTGCGGAGGCGCCATGGTGGGAAAGATGCCCAACGTTACATGGCTCGAGGGCTCCTTTGTGGAAACCATAAAGGGGTGGCAATCGGGGTGGTTCTACATCACCGAGCCGCGCGACCCTGCATGGGCAGTGGCCCCCGAGTTCCAATCTGGAATCCCCATGTGGCTCACCTCCTGGAAAGAGAAGGGCCTATCCTAGGGTAGTTCGGAAGAGCTGACCGGACTCCAAACATGTATTAAAAACATGGTGAACAAGAAGCTCAAACTCGTCAACGTAGTCTAGGTCATGCTCCACCGCCGGATCCTCCCGTGCCAACAACGGGACTTCAACTTGTGGGAGTTCGACCCGGCATAGCACCGAACTCTGAACAGGCTCTTCGACACAACTCACGAAGATGCCTGGAGGGTGCTGTTCAAAAGCGCCGAGGTCCCCCCTCCCATTACTGAGGATCGCGGATTCAGCACGAAGCGCCAAGCCAGTGCGGTAAGCTGCTTTACCTTTCACAGGATACTTATTTTTTATAGATTGACTCCATGCGGGATCTAAACTCTCGTACCTTTGACATGACTGGCAGGAGACGGCCGAACAGATCGATTGTCCAGCTCCTTTGCCTGAAGGCCCAGCAGACGCTCTTCTGGCGAAGATGCTGACTTCGGCTGCTTATACGGTGCCGGAGAAGACCAAGAAGGCCAAGGGAACCCGAAAGAGTTCCCGTCGCCAGGCGTCGTCGGACTCACCGTCCAATGACTCTGCGGCGCACTCCTCCCCCGAAGACAAGGAAGAAGAAGAAGATGCTCCCCCTCCAGTTGGGGGAGATTAGAAAAGGAAGGCCGCCCCAACTGGGGGGGCCGAGGGGTCCAAGAAGGGGAGAACTCTCCTTCCGGACTACTCTACCACCGCCGCCGACGGCGAAGACGAGTGGCTGCCCAGGGCCAAGCCCCTGGGTAAGTCGTAAGTATTCGGATACCAGAGTAAGTCATAGTATTCCTTTGCCGCACTACTTTACCTAACGCCGAAATATGATTATGCAGGCCGCCCCGAGCCCGTATCGATGTATCATCGGACGCCTCCCTGGGCTCGTCGGACATGGATAGCGATCCAGTTCCGACCGCCACCTCCCCCTATCCTACGGATGACGCCGAGGTGCTGTCTCATGAGGCACCGGCTCAAGGGGAGACAGTCCCGAAGGCGCCTCAAGGCGGCCTCCTGGACTCCGGGAGCCGAGGGGACAAGGCCCCTAAGAGCTCCGAGTTCGGCCCTCAGCCAAACACCGCGCTGGAACCTCCAGTGGTTCCAGGCTCGGGCAGGCTGCCTCCTTCTAAGAGGGACAAGACGCCTGTGCCGGTGATCTCTGTCCATCCAAAGGCGCCGGACAATCTGCTGGAAGCGCTACACGGCGCTTCCATCGACGAGGAGCACCGTACTATTATGAGTGCGGTGGTCCAGAAGGTTCAGTCCGCCAAGAGCGGATTGACTGAAGCCTGTGCCAACCTTCTAACAGGCTTTGAGGTAAGTGTTTTAAAATATAGGAAAAATATTACCGCATAGACAGTAGCCCCTGATGCTTTGTTCGGTGTTCACAAAGAAAAGACGAACAGAGGATCAAATAATATCGCATGAGTCTAATATAAGTATGTCAATATGCGTATGCAGACCTCACTGCTGGCGCCCGCCGCACTAACTGCGGAGGTTGCCGTACTGAAGCAGGACCTCGAGGGGTCCAAGAAAGAGCTCGGCCTTGCCAAGAGGCAGCTCGAGGAGAACAAGGGTAACTAATACCATGTCTATAGATATGTATATATATAAAAAAGATGCGATTGCAAAATGACAGGATCATCGTATATCTGCCAGGGGCCATGACCGAGGTGGCGACCCTGAAGCAAGCGCTAACCAAGGCCGAAGATAAAGCGGCCAAGGAGCGCACCAAGCGAGAAAAGCAAGAGGCTCGGGTGGGCGAGGTGCAGCAAGAGCTCCAGGCTCTCGTGACGAAGCACGAGGCGTTGGAGCTTGACTCGAAGACGCGAGAGTCTGAGCTTGCCGCGGCCCTCGAGAGCGCGAAAAGTGCCAAGGCCGAAGCCCAAAAGGCCCTCCAGGAGATCGACGCAATGAAGAAGATAGCGGCGGCTAAGGCATTCCATATGTAGAGCAAGCATATAAAAGTAAATTACCGATTACCTACCCGAATTCGGAGCTCTCCAGGAGCATTCGCAGATTTGCCCCGCAGCGTGTCGGATGCCGCACAGTTTTACCAGGCCGAGGAGGGAAGCTCAACGGAGAAGCTGTTCTGGTCTCAGTATACTGGGACCGAACACCCGATGCCTCTGAGCGACCAGCTAAAGCAGCTGGTCGAGCTGCACAAGGCGGCCGAATAGGCCATGAAGGGCTTTATAGTCCGGCTATGGCCTGGCGACGCCCTTCCGAACAGCTACTTCGGCCTGGTGAGGCGACTTTTTGATGCCTGCACATGGCTGGAGGTCGTCAAGCGGTCCATCTGCATCGAAGGTGCACGCCGGGCTTTCGCCCATGTGAAGGTGCAGTGGGCCAGGCTAGACGCCGTGAAGCTGATCAAGGAAGGGCCGCCGCAGGGCAAAGAGCATCGCACCCCCGAAATTTATTATGAGGGTGTCCTGAAGGGTGCCCGTCTTGTGGCGGACGAATGTTCAAAGGATGTAATATTTGAGTAAACTTGCTCGTGTGATCCTGTATGATGAAAACTTGTTTCATATGCGCTATGCAATGCTTTGTGTGAATTTAAAATATTACCTTCTGTTTAGCCGTTTATCCAATCTGAGAGATGGCTAGTCCTTGGCTTCTGCCCCATGCCGCGAGTGCTGGGGTGTTCGGGATAAACCTGAGCACTCTTGTTCCCATGTTTGGGTCCTTCGAGGGAGGTGCTCAGCACAATGAACAAGGCAACCAGACTAATAATGCTTTATCACTCTCACTTAGCCATGGAATTCTATAATTTTAAATTTCGGCGAAGCCCCTGGTATTCGGAAGGCCGAATTTGGGGCGCGATACACGCCTTTAAGCCGGACAAGGCTGGCCCCTCGCCCTAAGCGGCATAAGTCTTTAGGGACTCGAAAACCTCGCCGAACAGCGACCAGTCTCTCGCCTTATCATGACAGTCAGTTTTAGCTTTCTCTACTGAGGTGCTAAGCCCAGCAGAACCGGGGCACAATCGCAGTAGTTCTCCTAGCACTACCTTAGCCGATAGAGCGGATCGTAAGGTACCAAATCATAGGATCCGGGCAAACCCAACATTTGACCAAAGACATGATTCGGAGCTGATGCATATAATGCTATAAGTTTGGGGTGCCGCACTTGTGAAAGTGTTCGGACTTTTCACACCATATTGTGGGGTACGTAAGCCCCTGGTGTATTGGCCGTACCAAAGTGTACGGTTGCAAGGCATCGTTAATGAACACACACACACACACACACAGACACACACACACACACACACACACACACACACACACACATATATATATATATATATATATATATATATATAACAAGAATGCAATAATAGTCGTGATGTTATGCATTGTTTATTCAAAAAGGTGCCTTAAAGCAGAATGATACAGATAGTATGATAAGCAAAGAGTGGGACTATGTCCCTTCCAAGGGCAAGCTGAGGAATAGTATTAAATCAAATGTTTCGCTCGTTATTGTAATCCACCTGGGAATTCCGTGGTGTTACGTAGCTGTCTACCTCCTTGGTTGCTGCATCGTGTGTTCGGCAATAGTGCTGCCGGACAGGGTTTCCAGAGATTAAGGTCCTGAAAAAGAGAAACATAACCAAACGGGAAGCCCCTAGTGTGGTTTAAGCCGCGTCTTAGGGCATGCCGCAGTGTGCCCCCCTTTCCACCTGTGCCCATGGTATTTTTAATGCGTAATTATGTACGCGTGGCACGAGCTTCGCCGTTTGGCTGGGACTGGGGTGGGGGCCACATTGCTACGTGAGCTCAGATCGCGCCAGGCGGTCTATTTGCCGATTGCTCCGAGTGCGCTTGAAGGTGTTCTGGCCTTGAAACGCCGAACTGGTAGATTGCCTTGAGAGGCTATTTTGCGCTTCTGCTGCGAGGGCCGCAGTGTGCTCCTCTGTTCGAAGAGAGCGCTCTGTGTTTCCATTGATTGTAATAACCCCGCGAGGTCCTGGCATCTTGAGCTTGAGGTATGCATAATGCGGTACTGCATTGAATCTCGCAAATGCGGTTCGCCCGAGCAGTGCATGATAACCACTGCGGAACGGGACTATATCGAACATTAACTCTTCGCTTCAGAAGTTATCCGGGGATCCGAAGACCACTTCCAGTGTAATTGAGCCTGTGCAATGGGCCTCTGCGCCTGGAATGACACCCTTAAAGGTCGTTTTTGTGGGTTTGATCCTTGAGGGGTCTATACCCATTTTGCGCATTGTGTCTTGATAAAGCAGGTTCAGGCTGCTGCCGCCATCCATAAGGACTCGAGTGAGGTGAAATCCGTCAATGATTGGGTCCAGAACCAGTGCGGCAAATCCGCCATGACGGATACTAGTGGGATGGTCCCTGCGATCGAAAGTGATCGGATAGGAGGACCATGAGTTGAACTTTGGGGCGACTGGCTCCAACACATATACGTCCCTGAGCTCATGCTTCCGCTCCCTCTTGGGGATGTGGGTTGCGTATATCATGTTCACCGTCCGCACTTGTGGGGGAAACCTCTTCTGTCCTCCGGTGTGTGGCTGCCGGGGCTCCTCCTCGTCATCACTATGTGGCCCCTTGTCCTTGTTTTCGGCAATTAACTTGCCGGCCTGCTTGAACACCCAACAATCCCTGTTGGTGTGATTGGCTGGCTTTTCTGGGGTGCCGTGTATTTGACACGAGTGATCGAGTATACGGTCCAAGATGGAGGGACCCGGCGTACTTTGTTTGAATGGCTTTTTCCGCTGACCAGGTTTAGAGCCTTTGAATCCGGCATTGACTGCCGTATCCTCGGTATTATCGCTGTTAATGTGGCGCTTATGTTTGTTGCGACATGACCTGCTATTTCTGTCCTTGGTATCCAAAGTACCATGGTCCTTTGATATGTTATTACTGCGAGCCAGCCAACTGTCTTCTCCCGCACAAAAGCGGGTCATGAGTGTCGTGAGGGCTGCCATAGATTTCGGCTTTTCCTGACCAAGGTGCCGGGCTAGCCATTCGTCGCGGATGTTGTGTTTGAAAGCCGCTAGGGCCTCTGCATCCGGACAGTCGACAATTTGATTTTCTTTGTTAGGAACCGAGTCCAGAATTACCTGTCCGATTCTTCTGGCTGCTGAATTATGTGGCTCAAGTCATCGGCATCTGGTGGCCGCACATAAGTGCCCTGAAAGTTGTCGAGGAATGCGGCTTCCAGATCTTCCCAATAGCTGATGGACTCGGTTGGCAAGCTGTTAAGCCAATGCCGCGCTGGTCCCTTGAGCTTTAGTGGGAGGTATTTGATGGCGTGTAAGTCATCACCGCGGGCCATATGGATGTGGAGGAGGAAATCCTCGATCCATACTGCGGGATCTGTTGTGCCGTCGTATGATTCAATATTTATAGGTTTGAAACCTTCTGGGATTTGATGATCCATTACTTCGTCTGTGAAGCATAAGGGGTGTGCGGTGCATCTATATTGGGCTATATCACGACGCAGGTCGAATGGGTCTTGCCCGCTATGTTCGGCCCGGCCGGATTTGCTTTTACTGTATCCGGCGTGACGTCTATCGTCTCGCAGAGTGGTGCGCCCTCGTGATCCGTAGATCAATCTTGCATGCTTTGCTTTGTCCTCCAATATGTCTCGCAGGTCTGGCGTATCTCCCCATGCCTTTTTATTTGTATGGCGTCGGGGTGGACGCTGAGTTTTTGGCTGGAATGCCTCTCTATCGCGGCCACGAGGTGGCCGATTAGCCGTATCATATGCTTCTTCCTCCAGTCGGGGTAGCAACCTGCACCTTGGGTAACTCTTGGAGGGGCGCTCGAGTTTATATTCCTCGGCCACGAGGACTTCAGTCCATCTGTCAGTTAGCAGATCCTGATCAGCTTGAAGCTGCTGCTGCTTTTTCTTAAGGCTATTTGCCATGGCTATAAGCCGGCGTTTGAAGCGCTCTTGTTCAACGGGATCCTCTAGCACAGCGAATTCATCATCGCCGAGGCTTGCCTCGTCTTCAGAGGGGGCATGTAATTATCATCCTCCTCTTCTCCATCTGCCGCTCTCTCAGGAGGGCTGGCTCCTCCATCCTCCTGCTCTAAATCTTGCTGGAGGGGATTGTTGTTGTCTTCGGCACTATCCGGAGTATTATTATCTCCCGTGCCGGTCTCACCACTTTTGCTTTGGCGGGACTTAGAGCGGCTCCGCTGACGTTGGCGCTTGGGTTGCTTCTTGGAGGGGTCATCCTCGGCTATCTCGTCGCCATTGCCTTCTTTGGGTGTATCCACCATGTATATATCGTATGATGAGGTGGCTGTCCAGTGCCCTGTGGGTGGTGGTTCCTCTTCACCTCCCGCATCGTCGTCCATACCGTCGATGTGTTTGGAGTCGAAATCGAGCATGTTGGTTAAGTCATCGACAGTGGCTACTAAGTGGGTGGTGGGTGGGCCTCGAATTTCTTCGTCGTCCGCATCCCAGTCCCGCCAGACATAGTTCGGCCAGGATCCTCCTGACAAGGAGAGAGACCTTAATGAGTTCAGTATGTCGCCAATGGGAGAGTGCTGAAAAATATCTGCGGAGGTAAACTCCATGATCGGCGCCCAATCGGATTCGACAGGAACGGGCACAGGCGGTTCGGAGTCCGTGGCTGAAGAAGGATCTGGCAGTTTAACAGCACGACTCTCGTGCAAGGTAAGGTCGATGTTTGGCTCGATCGCCGCTGAGGGTAAGGCCTCCATGGCGGGGTCCATCCACCCGTCCGCGGAAGGCGCACCTGGCTCCAAATTGAGGGTCGGAGCGGCTACCTGTGTGATCTCTTAAACACTATCCGATGGTAGAGCTAAATCGTACTCATCGTGACCGCGTGACGCACAAGGCAGAGGCTCGAATCCGTCGAAGATCAAGTCTCCATGGATATCGGCCGTGTAGTTTAAGCTTCCAAACCTGACCTGGTGGCCAGGAGCGTAGCTTTCAATCTGCTCCAGATGGCCAAGCGAATTGGCCCGCAGTGCAAAGCCGCCGAACACGAAGATCTGTCCGGGGAGAAAAGTCTCACCCTGGACTGCATCGCCATCGATGATAGTAGGAGCCATCAAGCCTAACGGCGACGACACAGAGGAACTCTCAATGAAAGCACTAATGTCGGTGTCAAAACCGGCGGATCTCGGGTAGGGGGTGTCTAACTGTGCGTCTAAGACGGATGGTAACAGGAGGCAGGGGACACAATGTTTTACCCAGGTTCAGGCCCTCTTGATGGAGGTAAAACCCTACATCCTGCTTGATTAATATTGATGATATGGGTAGTACAAGAGTAGATCTACCACGAGATCGGAGAGGCTAAACCCTAAAAGCTAGCCTATGGTATGATTGATTGTTGTCCTACAGACTAAAACCCTCCGGTTTATATAGACAGCGGAGAGGGCTAGGGTTACACAAGGTTGGTTACAAAGGAGGAGATATACATATCCGTATTACCTAGCTTGCCTTCCATGCCAAGTAGAGTCCCATCCGGACACGAGACGAAGTCTTTAATCTTATATCTTCATAGTCCAACAGTCCGGCCAAAGGATATAATCCGGCTGTCCGGAGACCCCCTAATCCAGGACTCCCTCAGGGAGAACTTTGTATTGAGATCCAAAAAGAGAGAAGAAGCTATCTAGGTACTAACTGTGGACCGAAGGTCTGAGGTAAACTACTCACACTTCATCGGAGGGGCTATGATGATGTAGAAGCCCTCCGTGATGACGGCCCTCTCCGGCGGAGCTCCGAAACAGGCCCCAAGATGGGATCTCGTGGATACAGAAAGTTGCAGCGGTGGAATTAGGTTTTTTGGCTCCTGTTCTGATCGTTTGGGGGTACGTAGGTATATATAGGAGGAAGGAGTACATCGATGGAGCTCCGAGGGGCCAACGAGGTAGGGGGCGCGCCCTAGGGGGGGCACCCTAGGGGGGGGGGGGCGCCCCCACCCACGTGACCGCCTCTCTGATGCCTTGGCGTAGGGTCCAAGTCTCCTGGATCATGTTCGGTGAGAAAATCACGTTTCCAAAGGTTTCATTCCGTTTGGAGTCCGTTTGATATTCCGTTTCTTCGAAACACTGAAATAGGAAAAAAAACAGCAATTCTGGGCTGGGCCTCCGGTTAATAGGTTAGTCCCAAAAATAATATAAAAGTGGAAAATAAAGCCCAATATAGTCCAAAACAGTAGATAATATAGCATGGAGCAATCAAAAATTATAGATATGTTGGAGACGTATCAGGCATCCCCAAGCTTAATTCCTGCTCATCCTCGAGTAGGTAAATGATAAAAAGAGAATTTTTGATGCGGAGTGCTACTTGGCATAATTTCAATGCAAATCTTCTTAATTGTGATATGAATATTCAGATTCGAAAGATTCAAGACAAAAGTTTATATTGACATAAAAAATAATAATACTTCAAGCATACTAACAAAGCAATTATGTCTTCTCAAAATATCATGGCCAAAGAAAGTTATCCCTACAAAATCATATAGTCTCGCTATGCTCTATCTTCACCACACAAAGTATTTAAATCATGCACAACCCCGATGACAAGCCAAGCAATTGTTTCATACTCTAACTTTTTTAGAACTTTTTCAATCTTCACGCAATACATGAGCGTGAGCTATGGATATAGCACTATAGGTGGAAGAGAATGGTGGTTGTGGAGAAGACAAAAAGGAGAAGATAGTCTCACATCAACTAGGCGTATCATCGGGCTATGGAGATGCCCATCAATAGATATTAATGTGAGTCAGTAGGGATTACCATGCAACAGATGCACTAGAGCTATAAGTATATGAAAGCTCAAAAAGAAACTAAGTGGGTGTGCATCCAACTTGCTTGCTCATGAAGACCTAGGGCAATTTGAGGAAGCCCATCATTGGAATATACAAGCCAAGTTCTATAATGAAAGATTCCCACTAGTATATGAAAGTGATAACATGAGAGACTCTCTACTATGAAGATCATGGTGCTACTTTGAAGCACAAGTGTGGTAAAATGATAGTAACATCGTCCCTTCTCTCTTTTTCTCTCATTTTTTGTTTGGGCCTTTTCTCTTTTTTATGGCCTCTTTTTATTTGGGCTTCTTTGGCCTCTTTTATTTATTTTTCGTTCGGAGTCTCATCCCGACTTATGGGGGAATGATAGTCTCCATCATTCTTTCATCACTTGGGACAATGCTCTAAAAATGATGATCATCACACTTTTATTTTTCTTACAACTCAACAATTAAAACTCGATACTTAGAAAAAAATATGACTCTATATGAATGCCTCCGGCGGTGTACCGGGATATGCAATATGACAATGATGAATGTGTCATGATAAACGGAACGGTGGAAAGTTGCATGGCAATATTGTTGGGTTTCGTAGTAATTTCAAAAAATTTCCTACGCACACGCAAGAACATGTGATGCATAGCAACGAGAGGGGAGAGTGTTGTCTACGTACCCACGCAGACCGACTGCGGAAGCGTTGACACAACGTAGAGGAAGTAGTCGTACGTCTTCACGATCCAACCAATCAAGCACCGAAACTACGGCACCTCCGAGTTCGAGCACACGTTCAGCTCGATGACGATCCCCGGACTCCGATCCAGCAAAGTGTCGGGGAAGAGTTCCGTCAGCACGACGGCGTGGTGACGATCTTGATGCACTATAGCAGTAGGGCTTCGCCTAAACTCCGCTACAGTATTATCGAGGAATATGGTGGATGGGGGCACCGCACACGGCTAAGGAATAGATCATGTGGATCAACTTGTGTGTTCTAGGGTGCCTCTGCCTCAGTATATAAAGGACTAGAGGGGGGAGGCTGGCTGGCCAAGGTGGGGCGCGCCAGGAGAGTCCTACTCCCTCTGGGAGTAGGATTCCCCCCCTCCAATCCTAGTTGGAATAGGATTCCTTAAGGGGGGAAAGAGAGAGAGGGGCCGACCACCTCTCCTAGTCCTAATAGGACTAGGGGAAGGGGGGAGGCGCACAACCACCTTGGGCTGCCCCTTTCTCCTTCCCACTAAAGCCCACTAAGGCCCATATAGCTCCCGGGGGGGGGGGGTCCGGTAACCTCCCGGTACTCCGGTAAAATCCCGATTTCACCCGGAACACTTCTGATATCCAAACATAGGCTTGCAATATATCAATCTATACGTCTCGACCATTTCGAGACTCCTCGTCATGTCCGTGATCACATCCGGGACTTCGAACAACCTTCGGTACATCAAAATGCATAAACTCATAATATAACTGTCATCGTAACCTTAAGCGTGCGGACCCTACGGGTTCGAGAATAATGTAGACATGACCGATACACGTCTCCGGTCAATAACCAATAGCGGGACCTGGATGCCCATATTGGCTCCTACATATTCTACGAAGATCTTTATCGGTCAGACCGCATAACAACATACGTTGTTCCCTTTGTCATCGGTATGTTACTTGCCCGAGATTCGATCGTCGGTATCCAATACCTAGTTCAATCTCGTTACCGGCAAGTTTCTTTACTCGTTCCGTAATACATCATCTCGCAACTAACATATTAGTTACAATGCTTGCAAGGCTTATGTGATGTGCATTACCGAGAGGGCCCAGAGATACCTCTCCGACAATCGAAGTGACAAATCCTAATCTCGAAATACGCCAACCCAACATCTACCTTTGGAGACACCTGTAATGCTCCTTTATAATCACCCAGTTACGTTGTGACGTTTGGTAGCACCCAAAGTGTTCCTCCGGCAAACGGGAGTTGCATAATCTCATAGTCATAGGAACATGTATAAGTCATGAAGAAAGCAATAGCAACATACTAAACGATCGGGTGCTAAGCTAATGGAATGGGTCATGTCAATCAGATCATTCAACTAATGATGTGATCCCGTTAATCAAATAACAATTCCTTTGTCTATGGTTAGGAAACATAACCATCTTTGATTAACGAGCTAGTCGAGTAGAGGCATACTAGTGACACTCTGTTTGTCTATGTATTCACACATGTATTATGTTTCGGGTTAATACAATTCTAGCATGAATAATAAACATTTATCATGAAATAAGGTAATAAATAATAACTTTATTATTGCCTCTAGGGCATATTTCCTTCAGTCTCCCACTTGCACTAGAGTCAATAATCTAGATCACATCACTATGTGATTAGCATCCATAGTTCACATCATCATGTGATTAACACCCATAGTTAATATCGCCATGTGACCAACACCCAAAGGGTTTACTAGATTCGGTAATCTAGTTCACATCGCTATGCGATTAACACCCAAAGAGTACTAAGGTGTGATCATGTTTTTGCTTGTGAGAGAATCTTAGTCAACGGTCTTTCACATTCAGATCTGTTATGTATTTTGCAATTTTCTATGTCTACAATGCTCTGCACGGAGCTACTCTATCTAATTGCTCCCACTTTCAATATGTATCTAGATCGAGACTTAGAGTCATCCAGATCAGTGTCAAAACTTGCATCGACGTAACCCTTTACGACGAACCTTTTTGTCACGTCCATAATCGAGAAACATATCCTTATTTCACTAAGGATAATTCTGACCGCTGTCCAGTGATCTACTCCTAGATCACTATTGTACTCCGTTGCCAAATCAGTGCAGGGTACACAATAGATCTGGTATACAGCATGACATACTATGGCCAAGGCATAGGGAATGACTTTCATTCTCTTTCTATCTTCTGCCGTGGTCGGGCTTTGAGTCTTACTCAACTTCACACCTTATAATACAGGCAAGAACTCTTTCTTTGACTGCTCCATTTTGAACTACTTCAAAATCTTGTCAAGGTATGTACTCATTGAAAAAACTTATCAAGCGTCTCGATCTATCTCTATAGATCTTGAAGCTCAATATGTAAGCAGCTTCACCGAAGTCTTTCTTTGAAAAACTCCTTTCAAACACTCCTTTATGCTTTACAGAATAATTCTACATTATTTCCGATCAACAATATGTCATTCACATATACTTATCAGAAATGCTGTAGTGCTCCCACTCACTTTCTTGTAAATACAGGCTTCACCGTAAGTCTGTATAAAACTATATGCTTTGATCAACTCATTAAAGCGTATATTCCAACTCTGAGATGCCTGCACCAGTCCACAGATGGATCGCTGGAGCTTGCACAATTTGTTAGCACCTTTCGGATTGACAAAACCTTCTGGTTGCATCATATACAACTCTTCTTTAATAAATCCATTAAGGAATGCTGTTTTGTTTATCTATTTGCCAGATTTCATAAAATGCAGCAATTACTAACATGATTCGGACAGACTCAAGCATAGATACGAGTGAGAAACTCTTATCGTAGTCAACACCTTGAACTTGTCGAAAACCTTTTTGTGACAATTCTAGCTTTGTTAGATAGTAACACTACTATCAGCGTTCGTCTTCCTCTTAAAGATCCATTTATTTTCTATGGCTTGCCGATCATCGGGCAAGTCAACCAAATCCATACTTTGTTCTCATACATGGATCCCATCTCAGATTTTATGGCCTCAAACCATTTCGCGGAATCTGGGCTCATCATCGCTTCCTCATAGTTCGCAAGTTCGTCATGGTCTAGTAACATGACTTCCAGAACAGGATTACCGTACCACTCTGGTGCGGATTTCACTCTGGTTTACCTACGAGATTCAGTAGTAACTTGATCTGAAGTTACATGATCATCATCATTAGCTTCCTCACTAATTGGTGTAGTAGTCACAAGAACAGAATTTATGTGATGAACTACTTTCCAATAAGGGAGAAGGTACAATTACCTTATCAAGTTTTCTACTTTCCTCCCACTCACTTCTTTCGAGAGAAACTCCTTCTCTAGAAAGTTTCCGAATTTAGCAACAAAAGTCTTGCCTTCGGATCTGTGATAGAAGGTGTATCCAATAGTTTCCTTTGGATATCCTATGAAGACACATTTCTCTGATTTGGGTTTGAGCTTATCAGGTTGAAACTTTTTTCACATAAGCATCACAACCCCAAACTTTAAGAAACGACAACTTTGGTTTCTTGCCAAACCACAGTTCATAAGGCGTCGTCTCAATGGATTTTGATGGTGCCCTATTTAACGTGAATGCGGCTGTCTCTAATGCATAACCCCAAAACGATAGTGGTAGATCGGTAAGATACATCATAGATTGCACTATATCCAATAAAGTACGGTTATGACGTTCGGACACACCATTACATTGTGGTGTTCCAGGTGGCACGAGTAGTGAAACTATTTAACATTGTTTTTAACTGAAGGCCAAACTCGTAACTCAAATACTCTTCTCTACGATCAGATCGTAGAAACTTTATTTTTCTTGTTACGATGATTTTTCACTTCACTCTGAAATTCTTTGAACTTTTCAAATGTTTCAGACTTATGTTTCATCAAGTAGATATGCTCATATCTGCTCAAATCATCTGTGAAGATTAGAAAATAACGATACTTGTCGCGAGCCTCAATATTCATCGGACCACATACATCAGTATGTATGATTTCCAAGAAATCTGTTGCTCGCTCCATTGTTCCGAAGAACAGAGTCTTAGTCATCTTGCCCATGAGGCATGGTTCGCAAGCATCAACTGATTCATAATCAAGTGATTCCAAAAGCCCATCAGCATGGAGTTTCTTCATGCGCTTTACACCAATATGACCTAAACGGCAGTGCTACAAATAAGTTGCACTATCATTATTAACTTTGCATCTTTTGGTTTCAATATTATGATTATGTGTATCACTATGATCGAGATCCAACGAACTATTTTCATTGGGTGTGTAACCATATAAGGTTTTATTCATATAAACAGAACAACAATTTATTCTCTTACTTAAATGAATAACCGTATTACAATAAACATGATCAAATCATATTCATGCTCAACACAAACACTAAATAACACTTATTTAGGTTCAACACTAATCTCGAAATTATAGGGAGTGTGCGATGATGATCATATCAATCTTGGAACCATTTCCAACACACATCATCACTTCACCCTTAACTAGTCTCTGTTTATTCTGCAACTCCTGTTTCGAGTTACTAATCTTAGCAACTAAACTAGTATCAAATACTGAGGGTTTAATATAAACACTAGTAAAGTACACATCAATAACATGTATATCAAATATACTTGTGTTCATTTTGCCATCCTTCTTATCCGCCAATCACTTGGGGTAGTTCCGCTTCCAGTGACCAGTCCCTTTGCAGTAGAAGCACTTAGTCTCAGGCTTAGGACCAGACTTGGGCTTCTTCACTTGAGCAGCAACTTGCTTGCTGTTCTTCTTGAAGTTCCCCTTCTTCCTTCTGCCCTTTTCTTGAAACTAGTGATCTTGTCAACCATCAACACTTGATGTTTTTCTTGATTTCTACCTTCGTTGATTTCAGCATCACAAAGAGCTTGGGAGTTGTTTCTGTTATCCCTTGCATATTATAGTTCATCACGAAGTTCTACTAACTTGGTGATGGTGACTAGAAATTCTGTCAATCACTATCTTATCTGGAAGATTAACTCCCACTTGATTCAAGCGATTGTAGTACCCAGACAATCTGAGCACATGCTCACTAGTTGAGCGATTCTCCTCCATCTTTTAGCTATAGAACTTGTTGGAGACTTCATATCTCTCAACTCGGGTATTTGCTTGAAATATTAACTTCAACTCCTGGAACATCTCATATGGTCCATGACGTTCAAAACGTCTTTGAAGTCCCGATTCTAAGCCGTTAAGCATGGTGCACTTAAACTATCAAGTAGTCATCATATTGAGCTAGCCAAACGTTCATAACGTCTGCATCTGCTCCTACAATAGGTCTGTCACCTAGCGGTGCATCAAGGACATAATTCTTTTGTGCAGCAATGAGGATAAACCTCAGATCACGGATCCAATCCGCATTATTGCTACTAACATATTTCAACACAATTTTCTCTAGGAACATATCAAAATAAACATATGAAAGCAACAACGCGAGCTATTGATCTACAACATAGATATGCTAATACTACCAGGACTAAGTTCATGATAAATTAAAGTTCAATTAATCATATTACTTAAGAACTCCCACTTAGAAAGACATCCCTCTAATCTTCTAAGTGATCACGTGATCCAAATCAACTAAACCATAACCGATCATCACGTGAGATGGAGTAGTTTTCAATGGTGAACATCGTTATGTTGATCATATCTACTATATGATTCACGCTCGACCTTTCGGTCTCCGTGTTCCGAGGCCATATCTGCATATGCTAGGCTCGTCAAGTTTAACCTGAGTATTCTGCGTGTGCAAAACTGTCTTGCACCCGTTGTAGATGGACGTAGAGCTTATCACACCCGATCATCACGTGGTGTCTGGGCACGACGAACTTTGGCAACGGTGCATACTCAGGGAGAACACTTCTTGATAATTTAGTGAGAGATCATCTTATATTGCTACCGTCAATCAAAGCAAGATAAGACGCATAAAAAGATAAACATCACATGCAATCAATATAAGTGATATGATATGGCCATCATCATCTTGTGCTTGTGATCTCCATCTCCGAAGCACCGTCATGATCACCATCGTCACCGGCGCGACACCTTGATCTCCATCGTAGCATCGTTGTCGTCTCGCCAATCTTATGCTTCCACGACTATCACTACCGTTTAGTAATAAAGTAAAGCATTACATCGCGATTGCATTGCATACAATAAAGCGACAACCATATGGCTCCTGCCAGTTGCCGATAACTCGGTTACAAAACATGATCATCTCATACAATAAAATTTAGTATCATGCCTTGACCATATCACATCACAACATGCCCTGCAAAAACAAGTTAGACGTCCTCTACTTTGTTGTTGCAAGTTTTACGTGGCTGCTACGGGCTTAAGCAAGAACCAATCTCACCTACGCATCAAAACCACAACGATAGTTTGTCAAATAGACTCCGTTTTAACCTTCGCAAGGACCGGGCGTAGTCACACTTGGTTCAACTAAAGTTGGAGAGACAGTCGCCCGCAAGCCACCTATGTGCAAAGCACGTCGGGGGAACCGGTCTCGCGTAAGCATACACGTAATGTTGGTCCGGGTCGTCTCGTCCAACAATGCCGCCGAACCAAAGTATGACATGCTGGTAGGCAGTATGACTTATATCGCCCACAACTCACTTGTGTTCTACTCGTGCATATAAAATCAACATAAATAACCTAGGCTCGGATGCCACTGTTGGGTTTCGTAGTAATTTCAAAAAATTTCCTACGCACATGCAAGAACATGTGATGCATAGCAATGAGAGGGGAGAGTGTTGTCTACGTACCCACGCAGACCGACTGCGGAAGCGTTGACACAACATAGAGGAAGTAGTCGTACGTCTTCACGATCCAACCGATCAAGCACCGAAACTACGACACCTCCGAGTTCGAGCACACGTTCAGCTCGATGATGATCCCCGGACTCCGATCCAGCAAAGTGTCGGGGAAGAGTTCCGTCAGCATGACGGTGTGGTGACAATCTTGATGCACTACAGCAGCAGGGCTTCGCCTAAACTCCGCTACAGTATTATCGAGGAATATGGTGGCTGGGGGCACCGCACACGGCTAAGGAATAGATCACGTGGATCAACTTGTGTGTTCTAGGGTGCCTCTGCCTCAGTATATAAAGGACTAGAGGGGGGAGGCTGGCCGGCCAAGGTGGGGCGCGCCAGGAGAGTCCTACACCCTCTGGGAGTAGGATTCACCCCCCCAATCCTAGTTGGAATAGGATTCCTTAAGGGGGGAAAGAGAGAGAGGGGCCGGCCACCTCTCCTAGTCCTAATAGGACTAGGGGAAGGGGGGAGGCGCACAGCCACCTTGGGCTGCCCCTTTCTCCTTTCCACTAAAGCCCACTAAGGCCCATATAGCTCCCGGGGGGTTCGGGTAATCTCCCGGTACTCTCGTAAAATCCCGATTTCACCCGGAACACTTCCGATATCCAAACATAGGCTTCCAATATATCAATCTTTACGTCTCGACCATTTCGAGACTCCTCGTCATGTCCGTGATCACATCCGGGACTCCGAACAACCTTCGGTACATCAAAATGCATAAACTCATAATATAACTGTCATCGTAACCTTAAGCGTGCGAACCCTACGGGTTCGAGAATAATGTAGACATAACCGAGACACGTCTCCGGTCAATAACCAATAGCGGGACCTGGATGCCCATATTGGCTCCTACATATTCTACGAAGATCTTTATCGGTCAGACCACATAACAACATACGTTGTTCCCTTTGTCATCGGTATGTTACTTGCCCGAGATTCGATCGTCGGTATCCAATACCTAGTTCAATCTCGTTACCGGCAAGTTTCTTTACTCGTTCCGTAATACATCATCTCGCAACTAACATATTAGTTACAATGCTTGCAAGGCTTATGTGATGTGCATTACCGAGAGGGCCCAGAGATACCTCTCCGACAATCGGAGTGACAAATCCTAATCTCGAAATACGCCAACCCAACATCTACCTTTGGAGACACCTGTAATGCTCCTTTATAATCACCCAGTTACGTTGTCAGATTTGGTAGCACCCAAAGTGTTCCTCCGGCAAACAGGAGTTGCATAATCTCATAGTCATAGGAACATGTATAAGTCATGAAGAAAGCAATAGCAACATACTAAACGATCGGGTGCTAAGCTAATGGAATGGGTCATGTGAATCAGATCATTCAACTAATGATGTGATCCCGTTAATCAAATAACAACTCCTTTGTCTATGGTTAGGAAACATAACCATCTTTGATTAACGAGCTAGTCAAGTAGAGGCATACTAGTGACACTCTGTTTGTCTATGTATTCACACATGTATTATGTTTCCGGTTAATACAATTCTAGCATGAATAATAAACATTTATCACGAAATAAGGAAATAAGTAATAACTTTATTATTGCCTCTAGGGCATATTTCCTTCAAATATATCTCAGAATGGCTATGGAAATGCCATGATAGGTAGGTATGGTGGCTTTTTTGAGGAAGGTATATGGTGGGTGTATGATACCGGCGAATGGTGCGCGGTATTAGAGAGACTAGAAAAGGTGGAAGGGTGAGAGTGCGTATAATCCATGGACTCAACATTAGTCATGAAGAACTCATATACTTATTGCAAAAATCTAGAAGTTATCAAAGCAAAGTATTACGCGCATGCTCCTAGGGGGATAGATTGGTAGGAAAAGACTATCGCTCATCCCCGACCGCCACTCATAAGGAAGACAATCAATAAATAAATCATGCTCTGACTTCATCACATAACGGTTCACCATATGTGCATGCTACGGGAATCACAAACTTTAACACAAGTATTCTTTAAATTCACAACTACTCAACTAGCATGACTCTAATATTATCACCTCCATATCTCAAAACAATTATCATGCTTCAATCTTTTCTTAGTATTCAACACACTCAAAAGAAAGTTTCACCAATCTTGAATACCAAGCATATTATTATTAAGCAAATTACCATGCTATTAAGAGACTCTCAAAATAATTTAAGTGAAGCATGAGAGATCAATAGTTTCTTTAAAACAAATCCACCACCGTGCTCTAAAAGATCTAAGGGAAGCACATAGAGCAAAATTATAACGCTCAAAAGATATAAATGAAGCACATAGAGAAAAACTACATAGCTCAAAAGATATAAGCGAATCGCATAGAGCAAAACTACTTAGCTCTAAAGATATAAGCGAAGCACATAGAGAAAAACTACATAGCTCAAAAGATATAAGTGAAGCACATAGAGTATTCTATCAAATTTTAATTCATGTATGGCTCTCTCAAAAGGTGTGTACAGCAAGGATGATTGTGGCATACTAAAACAAAAAGACACAAATAATACAAGACGCTCCAAGCAAAACACATATCATGTTGGTGAATAAAAATATAGCTCCAAGTAAATTACCGATGGAAGTGGACGAAAGAGGGGATGCCTTCCGGGGCATCCCCAAGCTTTGAATTTTTGGTCTCCTTGGATTATATTGGGGGTGCCATGGGCAACCCCAAGCTTAGGCTCTTTCCACTCCTTGTTCCATAATCCATCAAAACAATTCACCCAAAACTTGAAAACTTCACAACACAAAACTTAAAGTAGAAAACTCGTGAGCTCCGTTAGCGAAAGAAAACAAAAGACCACTTCAAGGTACTGTAATGAACTCATTCTTTATTTATATTGGTGTTAAACCTACTTTATTCCAACTTCTCGATGGATTATAAACTATTGTACTAGCCATAGATTCATCAAAATAAGCAAATAACACACGAAAAACAGAATCTGTCAAAAACAGAACAGACTGTAGTAATCTGTAGCTAGCGCAAGATCTGGAACCCCAAAAATTCTAAAATAAATTGCTGGACGTGAGGAATTTATCTATTAATCATATTCAAAAATAATTAACTAAATAGAACTCTTCAAATAAAAATGACAGCAGTTCTCGTGAGCGCTAATGTTTCTGTTTTTTACAGCAAGTTCAACAAGACTTTCCCCAAGTCTTCCCAACGGTTCTACTTGGCACAAACACTAAATAGACACAAAAAACACAACAAAAACAGAGGCTAAATAATTTATTTATTACTAAACAGGAGAAAAAAAGCAAGAAATAAATATAAAATTGGGTTGCCTCCCAACAAGCGCTATCGTTTAACGCCCCTAGCTAGGCATAGAAGCGAGGATAGATCTAGGTATTGCCATCTTTGCTAGGCAATCCATAAGTGGCTCTCATGATAGTTTCATATGGAAATTTTATTTTCTTTCTTGGAAAGTGTTCCATGCCCTTTTTAATGGAAATTGAAATCTAATATTCCCTTCCTTCATATCAATAATCGCACCAAACGTTCTAAGGAAAGGTCTACCAAGAATAATAGGGCAAGAAGGATTGCAATCTATATCAAGAACAATGAAATCTACGGGCACATAATTCCTATTTGCAACAATAAGAACATCATTAATCCTTCCCATAGGTTTCTTAATAGTAGAATCCGCAAGATGCAAGTTTAGAGAGCAATCATCAAAATTACGGAAATCTAGCAAATCACACAAAGTCTTGGGAATAGTAGAGACACTAGCACCCAAATCACACAAAGCATAAAACTCATGATCTTTAATTTTAATTTTAATAGTTGGTTCCCACTCATCATAGAGTTTTCTAGGGATAGAAACTTTCAACTCAAGTTTTTCTTCATAAGATTGCATCAAGGCATCGACAATATGTTCGGTGAAGGCTTTATGTTGACTATAAGCATGTGGAGAATTTAGAACGGATTGCAACAAGGAAATACAATCAATTAAAGAGCAACTTCCATAATTAAATTCCTTGAAATTCAATATAGTGGGTTTAGCAACATCTAGATTTTTTTCTTTCAATCCCACTTTCATCAATTTCATCATAAAGATCTAAATACTCCGAATTTTTAGAACGCCTTCTAGGTAAAGGAAGATCATATTCAGTTTCATCAAGATTCATATTGCAAAACAAAGATTTAATAGGAGACACATCAATAACTTTTAGATCTTCATCTTCATTTTCATAGGAATTCGGCTTAGCGGCCATCTTATTGACTAAGGTGGCTTGCATATCCGAAATTTCAGCAGTCATCTTTTCTAGACGAGCAATTTGGGATCTTATACCATCAAATTCTTTAGACATATCATCAAGCTCTTTATTCATATAACTCATAAAACTTTTTTGTTCTTTAAGCTCGTTTCTAAAGAAATTATTATGCTCAAATTGCAAAACCATAAATTTCCTAACGTTGTTTTCAATCTCCTCTAACCTTTTAAGGTGAAGATCACCGAATCTTGGTTGAGCCATCGCGACAAACAAGCAATCCAACACACGGGCAAATAAAAAGGCAAGCGGGCAAAAAGAGGCAAATAGAGAGGGAGGATAGAGAGAGAGGGCGAATAAAACGGAAAGGGTGAAGTGGGGGAGAGGAAAACGGGAGGCAAATGGCAAATAATGTAATGCGAGAGATAGGGATTGTAATGGGTACTTGGTATGTTGACTTTTTGCGTAGACTCCCCGGCAACGGCGCCAGAAATCCTTCTTGCTACCTCTTGAGCTTGCGTTGGTTTTCACCGAAGAGGAAGGGATGATGCAGCAGAGTAGCGTAAGTATTTCCCTTAGTTTTTGAGAACCAAGGTATCAATCCAGTAGGAGCCCACGCTCAAGTCCCTCGTACCGGCACAAAATGATAGCTACTCGCAACCAACCCGATTAGGGGTTGTCAATCCCTTCACGGTCACTTACGAGAGTGAGATCTGATAGATATAATATTTTTGGTACTTTTGGTATAAAAATGCAAAGTAAAAAGTAAAGGCAAAGTAAAAAAGCAAAACAAGATTAAAGTGATGGAGATTGATATGATGAGAATAGACCTGGGGCCATAGGTTTAACTAGTGGCTTCTCTCAAGAGCATAAGTATTCTACGGTGGGTGAACAAATTACTGTTGAGCAATTGACAGAATTGAGCATAGTTATGAGAATATATAGGCATGATCATGTATATAGGCATCACGTCCGTGACAAGTAGACCGAAACGATTCTGCATCTACTACTATTACTCCACTCATCGACCGCTATCCAGCATGCATCTAGAGTATTAAGTTAAAAACAGAGTAACACCTTAAGCAAGATGACATGATGTAGAGAGATAAATTCATGCAATATGAAATAAACCCCATCTTGTTGTCCTCGATGGCAACGATGCAATACGTGCCTTGCTGCCCCTTCTGTCACTGGGAAAGGACACCGCAGGATCGAACCCAAAGCTAAGCACTTCTCCCATGGCAAGAACTACCAATCTAGTTGGCCAAACCAAACGGATAATTCGAAGAGACTTGCAAAGATAACCAATCATACATAAAAGAATTCAGAGAAGATTCAAATATTATTCATAGATAGACTTGATCATAAACCCACAATTCATCGGTCTGAACAAACACACCGCAAAAAGAAGATTACATCGAATAGATCTCCACAAGAGAGGGGGAGAACTTTGTATTAAGAGCCAAAAAGAGAGAAGAAGCCATCTAGCTACTAAATATGGACCCGAAGGTCTGAGGTAAACTACTCACACTTCATCGGAGGGGCTATGATGATGTAGAAGCCCTCCGTGATGACGGCCCTCTTCGGCGGAGCTCCGGAACAGGCCCCAAGATGGGATCTCATGGATACAGAAAGTTGCGGCAGTGGAATTAGGTTTTTTGGCTCCTGTTCTGATCATTTGGGGGTACATAGGTATATATAGGAGGAAGGAGTACGTCGGTGGAGCTCCGAGGGGCCCATGCGGCAGGGGGCGCGCCCTAGGGGTGCGGGGCGCCCCCACCCTCGTGATCGCCTCTCTGATGCCTTGGTGTAGGGTCCAAGTCTCCTGGATCACGTTCAGTGAGAAAATCACGTTTCTGAATGTTTCATTCCGTTTGGACTCCGTTTGATATTCCATTTCTTCAAAACACTGAAATAGGCAAAAAACAGCAATTCTGGGCTGGGCCTCCGGTTAATAGGTTAGTCCCAGAAATAATATAAAAGTGGAAAATAAAGCACAATATAGTCCAAAACAGTAGATAATATAGCATGGAGCAATCAAAAATTATAGATACGTTGGAGACGTATAAGATATCCCTTGTATGTAGGTGTCCTCTCTGCCTTTTTGGCATCTCGATGCCAAAGGGGGAGAGAGAGTAGGGATTTGCGTGCTTGCGTGTCGTGTCGTCTTTGGTGTTTGCTTTGTCGTTTGAATCTCGTTTGCTTTGGTTTAGTTTGCGCCTTTGAGACTTATCCTTCATATGGTGTAAGACATATGCACTCTATTCTATCTTAGTGAGCTTATGTTTGTGCTATCTTGTCTAGTGTTAGCCTTACTATTGCAAGATATGCCTTGTCTCTATAATATAGGGGGAGCTTTGATCCTAGAATGTGTGACGTGCAGTCCAAAGCACCCATCTAGTTGGCACACATCTAGGGGGAGCCCGTCTATATTCTAGAGAGGAGGGGTTTGTGTTTGCTTAACCTTATTTCCTCTACGCAAATCCCGTATTGTCATCAATCCACAAAAGGGGGAGATTGTAAGGGCATATTTATCCCTAAGGTGTTTTGGTGATTGATGACAATGCTTTTGCGGACTAATCGTGTGCCTTGAGTATGCCAGACGTTTCATCTCTAGGCACAAGACGGTTTGGTGCCCCTCGAAGACTGTTGAAGATGGCGCCTTTTCTACGTTTCTTTTTGGTGGATTCGAGTCATAGGAAAGCCGTACTATTAAGAGGGGGTCCGCGTCGGAAAGGTTTGGGTGGAATCATCACGTACACATTTTCTTCCTTGGCCCCTCCTTTCCCTTGCACTTTGGAGCATCCTCCACTGATCCTCTTTTCCCTTGTCCTGACTGCTGTTCGTGGGCTTGCGGTAGTACTGCTCCTTGTTGAGCGGTAGTACCGTAGGCACCCGCGGTAGTACCGCACTTCGGCGCGGTAGTACCGCAGGTGCCCACGGTAGTACCGCTCCTCTGGAGTCGCAGTACCGTGGCCCCCAGGCCAAGTACCGCTCCTTCGTGGTAGTAGGGGCGGATGTAATTTTTTACATCCGCGCCACTGCGGTAGTACCGCATGCCTTGCGCGGTAGTACCGTGCGCGGCCTGGATCAGCGGCCAGGTGTCGGATTTCGGGTTCCGGCAGACCCTTGAGGTTCGAACACTGGGGTACGCGCGGAGATTTCGCCTCCTACCTACCTACACCCCTCCGCGTCGCTAAGATCTAAGCTATGGAAAGAACAACACAAGAGACACATGGTTTATACTGGTTTGGGCCACCGTTGTGGTGTAATACCCTACTCCAGTGTGTGGTGTGGTGGATTGCCTCTTGGGCTGATGATGAGGAACAATACAAGGAAGAACAGCCTCGCGAGGGTCTGTTCTTGGCTGGGGCGATGAACTGCTGGGAGGAGTTCAGTCACCCTTCTCTCTCTCTCTCTTCTATCGTTGGTCTCGATCCCCCTAAAACTCTCCCTCTTTTCCTCTCTCTCCTTTCCCCCCCTTTGCCCTGTGGGTGGCTGGTCCTATTTATAGAGGCCCTGGTCCTCTTCCCAAATATCGAGCGGGAAGGGAGCCAACAATGGCGGGCTAATTTGAAGGGGGACATCTAGTACTAGCTATCCTGACAAAAGTAGTCTTCTCCTGCACAAAGCTCTGGTGGTGACGCCGTCTTGGGCTCCACAATGACCTCCATCTTGCAGTCATCCTGGTCTTGGTCTTGTTGCACCGAAATGGCAACCTTTGCCTGATGCCTCGGTACTCCGCGACTGCGCTTGCTCCCTTTGCACCAAAGAGGAAAGGAGGACACTACGCGGGCTGGCACCCGCCTGGTGCCTTTGGTCGTCATGGCTTGCGTCACGGGCACCTCGTGAGGTACCCCGCCTTGATCTCTCCGCCTCCTCACGAGCCAGCCTGATGAGGCCGTGCCTGAGGAAGCTCCGCGTCGTCCATCCCACGAGGCTTGGCCCCTCGCGAGGGTCTTGGATCTGTGTTGATGAAGATGTGCCGTGCTGGGCCCCCCTTTGAGCCACGCTGCAGGCCGCAGGCAGGCAAGTCTGGGGACCCCCATTCCAGAACGCCGACAGTAGCCCCCGGGCCCAAGGCGCGCCCGGACTTGGCTGTGCAGGGAGGCGGAAGGGCAAGAGCGAAGCGCCGCGGGCCCTAATAGCCTGTGGCCTTGGGCGCCGCGTGGCAGTTGACTGGACGTGGGCGACACTGTTCCCCGCGCCCCCTTATTTTGCGCCATGCTAGGCGGACTCATAGTTGTACACAGCCGCTCCCCCTTCTGTTGGTCGAGCGCCCTCTGTCCTTCCTCCGCTCGAACTCCAGCTTCTGTTTTCAACCCAATCTCGAACCTCCCCCCTTCCCATTGCTATGGCTCCGACGAAGAAGGGAAGAGGGAAGAAACCCGTGCCTCCGACTTGTCCGCCGCCGTTGGCGGCCCCCGCCAAGGGCTTAGGCAAGGTTAGCTCGGCTCTGGCCACTATCTTCAACGAATGCGGGAGGACGACGGCCTGGCCCGTGTCCCACTTCTCCATCGACAGGATAATCACCGAGGTCCCGCATTTTGCCGATGCCCTGTGGGCGTGTTTGGTTCCTCCCTTTTCTGATTTCTTCAATGCCGTGCTTTCCCACTATCAGATCCACATGATGCATCTGGGTCCTGAATCCATCACCCTCCTTTCGGTCTTCGCCTTTGTTTGCGAGGCTATGATGGGCATCCTTCCTTCGGTTGCCTTGCTGCGCCACTTCTTCTCGCTGCGCCTTGTCGACCCTACCCAATGCTGGGCGTGCGTGAGCTTCGTTGCCGCATCTGAGACAGCGGCCTCTGGGATTGACTTCAAGCTCCCCCTGCCCGCGGCTGGGTTCCACGAGCGGTGGCTATATGTGGACGCAGGGGTGCCCAACCCCCTGCTATCGGAGCCAACTTCGCCTGCTGTCCCCAATTCGGGCTGGGGCCAGGAGACGCTTGAGAGCCCCCGGCTCGTCTTCGTCTGGCACTGCTTCATGTTCTTGAGGTCGCTTGGCGTGACAGCGCCCAAGGTGGTGAAGGAGTTCCTGCTATGCCGCGTTGCTCCTCTCCAACGCCACTCCCGCCGGATGTGGGCCTTCAGCGGGCGCGATGATCGTATGAGGCTCCAGGAAGAGGACCTGACTCCTGAAGTGCTGAGGACAGCGCTCTTGACCCTAACTAGGGACCCCAACCATGGCAGCCTCCAGCAGGGAGGGGCCTTGCTGTACCTCTGCCAGAGCAGGGGCGATTTTGTGAAGCAGATGCCTATCTTTGATGAGTGGGGGTCGCGCCCCACCGGCCTCCAGGGGCCTCGCGAGAACCCAGTGATGGTGACTGCCCTTCCAGTCGGCCAAGGCGGCTCTTCCTTGAGTGGTGGAGCAGGGAGGCATGAGGCGCCAGAGGCCGAGGGGGCTCCCGGCGGGGTGACGGCGCCGGGCGATGCTCATGAGGGAGCAGCTCTCGGGGCCCGTGCCGCTGAGGCTGAGGGTGACGAGCAGCTGCCCTCAGCGCGGGCGACTGAGGCCCCTAAGGCTCTAGCTGCTTCCCTTGGCGAGGCGATTGGCAGCGCACATCAGGCAGGCGCCCCTGACACAGATCGCCTTGACGCTCCGTCTTCGTCGCAGGTTGATCCCTACGCCCAACTCTTGGGCCGCTTCCGCGTGGACTTTGATGCCCTCCGGAAGAAAAGGGAGGCCCTGGGTGATGATTACCCCTGTCGCCTGCTGAAGCATAGGAAGTACTTCGCCACTGATGAGTAAGCCTTCTCCTTTCCCAGCTCCCGATCCTTCTGTTGCTTTTACTGACCCTTGCTCCGTAGGCCCTGCGCACCTCGCGATCCTCTTCCGCAGGTCTTCTCGTGGCATAGCCAGCCTGCCGTGGGCTTCTCGCCTGGTCGTGGACTATGATTGGCTGAGGCGCTCCCTGCGCTCTTCACTTGGGGACGGGCTGGCTCCAGGCCGGGCTTTTGGCGCGGCGTGCCCGGCCATCGCGAGGGTGCCAGCCCCCAGCCCCTAGCCCGAAGGGGGAGTGCTGATTCGTGGCCCCCGGCGCTTGCTTGGGGCAGATGATGGTGTGGAAGACATGCTCGAGCGCGCTCGGGGGCGTCGCGCTCTCTGCCAAGGATTCCTTCGAAGGGCGGCTGACGCAGTAAGCCTGCTTGGTGAGGAGCTTGCTGATGAAGACGCGTGCCTTGAGGCCGAGGGCCTGTGCCTGGCCGCAGAGAGGTGCGATCTGGAGGGCACCATCGCCCTTGCGCGCCGTCAGCGCGATCTTGATGACGCAGAGGCCAAGGCGTCGCGGGTGGCCTCTCTGGAGGCCTGATCTTGGGCCGCTGAGGAGGCCTGGGAAGCCGACCGGCGGCGAAAGGCGGCGGAAGAGCGGGCTCGGGAGCTCCTGGCCTGGTGCCACTCACTGGAGGAGCAGGTGGAGCTGCGCGAGGTAGCCCTCGCGTCGATGAAGGTGGCCTCTGGCGACTCAGCAGAGCTCCAGAAGCGTGAGGAGGCGCTGACGCTGGAAGCCGCCGAACGTACCCGTGAGTACAAGTGTCTGGAGACGAGGGAGCACTTGGTGACGCAGGCGGAGGATGATGTCGCTGCACAGGAAGCCCATGTCCTGGAGGAGGTCAGACGTCGGGTGGCGATGGCGCATTTGAACCTCGAGCACGAGTTCGAGGAGAAGCTGGGGTTGATCCGGGCCGAGGCTGAAGGCAGGACTGCTGCCTTGAGAGCCAAGCTAGAGGAGGCGACACGGCGGGCCGTTGCTTTCCGGGCCGTCCTTGAGGTGGCGCAAGGTGAGTTAACCACCTCCCAGGCCGAGGTGCTCCTTCTTCGCCAGCGGGTGGAGGAGGCTGAGGCCGTCGCGCGCCAGAATGCGGATGAGATACGTCAGCGGCGGATCCTGGAGCATGAGCACGGCCCCATGCTCACCACGCTCCGGGAGAGAGCCAACACAGCCTTGGGCAACATCTGCGATGCGGCTGTTGGCGAGCCGCATGCAGTCAACTACGCCGGCAATCTTCAGTTCCTCACTGACATGGTGACGCAGCTGGAGGCGCGGTCGGTCAGGGCTGACTGGTTGGTGGAGGAGAGGAGCCGCGCCCTGCTCGGGCGTGCCTTTTCTCGCATCTTCAGCCATCTCCGGAACATGGATCCCCACTTCGATTTCGACGCCGCCATCGCCCCAGTCCCCCAGGCCGTCCGAGGCGACCTAGCGCACTGGGTGGAAGACAATGTGGATGCTCTTATCAGGGCCTTCGCTTCAGACAACGATGACGTGATCGTAGCTGCCGATGAGGGCGGTGTGGTGAACGGCCCCGACGCCGCTGGCGGCGACGCGGACAACGATGGTGAGTTCAGCGACGCCAGCAATGGCTCGGGTGGTGCTCTTGAGGACGCATTGGGGGATTTATCCGACTGATTGTGCATCGTTCCTGCTTCCTTACCCTGCATGAATAGAACTCAGGGTTTGGCCTGATGGCTGTGAGAGCATTTTGGAGGGGGAGCCCCTCATGTAAAACTTGTGTTCATCGTATTAGTAGACGCTACATTGCCCATGCGCCCGCGCCAAGTGGTTGGCTTAAGTGACGCGCTGGTCGGCTAGTTTACCTTTGTCCCGTGCTGGCCTTGAGGTAGCCTGTGGGAGGTTGTGGTGTCCCGAGTGTTCCCTGATTGGATCCGTAGGACCTGCAGTTAAACACCCTCCTGAGAGGACGCGGCGGCGGCAGTCTGGGTTGTGCGCAAGCTAGGCCTGACCCGGCTCGCGAGGGGCTCACGAGGGGAGGCAGCTGAGGCGAAGTGGTAACCAAAACGCGAGAAATTGCTCGAACGAGACTAAGCACCCCTTCCCCGAACACACGCAAATCTCAAATTCGAATCCAACTTGAATCCAGCGGGGGAAAACGACAACCAAAGGGAAAAGCAACGAAAGTAGACAAAAGGCCGCGTCTGGCACCTAATCTAGTCTTGGATGTCTTCTCACCAGCGCGGAGCTAAGTGCTGCCACTGGGCATGGGAGGGAGCCCCAGGGCCTGAGGCCGGCACCCCTGAGACTCCGGGGCGTGTACAGCCCCACTCATTATTACGTGAGAGTGTCACGGGGCGGCGAGCTTCACAGGCACTAGGCCTTCTTCACAGGTACTGGCCTTGCTTCATATCGCTAGATGAGGGCCCCGCCTTGTGCCATACTCTAGTGCCATCAACGACGACCGGAAACCAGGACGCCGCCGATGGGGTAGAGCGGTCGCCAGCGGTTCCCCCGACGACCACGGGTCCTCCGCCAGGGGCAGGCCCTGAGGCAACTCCCCAGCAGAGGGCCTACCTCCTGAGAACACCTTGCTCCGAACGCCGTGGTGGTGATGTCGGATCTCGGCCCCTCTCCTGCAGCCCCCTGGGCCCTCCTCCCGAGCGGTAGGAGACTGTGGGAGCGGGGCAGCTGCTCGCTGTGGCGACCTGCACCTCCTGCGATCCATGGTTAGCGTATGCCTGCTCCTGAAGAATTGGCGGTACCCGATAATCTTTGCCTCTAGCGTGGCCAGTGGGACCGTCCCGGGGCTCCTGGAAAGGCTCAGCTTCTGGTGCCTCGTCCCCCCAGCTTGGGCTGAGGAGAGAGCCTTGTTCGCTCTCGTGAGGGTGTCCTTGGTCCATCATGAGGGGCACGTATTCCTCTGGCGCCGTCATCCCGAAGGCCACGCCGTAGTGCTCCGCGTGCCACGCGGTCCTGCCTGACGCGCCCACCATGGGGTGGCAGCGCGGCTGTCCACTGGGGCCGCGGGTCGCGTCGAGTCCTTCTTCACGGACCGGGAGCGGGGGCAGCGCCGCCGCCAGTCCGGTGCTGACAGCTTCACTGGCGTTGGAGTAGCCTTGGAGCCCGCGGGCGCGCGCAGAGCCCCCGCGCGAGCCGCCTTGGGCTTGAGATGAGAGCTGGGTGCAGAAGGGGTGAGCCCCCGAGGCGGCGAAGCCCAGGAGCTCTGCCACCCGCTCCAGCAGCACGTCGCGGCCGTCCTCCAGCAGCCTGCACTTCAGCAGCTCTCGGGCCACCATGAGCGCGGCCCTTGAGTTCGCCTGCTCCCGGCGGGTGTACGGTGTCGTGGTCGCGGCGTGATTGGAGGCCCTTGCTGCCGACCGCGCCTGCCACGGTGTGAGAGCTGTCGAAGCCTGTCCGCGTCGCCCGCGGCCCGTAGCGCCCTGTGGACCGCGAGCTGCCTGGGGCACGGGGTCGCCCGAGGCGAGCGGCTCTGCACGGGCGGGCCACGCCGCCCATGGATCTGGGTTGCGCGCCTGGTCGCCGGACATGGTGATGACGGCATGACGGGGCACGAAGCGGTAGAAGGTGGATTCCGGCACACCCCTACCTGGCGTGCCAAATGTCAGATTTTGGGTTCCGGCAGACCCTTGAGGTTCGAACACCGGGGTGCGCGCGGAGATTTCGCCTCCTACCTACTTGCACCCCGCCACCTCGCTAAGATCTAAGCTATGGAAAGAACAACACAAGAGACACAGGGTTTATACTGGTTCGGGCCACCGTTGTGGTGTAATATCCTACTCCAGTGTGTGGTGTGGTGGATTGCCTCTTGGGCTGATGATGAGGAACAATACAAGGAAGAACAGCCTCGCGAGGGTCTGTTCTTGGCTGGGGCGATGAACTGCTGGGAGGAGTTCAGTCACCCTTCTCTCTCTCTCTCTTCTATCGTTGGTCTCGATCCCCCTAAAACTCTCTCTCTTTTCCTCTCTCTCCTTTTCCCCCTTTGCCCTGTGGGTGGCTGGTCCTATTTATAGAGACCCTGGTCCTCTTCCCAAATATCGAGCGGGAAGGGAGCCAACAATGGCGGGCTAATTTGAAGGGGGACAGCTAGTACTAGCTATCCTGACAAAAGTAGTCTTCGCCTGCACAACGCTCTGGTGGTGACGCCGTCTTGGGCTCCACAATGACCTCCGTCTTATAGTCATCCTGGTCTTGGTCTTGTTGCACCGAAATGGCAACCTTTGCCTGATGCCTCGGTACTCCGCGGCTGCGCTTGCTCCCTTTGCACCAAAGAGGAAAGGAGGACACTGCGCGGGCTGGCACCCGCCTGGTGCCTTTGGTCGTCATGGCTTGCGTCACGGGCACCTCGTGAGGTAGCCCGCCTTGATCTCTCCGCCTCCTCGCGAGCTAGCCTGATGAGGCCGTGCCTGAGGAAGCTTCGCGTCGTCCACCCCGCGAGGCTTGGCCCCTTGCGAGGGTCTTGGGTCTGTGTTGATGAAGATGGGCCGTGCTGGGCCCCCCTTTGAGCCACGCCGCAGGCAGGCAAGTCTGGGGACCCCCGTTCCCAGAACGCTGACACCAGGCGGTAGTATCGCTCCTCTACGGTAGTATTGTGTCGGATTTTTGCTTCTTCCGTTTACCAGCGAAAGTAGGCACGAATTTATCTTTATCCGCGCTCTTCCCTGGCTAGGGGTTTCCTGCCTTGCGGTAGTAGCACAAGGGGGAGCGGTAGTACCGCGCCCACGGCAGTATCGCCCATAGCTCTTGTGCTACAGGTCTGCCCTAGCTGCTGCTGCTGCAGTAGTTGTTGGGGAACGTAGTAGAAATTCAAAATTTTCTACGCATCACCAAGATCAATCTATGGAGTAATCTAGCAACGAGGGGAAGGAGAGTGCATCTACATACCCTTGTAGATCGCTAAGCGGAAGCGTTCAAGTGAACGGGGTTGATGGAGTCGCACTCGTCGTGATCCAAATCACCGATGATCCTAGTGCCGAACGGACGGCACCTTCGTGTTCAACACACGTACAGCCCGGTGACGTCTCCTACACCTTGATCCAGCAAGGGGAGAAGGAGAGGTTGGGGAAGACTCCATCCAGCAGCAACACGACGGCATGGTGGTGGTGGAGGAGCGCGGGACTCCAGCAGGGCTTCGCCAAGCACTACGAGAGACGAGGAGGAAGAGGGGTAGGGCTGCGCCAACAGGGAGATTAAATCGTGTGTTGGGCTGCCCCTTTGCCTCCACTATATATAGGGGGAGAGGGAGGGCTGCGCCCCCACCTAGGGTTCCCACCCTAGGGGTGGCGGCCAGCCCTAGATCCCATCTAGGGGGCGGCCAAGGGGGGAGAGGGGGAGGCGCACCTAGGGTGGGCCTTAGGGCCCATCTGCCCTAGGGTTTGCCCCCTTCCCCTATTGGAGGCGCCTTGGGCCTTGGTGGGAGGCGCCCTAGCCCACCTAGGGGCTGGTTCCTTCCCACTATTGGCCCATGTAGGCCTCCGGGGCTGGTGGCCCTACCTGGTGGACCCCCGGACCCCTCCGGTGGTCCTGGTACACTACCGGTGATGCCCGGAACACTTCCGGTGGCCAAAACCATACTTCCTATATATCAATCTTTACCTCTGGACCATTCCGGAACTCCTCATGACGTCTGGGATCTCATCTGGGACTCCAAACAACATTTGGTAACCACGTACATACTTTCCCTATAACCCTAGCGTCATCGAACCTTAAGTGTGTAGACCCTATGGGTTCGGAACCATGCAGACATGACCGAGACACCTCTTCGGCCAATAACCAACAACGGGATCTGGATACCCATGTTGGATCCTACATCTTCCACTATGATCTCATCGGATGAACCACGATGTCAAGGACTTAATCAATCCCGTATACAATTCCCTTTGTCTATCGGTACGATACTTGCCCGAGATTCGATCATCGGTATCCCGATACCTTGTTCAATCTCGTTACCGGCAAGTCTCTTTACTCGTTCCGTAACACATCATCCCGTGATCAACTCCTTGATCACATTGTGCACATTACGATGATGTCCTACCGAGTGGGCCCAGAGATACCTCTCCGTTTACACGGAGTGACAAATCCCAGTCTCGATTCATGCCAACCCAACAGACACTTTCGGAGATACCTGTAGTGTACCTTTATAGCCACCCAGTTACATTGTGACGTTTGGCACACCCAAAGAACTCCTACGATATCCGGGAGTTGCACAATCTCATGGTCTAAGGAAATGATACTTGACATTAGAAAAGCTTTAGCATACGAACTACATGATCTTGTGCTAGGCTTAGGATTGGGTCTTGTCCATCACATCATTCTCCTAATGATGTGATCCCGTTATCAACGACATCCAATGTCCATGGTCAGGAAAGTGTAACCATCTATTGATCAATGAGCTAGTCAACTAGAGGCTTACTAGGGACATGGTGTTGTCTATGTATCCACACATGTATCTGAGTTTCCTATCAATACAATTCTAGCATGGATAATAAATGATTATCATGAACAAGGAAATATAATAATAACCAATTTATTATTGCCTCTAGGGCATATTTCCAACAGTAGTACCGCGGGCCTACATGGTAGTACCGCATGGCCTTGCGGTAGTACCGCTTGTTAGCAAGCGGAAGTACCGCGTGGCCCTGCGGTAGTACCGCTGGTCTGTGGCGGTAGTACCGCTGGTCGCGGGCTGGTAGGTGGATAACGGTTGGATTTTTGTCCTAAGCTATAAAAGGGGTGTCTTCCTCTAGTTTACCACCTCTTCTAACCCTAAGCTCCATTGTTGCTCTAAGCTCCATTTTCGCCCGATCTCACTCCCTAGCCAATCAAACTTGTTGATTTGCTCGGCAGTGGTTGAGAAGGCCCCGATCTACACTTCCACCAAGAGAAATTTGATTCCCCCCACTAATCCCTTGCGGATCTTGTCACTCTTGGGTGTTTGAGCACCTTAGACGGTTGAGGTCACCGCGGAGCCATAGTCCATTGTGGTGAAGCTTCATGGTGTCGTTGGGAGCCTCCAATTGAGTTGTCGAGATTGCCCCAACCTTGTTTTTAAAGGTTCGATCACCGCCTCCAAGGGCACCAATAGTGGAATCACGGCATCTCGCATTGAGTGAGGGCGTGAGGAGAATACGGTGGCCCTAGTGGCTTCTTGGGGAGCATTGTGCCTCCACACCGCCCCAACGGAGACGTACTTCCCCCAAAAAGGGAAGGAACTTCGGTAACACATCCTCGTCTCCACTGGCTCCACTCTTGGTTATCTCGTGCCTTTACTTGTGCAAGCTTATTTGTGATATATATCTTGCTTGCTTGTGTTCCTATCTTTGTTGCATCATATAGGTTGCTCACCTAGTTGCATTTCTAGACAACCTACTTTGATGCAAAGTTTAAATTGTTAAAGAAAAGCTAAAAGTTGTTAGTTGCCTATTCACCCCCCTCTAGTCAACCATATCGATCCTTTCATCTGTGCGTGCGCTGCCATCATTAGTGGTGGCATCCTCGGCGGCACCATCAGTGGTGTCATCCCCGATGCCACTAGGGGTTGTGTAGTCAGGATCGGTGTCTTCCGCGGCGTCCTCATAGCGGTGAGGTTCTTCCTCCATCTCCTGGGACAGCTCCCAGAATTGCTTGCCCGAACCGTCGGCCTCATTGTTGTGGGCCATGTTTCGCTCTAAATAGGAAAAAGTTTGGTCAAAAAGTTGGTTATTGTCAAGGAACAAGATCATGGTCTCATCATTTAGGGTTTGTCGACACTGAGGCATCCTAAAAGCTAAGCTTTTATCATTTAGGGTTTGTTGATGCCAAGGCACCCTAAAAGCCTAAGCTTTCATCATTTAGGTTTTTATCGACACCGAGGCACCCTAAAAGCCAAGGTTTTATAATTTATGGTTTGTCGACAGCAAGGCATCCTAAAAGCTTTGTTGGGAAGGAGAATTCTAAGTTGGACCTAATCACTTGGCTCTATTGCCACCTATGGTTTAATGCAAGAAGAATAAAGGGGCAGTTGATCCTACTTAATTTAGTACTAAGATACCCCGGCCCATGCATTAGTCACAAGTACCCCATATGTCCTATTTTTAGCAAAGTCATGCTAAAATTCACGGAAAATTTCAGCATGACCTTTGCTGAAAATAGGACATATGGAGTACCCGAATTTGCCGGAACGGAAGTTAATCGACATTCCAGCAAACTCAAGGGCCTCTCGGGGTACCTGCAAAATCATCACGACACGATGGTCGGAGACAAAACCCAGCAAACTAGCAAAGTTACTGACGTGTTTACAGAATATTTTTTCTGTAAAAGATGATCATCATCTTTACAAGTCTTTCTCAATGTGATCATAAGTAATTCAGAGCATCACAAGGCATTAGTAGTTCAGTACATAAACAAGTTTTACAAAGCACATCAATATGTACTGTATTTCATTGTGGAGTGATATACAATATGGTACATCAAAGAAACAGCTTAATCCATGCCTCAGCTTATCAACAATCATTACTTGTCAAATACAGAAGAAGGAACAATTTATTTGTGACATAGTTACAAATGATGACAGAATAAAGCAACACCCTGCACTAGCCTAAACAAACCAACACCAACGAGAAAATACATCATATAAGCATAAGCACAAGATAGTTAGGTTACTAACAAACTTCCAAAGCTAATTTCAAACAAAAAAGGCCACATTTTTACTACAGAAATCACCAAAGGTGAATGATTTCTCTATGCTCCCTTAAAATTCCCTTCAGATTTTGTATCCATAATACACGACACTAGCATTTCAATATGCAACAAAAGGGAACGACAATCTGTATATAATAAGGAACAGCTGACAAACAAGTCACCAAACCACAAGGCTTATTACAACAACTAGATACTAGAGTAGCACTGTTGATGCACTGAACCTATCCATGTCACAGGTAGGGCAACCGTTGGAGAAATGTTTTGCAGAATGAACTGAGAAGACAGACATCCTATGCACAAAACCTGAAAAACTGAATTACTGTAGGATACAAACTGAATTTGGTTCAGTTATTTCAAAGCATTTACAATATGCTAAATTAAACAAAAATCGGGAATATAGTAGGCTAATCAAACAGAAACTCGACTGATTTGGGTTTCCAAGTTCCAAAGTTTCTACTAGTACCAAACTTCCGCGGTATGGTAATCATGGACAGCAGTACGAAACCCAAAAAATTAGCTTCTTCATCTGTACAACTAACGCAAATACCAACTATTTCTATCCTCTAGGCTCTACGCTAGTGGGTGGCGCACGACCACGCGAGGGGCAGCCGACGCGGTGAGCACGAGCCTGCAGGGAAGTGGCGGGCGGCACAAACGGTGACTAAACAAGGGGAAAAGCTGGGGAATCAATGGAGACGCTCACCGCAGAGCTGGGGAAGGAGACGGCGAGGCCAAGGGTGGTCGCGGCAGCACGGATAGACGCCGAGAAGCAGTGGTCGGTGATGAGGAAGAATAGGTCGATGCGCTCGATCCTTGATGAACCGGCTCCAATCCGTGGACGTAGGCGATGAAGGTGATGATGGTGTTGCTCCTGGCGCAGCTCCTAGGCGATGACGGCACGACAACGAAGCACGGGGCGGGCGGTGGCCGC
>NC_041382.1:168979263-169025024 GCF_002162155.2 Triticum dicoccoides
GTGCGGGGGGTCGTCGGCGGCGGTGGAGCGGGGGAGGGTGTGGGGGGTGCTCGGTGGCGAGGGGGATCCGGCGAGGGGGGATAGCGATCGAGATGGAGGGGGATCGAGATCGAGTGTCCTCATGAATATTCAATATTTTTTCATATTGAATATGAAAAAATATCATCAAATTTGAAAAAATATTCATGAATTCAAAAAGTGCCCATGAATTAAATTTAAAAATATTCATGAGTTCAGAAAATATTAACTAGCTATCTGTTCACAATCATCTTGCCCTTATTTTTCGTAAATGGAGTTCATCTCTTGAACGGGCGTCCTTTAGGTAGGGTGGTCCTGTTTCTTCTTGTGGTGTATGCTGGTACTTCATCGTCGTCGTCATGTTCCATCTTCGGGTCGCCGTACTTGTCGAAGTCTTGCTCATTGGCGACTCCATCCATTCCGATGATCTTCCTTTTGCCTCTTCTCACGACAACACGACTGGGCTTTGACAGGTCGGTAATGAAGAAGCATTGGTCCACTTGGGAAGCCAGTACCAATGGCTCATTTTTCGCGGTGACGTTTGCGCCCGCGGTCTTGGATTTGGCTTCGGGTATAACCATGGTGGTGAAATACCGGTCTTCTTTTATGACGCTCTTGGCCTGACACGGAACATCGGGACCTTCTCTCCAGCGTAGCTCAGCTCCCAGATCTTCTCGATCCTTCCGTAGTATCATCCTTGTTGTTACCGGTGTAGGATTCCATCGTTACCCCGGAGTTCTGATAACCATCGCTCTTTATGTCCTTTCCCTCGGTGTAGAATGTGTAGCCGTTGATATCGTACGCATCATACGTCATCAGGTTGTGCTCGGCGCCCTATGACAAGGCAAATATGAGTTGTTCTTCCGTGAAAGAATCCTCATGTAAAGGGTATGACAGAACCTTCTGCTTGAACCAACGCGTGAAACATGAGTTGTGCTCTTTGATTATATCTCCATCCGTCCTCTGTTGGCCTCAGTCATTGTACGTCTTCTCAGTAAAGGTTTTGTGCTCTACCACCTAAGGATCGACCATGTCTATGTGTTGTAGCACGACTAGGTTTGCTCTTTCAAAGTCGGCGAGTCGACCCTCGAAGTCAACATGAATTTCGCGGTGACCCTCACAGTGACCCCATCCAGCGAGCCTGCCGAGGTGCCTATTGACGGGCAGACCAACGGGGTTCTCGATGCCTAGATAATTCGTGCAGTAGGAGATGCACTCTTTGGTCAGAAAGCCCCTGGCTATGCTTCCTTGTGGACGTGACATGTTGCGAACATATCCTTTGATGACACCATTCATCCTTTCGAACGGCATCATGCTGTGCAGGAACGTCGGCCCAGTTGGATGATATCCTCCATGATATGGACCAGCAGATGCACCATAACGTCGAAGAGTGCAGGCGGGAAGTACATCTCAAGCTCACATAGTATCACCATGATCTCTTCATGTAGCCTTCTGAGTTGCCTCACGCCAACCGACTTCTGAGAGATGACGTCGAAAAAGTTGCATAGGCCAGATAGCGTTTCATGGACGTGCGCGTCCATATGATCCCACGGATTGCAATTGGAAGTATTTGCGTCATCAGCACGTGACAGTCGTGAGACTTCATCCCGCTGAACTTCTGCTTCGCTGAGTCTAGGTATCTGCTTATCTTCCCCGCATAACCGTAAGCAAGTTTTATTCCTACGAGGCAGGTGAAAAACTGATTGATCTCCTCCTGACTTAGAGTGAAGCACACGGGAGGGAAGTCATTTCCGGTCTTCTTGGCCTTTTTTCCTTTGCGACGACTTTCCGTGTCCTGCTTCGCCTCATCATCATCATCATCATCACCAGCGTGAAGCTCCTCCCTGATGCCCATTGATTTCAAGTCCGCCCTTGCTTTCGGCCCATCTTTGGTCCTCTCTGGCATGTTGAGCAGGGTACCAAGTAGACTCTCGCACACGTTCTTCGTGATATGCATGACATCAAGGCTGTGAGGCACACGGTGGATCTTCCAGTACGGCAAGTCCCAGAAAACATACCTTGTTTTCCATACCTTCAGCAGCGGCTCTGGCGCCTTTCGCTTCTTTCCCGGTTCTGGCGCCTTTTGCTTCTTTACCGGCAGTGGGCAATCTTTCCAATTTTTCAACACCTCGTCTATTTCCTCATCGCTCCTCGTACGCGGGCATCTTCGGGGTTCGGTTTTACCATCGAACAGATCCTTGCGTTTTCTCCACGGGTCATTGTCGCGAAGCCACCTTCTATGTCCCATGAACATGGTTTTCGAAGACCCGAGATCTCTATCTAGCTGGTGATACGTTGTGTCATCCATGCACCTGACGCATCCAGAAAATCCGTGGACCACCTGCCCCGCGACATATCCATAACCGAGATAGTCCTGCACCGTCGTGAGCAGTGCGGCTCTCATAGGGAAATATTCTTTCTCTGCGGCGTCCCACATATTGGCTGGCGTTTTCCACAGCATGTCTAGCTCCTCTTTCAGCAGCCCCAGATACATATTGATGTCGTTCCTTGGTTGTTTCGGCCCTTTGATTAGCATACTCATGTGAATGTACTTCCTCTTCATGCACAACCAGGGGGGAGGTTGCACATCAACACAAACACATGCCAGGTGCTATGTGTGCTTCTCTGGCTGCCAAACGGATTGACTACATCGGTGCTCGCGCCCAGCATGATGTTCCTTGGATCGTTCCCAAATTCTGGGTGTTCGAAGTTCAACGCTTGCCTGTGGCTCCCATCCTTAGGGTGAATCAGCATCTTATCTTTTTTATTTATCTCCACATCATTTGCGTCATCTTCTCGCTTCTTCTCCTCCCTATTCGCGTGCCAACACAGGAGCTTTGCTACCTTTGGGTCCGCGAAATACCGCTGCAGACGAGGAGTGATCGGAAAGTACCACACCACTTTTTGAGGAGCTTTCTTCCTCTTCTTGTATCGAGTGACGCCGCACACTGGGCAGATGGTAGACTCCGCATGCTCGTCCTGATAAATGATGCAATTGTTCATGCACACATGGTATTTCACGTGCGGTAAATCCAGAGGACACATGATTTTCTTCGCCTCCTCGAAACTGGTCGGGCACTTGTTCCCCTTGGGAAGACGTTCGTGCCAGAATGACATGTTCTCATTGAAGCATGCGTCGGTCATTTTGTGTTTTACCTTCATCTCCAGAGCCATGAGCGTTACTTTCAGGCGAGTATCCTCGGGCCTGCATCCTTCATACAATGGAGTAACCGCGTCTATCTCCAGTTGATCCATTTTGGCTTTCTCTCGGGCGGCAGCTCTTGCGTTATCCGTCTGCTTGAGAAGCAGCTCTTGAATATGAGGATCCTGCACCCAGCCCATCGATGGTCCATCGTCATCTGCTCCGGCATCTTCATCTTCATGATCATGCCCTTCGTCTTGATCTTCCTCATCATCATGTCCGACATCTTCTACATGATGACTATGTACAGCATCACCGTCGTGATCATGTCCTGGAGATTCTTCGTCTTCTCGCCCGCCCTCGCCGCGGTGGTTGTCTTGCTGCCCTTCCTCATTTCTTGCTCGGCCCCCAAGGACGACTTCATAGTCATCTTCATCACCTTGCCACCGATAGCCATCCATGAAACCACGCAAGAGCAGGTGGTCCCGCACCTGCCCGGAATCCGGGTCCACAATAAGGCTCTTCAGCTTGCATCTTCGACACGGACATCTTATCTCCGTCTCGTTCTTTTGAAGCATCTCGGCCTTCGCAGAGCTCAGAAACCTATTCACGATGCCTTCGGTCATCGTGCGGACCATGGTCGCCTGCGGGGTAGAGCAAAACGATATTTTAGAACCAAGAAATTTTTTGGCATGACTTTCCCTAAAAATAGGACCAAAAAGAATGCATAGTGCCAAAATTCTCGCTGAAACGGAAATGAATCAACATTCCGGCAAAATATTGACAACTATCGCATTTCAAATACCAGTACCTGCAAACACAAACATATATGCAACACCACAAACATATGCAACACCAGAAACATACATAGATCTAGCTACGCCATAAAAAGTGCATGTGCACATTGTTGGAGGGAGAAAAAGTAGATCTACAACATAAACAAAGCTTTCCCCTTACTTACCTATCAAAAAAGGTAATTTAACCACTTAATTTGGATGAATCTATGGTGCAAATGAGGTGAGGAGGAGGAGGCAGCCGAGACAAGCTTGGAGGAGGAGGTGGAGAGAATCAAGTGGGGAAAGTGAGTGTGTAGGTGGCTGTCTAAAATATCTAGCTGGTCCCAGGTTACTAATGGCACACCACCTACAAATGCGCCATTAGTAACCCTGGTTACTACTGGCGCACTAGCTGGTGGTGCGCCATTAGTATTTTTGGAAAAAATGATAGTAGTGGTGCGCCATTACTAGTTAAAACTAGTAATGGTGCACTGTTCCCTGGTGCACCATTAGTATTTTTGGAAAAAAAATATGTTAGTAGTGGCGCACCATGGGTGTGGTGCACCATTAGTGTCTATCACACTAATGGCGGACCGACACATGGTGCGCCACTGCTATATAGTAGTGGCGCACCACATGTCTGGTGCGCCATTAGTGTCCATATTATCTATAGCCCTTTTCCTAGTAGTGATGCCTACCACAGGTCTGTTTTTATCTTTAGCACAAGGTTTAGCAATTCTAGCAGTCTCATCAAGGAAATGAATAACATGCCCATCAATATTATCAGACAAGAGATCTTTAACAATAGCAATATCAGGTTCAAATTTAATTTGCTCATGAGGTGTATAAGTTTTAATATTGCTTTTACGAACCACAATTGAAGCTTTAGCATGATCCTTTATCCTAACAGGAAAAGGTGGTTTCTCAACATAATAAGTAGGAACAATAGGATCATTATAAGTGACAATCTTTTCTTCAACTTTAATAGGTGCAACTACTTTTACTTCTATGGGAGGATGATATTTAAACCACTTCTTCTTGGGGAGATCAACATAAGTAGCAAAAGATTCACAGAAAGAAGCTACTATCTCAGAATCAAGTCCATATTTAGTGCTAAATTTACGAAAAACATCGGTATCCATCAAAGATTTAACACAATCAAACCTAGGTGTCATACCTGTCTCCTTACCTTTGTCGAGGTCCCAATCTTCAGAGTTGCGTTTAATTCTTTCCAATAAATCCCATTTGAATTCAATAATCTTCATCATAAAAGAGCCAGCACAAGAAGTATCAAGCATGGTGCGATTGTTATCAGAAAGCCGAGCATAAAATTTTTGAATAATCATTTCTCTTGAGAGATCATGATTGGGGCATGAATATAACATTGGTTTAAGCCTCCCCCAAGCTTGAGAGATGCTTTCTCCTTCGCGAGGCCAAAAATTATATATATAATTGCGATCACGATGAACAAGATGCATAGGATAAAACTTCTGAAGAAATTCCAATTTCAATCGTTTGTAATTCCAGGACCCCATATCATCACATAGCCTATACCATGTCGATGCATCTCCCTTCAAAGATAAAGGGAAGACCTTATTCTTAACAACATCTCCGGGTACACCTGCAAGCTTAAATAATCCACAAACGTCATCCACATATATTAGATGCTCATCAGGATGTTTTGTTCCATCTCCTAAAAAAGGATTAGCTAGCAGTTTCTCTATCATACCTGAAGGAATTTCAAAGCAGACATTTTCATTTTCAGTAGGTTCAGTAGGTTGAGGAGCAACTCTTTGCTCTACTGGTCGGGGTGAAGATACCACGAACAAGCCCCTCAAAGGATTAATTTCCATAGTAACAAGTCACAGTAAATTTCAGCACACTATATAATTTTTTCCTTACCAAATTCCACCTACCAAAGGCGCTTCACTCCCCGGCAACGGCGCCAGAAAAGAGTCTTGATGACACACAAGTATAGGGGATCTATCGTAGTCCTTTCGATAAGTAAGAGTGTCAAACCCAACGAGGAGCAGAAGGAAATGATAAGCGGTTTCCAGCAAGGTGTTCTCTGCAAGTACTGAAATAAGTGGTAACAGATAGTTTTGTGATAGGATAATTTGTAACGAGCAACAAGTAACAAAAGTAAATAAAGTGCAGCAAGGTGGCCCAATCCTTTTTGTAGCAAAGGATAAGCCTGGAAAAACTCTTATATAGAGAAAAGTGCTCCTGAGGACAGATGGGAATATCATCAAGCTAGTTTTCATCACGCTCATATGATTCGCGTTCGGTACTTTGATAATTTGGTATGTGGGTGGACCAGTGCTTGGGTACTGTCCTTACTTGGACAAGCAGCCCACTTATGATTAACCTCTATTGCAAGCATCCGCAACTACAACAAAAGTATTAAGGTAAACCTAACCATAGCATGAAACATATGGATCCAAATCAGCCCCTTACGAAGCAACGCATAAACTAGGGTTTAAGCTTCTGTCACTCTAGCAACCCATCATCTACTTATTACTTCCCAATGCCTTCCTCTAGGCCCAAATAATGGTGAAGTGTCATGTAGTCGACGTTCACATAACACCACTAGAGGAGAGACAACATACATCTCATCAAAATATCGAACGAATAGCAAATTCACATGACTACTAATAGCAAGACTTCTCCCATGTCCTAAGGAAAAAAAGTAACTACTCACAAAGCATAAACATGTTCATAATCAGAGGGGTATTAATATGAATATAGGATCTGAACATATGATCTTCCACCAAATAAACCAACTAGCATCAACTACAAGGAGTAATTAACACTACTAGCAAACTACTAGCACCAATCCCGGACTTGGAGACAAGAATTGGATACAAGAGATGAACTAGGGTTTTGAGAGGAGATGGTGCTGATGAAGATGGTTATGGATATTGCCCTCTCCCGATGAGAGGAGCGTTGGTGATGATGATGGCGATGATTTCCCCCTTCGGGAGGTAAGTTTCCCCGGCAGAACAGCTCCACCAGAGCCCTAGATTGGTTGCGCCAAGGTTCCGCCTTGTGGCGGCGGAGTTTCATCCAAGAAGATGGCTTGTTATTTTTTCCCATCGAAAGACTTCATATAGTAGAAGATGGCCACCGGAGGGCCACCAGGGGGCCCACAAGGTAGGGGGGCGCGCCCAGGGGGGTAGGGCGCGCCCCCACCTTCGTGGGCAGGGTGTGCCCCCCTGGTGAATCTCTTCCACTGAGTATTTTTTATATATTCTGAAAACGTCTTTCGTGAAGTTTCAGGACTTTTGGAGCTGTGCAGAATAGGCCTCTAATATTTGCTCCTTTTCCATCCCAGAATCCCAGCTGCCGACATTCTCCCTCTTTACGTGAACCTTGTAAAATAAGAGAGAATGGGCATAAGTATTGTGACATAATGTGTAATAACAGCCCATAATGCAATAAATATCGACATAAAAGCATGATGCAAAATGGACGTATCAGTCGCTGGAGGACCAACACATGCGCATCGAGAACTCGTGCCTCAAGGACGAGCAGGACCACGTCTGCGCGCTCGCCGGCAAGTTCCTCGGCCGCCCTGTCTCCGCCATCTTCTCGCCGTTGAGCCTGCCGTCGTCCCTCTGCTTCGGCCTCGACCTCGACTGTAACACCCCGGATGTAACTTTCCCAATTTGTACTCCAACTCTTGCCATTTCTGGCTTTAAGTTATTTTATTTTCTTGGGTTCGGGTTTTTGTCTCCGTGTGTTGCTGTCGTTGTCATGCATCTCATATCATGTCATCATGTGCATTTCATTTGCATACGTGTTCATCTCATGCATTCGAGCATTTTCCCCGTTGTCCGTTTTGCATTCCGGCGCTTCGTTCTCCTCCGGTGGTCATTTCTACCTTCTTTCGTGTGTGGGGGTTAAAAATTTCTAGATTGGACCGAGATTTGACAAGCGTCCTTGGTTTACTACCGGTAGACCGCCTGTCAAGTTTCGTACCATTTGGACTTCGTTTGATACTCCAACGGTTAACTGAGGGACCGAAAAGGCCTCGTGTGCGTTGCAGCCCAACACCCCTCCAATTTGGCCCAAAACCCACCAAAACCCTCTCCATCATCTAGAGCGTTCGATCGCGATCGCGTGGCCGAAAACCGCACCTCATTTGGACTCTCCTAGCTCCCTCTATGTCTATATAAAGACCACCTCCGAAATTTGCGGATCCTCTCCCCCCTAACCATAAAAATATCCCCTCTCCGCCGCCGGACAACGTTCACCCTGACCGGACGTCCCGCCACCACCATACTCCGCCATGTGGTGCGGAGCCGCTCGTCCCGCCGCCGGCCCGGGGAGCCCGCATCCGGCCCCCGAGGCCCATCCGGATCCGCCGCCGCCCGCCTTCGCCCTCCTCCACTCCGGCTCGCCGGCGCCGCCGCGCGCCTCGCCGGGTCTTCGCGCCGCCATCGACGCCGACGCCGACGCCTCGCTCCGGCGCCGCCCCGCCGCGCTGCTCCCGCCGGCCGACGCCGCCGCCTCGCTCCGGCGCCCGTCCGCGACTCCGACCGGCCCCCTCGTCCTCCGCGGCCGTCCGACGCCACCCCGACGACTCCGGCGAGCTCGACCTCCGAGTCCGGCGAACCTCGTTTTCCGTGCCAGCCGGATCCGATCCAGATCTAGATCCCCTCCTCGGTTGACTTTTCTGCCCGAAACCCTAATATTTTTTGCCATGTTCATAGCATCGTAACTTTGCATCTGTAGCTCCGTTTTGGGCATATAGCATATCAAAATGTTCATCTCAGAGAGTACATCATTACATTCCATTGCATCATTTTCATTTGAGTTCATTTTGATGCCCGAAATTCTGTTAGAAGAGTGCTACTTGAGTTAATTGTCAGATCTGCTGCTCCATTTGGATATTTGTCATTTTTGCCATGATTATTGTGTGCATGATATGGCCATGAGCTCTACATATGTTTTGTTAAGGGTTTTGCCATCTTTCCAGAGGTGCAACCCATGTATTTTTGTGATGTGTGTGCTGACTAGCACAAGCTTGCAAAGTGAGGCACTTGGTAATACTGATTTCAGGGACTTAGCATTTCCACTAAGTCCTTGAGCTGTTTATCTCATATGGCCATATGTTCATGTTGTTTCCTAGTGATCCGTGCCTCTTTTGAGAATGATCAGTAAGGATGATTTGTTAATCTTGTAGTGCTCTATCCATCCATGTCTTTGTTTGCAATTATGGAGCACCCTAGCGATTTTGCCGATGATGTTGTAGTTGATCTGTGCATGCTATGCTATTGTTCTTGCCATGTCTAGCTTGCATTTTGTGTATTCTTGATGGGTGTATGCTTAGCTTGTCATGAATTTCTCCATAGTGAGTGCATCAAGCTCATAAACATGCCTACTTGATATTTGTTTTCAGCATGTTCCAATTTTCACTAAGTCTGTGATCTGATTATGTTTTTGCCATGTTCACATGCTTGCAATTGTATTTTCTGACCCCTTTTGGCTCAAGGTCACTAAGGGACTTTTGTTAAGCTCTTTGAGTATCTCCATGCCATGCTTTACTTTGCCACGTTCAGGTCCTGTAGCTTCTAGTTTTGTTGCTCCGAAGAGTGCTACCTGATCTGAAATTTCAGACAAGTGTTAATTTCACTAAGTCTGAAATCTGTTTGCCATATGCGTTTTTGCCATGCTTGTTTGAACCTGTTAATGGATGAATTGGCCGTTTCCCAGTGCTAGACTTTTGTTAAGCATCTTGAATGCATCCCTGCCATGTATTTTGTTGTCATGTTTGGGTGCTGTAGCATGTTCATCTTGTTGCATTTAGATGGCTACTTGTTGTAAATCGCAGAATGTGGTCATATTTGAATCGCTTGCCATTTCCAAACCGTAACTCCGATTCCGGCGTTCTTTATATCATTTTCAAGCGATTTCATATCATATTTCCAGTGGCACACTTGGATTTCCAAGTTGAGGCCAGGTTCATGCATCCCTTGTCAAATCTTGCATATGCATCCCGCATCCCATCCCGCATAGCATACCATCCTTGCATCATATTGTTTGATCCTTGCACGTGGTTGATTGTGTCCTTGTTGCTAGTTTGTCTTGTTTGCGTAGATCCGGGAGACGAGTTCGCTAACGAGGAGCCCGTTGAGTTTTCTTTCGAGGATCCAGTCAACTCTGACAACTTTGCAGGCAAGATGATCATACCCTCGAAATCACTACTATCTTTGCCTTGCTAGATGCTCGCTCTTTTGCTATGCCAATGCTATGATGCCTACCACTTGCTTTCAAGCCTCCCAAATTGCCATGTCAAACCTCTAACCCACCATGTCCTAGCAAACCGTTGATTGGCTATGTTACCGCTTTGCTCAGCCCCTCTTATAGCATTGCTAGTTGCAGGTGAAGATTGGAGGCCGTTCCTTGTTGGAACATCTATTTACTTGTTGGGATATCATTATATTGCTGTGTTATCTTAATGCATCTATATACTTGGTTAAGGGTGGAAGGCTCGGCCTCTCGCCTAGTGTTTTGTTCCACTCTTGCCGCCCTAGTTTCCGTCATATCAGTGTTATGTTCCTGGAGTTTGCGTTCCTTACGCGGTTGGGTTATAATGGGAACCCCTTGATAGTTTGCCTTGATTAAAGCTTTTCCAGCAATGCCCAACCTTGGTTTTACCATTTGCCACCTAGCCTCTTTTTTCCTTGGGTTTCCGGAGCCCGAGGGTCATCTTATTTTAACCCCCCGGGCCAGTGCTCCTCTGAGTGTTGGTCCAACCGAGCGATGTCCGGGGCTACCAGGGGCAACTCTGGGCTGGCCTACCCGACGTCTGGCTCATCTGAGTGTGCCCTGAGAACGAGATATGTGCAGCTCCTATCGGGATTTGTCGGCACATTTGGGCGGTGTTGCTGGTCTTGTTTTAACCTGTCGAAGTGTCTTGAAGAACCGAGGTACCGAGTCTGATCGGAATGTCTCGGGAGGAGGTCTATTCCTTCATTGACCGTGAGAGCTTGTCATGGGCTAAGTTGGGACTCCCTGCTGGGATTTGAACTTTCGAAAGCCGTGCCCGCGGTTATGGGCAGATGGGAATTTGTTAATGTCCGGTTGTAGATAACTTGAACCTTAATTTAACTAAAATGAATCAACTGAGTGTGTTACCGTGATGGCCTCTGCTCAGCGGAGTCCGCGAAGTGGACACGGTGTTGGAGTAATGCTTGTGCAGGTTGCTCTCTAGTTTCTCGCTCGCGCTTTGCCTCCTCTTCTCGCCCTCTTTTGCGAACAGGATAGCCACCATATATGCTAGTCGCTTGCTGCAGCTCCACATATTTACCTTGCCATACCTATAAGCTTAAATAGTCTTGACCGCGAGGGTGCGAGATTGCTGAGTCCCTGTGGCTCACAGATTACTACTACACCAGATGCAGGGCCTGATGATTCTGCTCCAGGTGACGCGCTCGAGCTCAAGTGGGAGTTTGACGAGGACTCTCAACGTTACTATGTTTCCTTTCCTGATGATCAGTAGTGGTGCCCAGTTGGGGGTGATCGGGACCGTGTCGCATGTTGGGTTATCTTTTATTTTGGTGCCGTAGTCGGGCCATGAGTGTTTGGTTGATGTAATGTTATTTATGTACTTGATTGACGTGGCGAGTGTAAGCCAACTATGTCATCTCCCCTTTTATTATCTATATTACATGGGATGTTGTGAAGATTGCCTAACTTGCGACATATGCCTTCAATGCGATTATGCCTCTAAGTCGTGCCTCGACACGTGGGAGATATAGTCGCATCGAGGGTGTTACAAGTTGGTAATCAGAGCCTTCCCCGACCTTAGGAGCCCCATTGCTTGATCGTTATTAGCGGCCGAGTTGTGTCTAGAAAAATGTTTTGAGTCATTTAGGAATTATATATCAGAGAGTTTAGGAATTCTTTTTACTTCCCAATCTCCTCATCGCTCTGGTAAGGCATCCTAACGTAGAGTTTTGATTCTTCTCTTCTCAAATTTCACAAAAAAAAATTAGGATCACGCGGGTATCTTGGAATCGTTCCGATGGTTTTATGACGAGAACATTGTCTTGGTGCCTCCTGTCAGGGGTTTTGTGGAAGTGTCCCGGGGAGTTGAGCTCTGAGGTTTTGTTGTCATAATTTTATCGTTGCAGTTCTGGAATACCTGAGTCTAGTACGCCAACATCGAAAATCTCTTTTATGCAGTTCGTTGGTGAGATAACCTCGACGCCACCCAGTACTGGGGCGGGAGTTCGGGAGTATCGCCATAACTTGTATAACAGATGCTTTTCGAAGGTTGAGGTAGATGGTTTCCGAAGTTTTTCTTGATTATGTGTAGAAGGATGGATACAGCTGGATGTAGGATTTGCTAGATTTGGGTGAGATATTATGCTTCCCCTGTATCCCCAACACCTGATTGCATAACCGGAAAGGTTCGGGAGTTTCATATGTGGGAATTCTAGTAGCTCTAGTTCTTCTTCCATGGATAGTTGGTTTGAGATTGGGATTTCTTACCGAGTATTCGTTCTTGATCCGTACCTTGTTGATTTATTTCTCTACCTAAATTCCAAGTGGCTTCTCAATTTATGGATATGTGATCATTTCAAGAGGAATGCATTCGTTCTTTTTGTTCGGATGTGAAGACTATATGTTGCAATTTTCATTCCGTTGGATTCAGCTTCAATATTTGTCTATCAATGTGCTAATGGATGTCAACCTCTTCAGGATGGCTCCTCCTACGCGCATGACTCCGAATCCTGATCTGCCACCACCTCCACCTCCTCCGGAGGCATGGCAAGCTGTGATGGCTGCAACCAATGCAAACACACAGTTGATCATGCAAATTCTTCAAGAGCGCAATCAAGGCAACCAAGGGAACCAAGGCAACAATCAAAATCACTTTGCTACACTCAACCAGTTCCTTGCTAATGGGCCAAAGTGTCGAGGGACTAATCCACGAACACCTATGGGACCGGCGGACCGAGTCCCTTTCGGTTCGGCGAGGGCGGAGGTCGCACGAAGAGCGGATCGAGGCGAAGCACACGAGCAGTTTACCCAGGTTCGGGCCGCATGGATGCGTAAAACCCTACTCCTGCTTTGTGGTTTGTATTGAGTTCATCCCAATGTAGCCCTCTTTCGCCACTTCTTTATACCCCGAGTAGAGAGAGGAGAGCCTTTATCCGGCAGAATCGCCTGGATCTCAAAGGCCGGCAAGAAGGAAACTTATCCGGAGGGAGAATTCCGCGGCAAGTGGGAGGAGTGGAGAGCAGACTGGTGCTGGATTGACGAGGAGAACCCGCAGCCATTCACCACCCGGCGCCAAACCCCAGTAGCACGCGGCAGCGATTGGAGTGACGTGGCCCCGGAAGACGACAGGCTGAAGATTGCTGCCACCCAGATCCTACGCCTCAGGCTTGCCGGGCTCACTTTAGGCGCTGTTGGCGCGGATTTTCTTCGCCGCCGCATCGCCCCCCTACAGGAACGGGGGAGACCCACTTGGGAGTTCAAGAATGCGGCAGATATCATGAGGCTGTGGCCGGGCCTCAACTTCAACTTCACAGTTCTGGAGCTCAACGCAATGCTCCAGGAGCTGTTCAAGTACGACCCTCAACACCCCGAAGTTTTCAGGTTGCCGGGGGGTCGTTCCGCTGTGCAACAACTCCGCGCTCGACCGCATCCGTGCAATGATGCTGTTGTGCGACTCGCATGGAATTGTCCCAACTTGGCAAGAGCCTGCAGACGACGTCGTGCAGCAATTCTTCGATGACTTGGTAGAAGTGCCGATCCGCTCCGACGAGAAAGATAGCCTCACCCGCGACACCACCGATGCGGAGATGACACTCATCGCCACTAGGCTAGAAGAGGCGGCGGCAGCCGCAACCGCTGGCGAATTTGGATTCACCGTGGAGGAGGCAGAGGCAGCAGAGGCGGCAAGCCATGCCGAGTGAGAGGAGCCTGCCGGCGAGAAAGAGCTTGCCGGGAATAACATCGAGTCGAGCGAGCCCGCCAAGGATACGAGCGGCTCGCTGGAGATCAACTCGTCTTCCTCCTCATCTTCAGACAGCTCGCCGCAAGCAAAGCCTCCATCCAAACCAAGAAGGCGTCTCCGCAAGGTCGGTGACATAGCGGAGCGGCAGGCGAGGCAACAGTTGCCGCGCCGCGTGACACGCTCCACCGCGGCAAGCACTGTTACCGCGGGAGCGCCTCACGCTGCAACGGCAACTGGAGCAGGACCCTCCCGGACCACCGCTTCTACTCCTGCCGCTTCTCACGCCGCGGCGACAGCCGGAGCGGGGTCGTCTCAGACCGCCGCCACTGCTCCCGCCAAGCGGCCAAGGGAAGCTACTCCTCCGCCTCCTCGCGCCGGACGTGAGCCAGACTTCGACTTCTCCGCGTTCAGCTCCGACGAGGAAGAAGAAGAAGAGTAAGACTCCCTTGTTGTACTTGTAGTTCTTCAATCCTTGCTGTTTGTCTTGTATCTCATTTGCTTGACTCTGAACTTGTTCCTTTTTAGGACTCTGGCCCAGAGAGCAGCAAAGAGAGCCAAAGTCCCGGTGATTGTCATCGAGGACGAACCTACTGCGACAGCAGGGGGTGCGCCCGAGACAACCTTGCCAGACCCGGCAACTTTTCTCCAGAGCAGCCCCCAGCGTAAGTATATGGTTTGCTTTCCGCTGTGAGATGCGCATGGATACTCTGTCTTTGCTGATATCTTACTGCTGGTTTGTGTAGGAGCAGAGCAGCCCCACCAAGAGCCAAGGGAGAATCCCCCGACAAGGGAGAGCTCTCCGGCAAGGGAGGGCTTTCCAGTAAGGGAGAAGTCTCCGGTAAGGGAGCATTCTCCGGCAAGGGACGGCACCAGCGGCCCCCCGACGGTGGAGACCACGACTGCAGAACCCGGCACAGGTAATCCTTTCGCTTCAAAACTTTCCTTGGGTTCTTCTTCTTTTGATCTTCTTGGGTTTTTGCTTGACTCTTCTCCCTTTCCCGGCTGTCAGACCCATCTGCTACGGAGCCGATGGAGACCGAGGTTGCCGCCGAAGAAACGGCCGGTGCTGACGATCCCGCCGGCGCAGAGGCCGCCAAGGCTGCCGCCGCGGCAACCGGCGAGGGGTCTGGCGATCGCACTGACGGCCCTGAGGCCGCAGGAGCGCCAGGCGCTACACCGACCGCCGACCCGTCCGCCGCTGCCGCAGCGCCAGGCTCCGAAGAGCCCCAGCCAGGCGTCTACTTGAAGGCCGGCGACGACGTCTTCATCAACCTTCCCTGGGCATCGAGCTCCAGGGCGCCGGTCGAGGGAGAGATCTTCGACGGGGAGGTGCTTGCCTCTACTGGGCTGACTCTGGTTGACACGCCGAGCAGCAGCAGCAACGAGCCTGAGGAGGAGCGGCTGCTGCGGAAGTTGTTGTCGCTCTACCGCGCGCGGCAAGCCAAGCTGGAATCCCGCGAGGCGCTTGTCGCGAAGGCGGGAGTAGACATCGAGAAGCGCGTGGAAGAGCTCGGGGGTTTCCACCAGGAAGCCCTCCGGTCCCTGGCAGAGGAGCGGGAGCAGCTCGCCGAAGCGCAGAAGGCCTTCCTCCTCGAGAAGGCTGAAGTCGAAGAGCAACAGCGACTTCCCGCTGTGAAGCTATCCGCGGAGGAGGGCGAGCTGGCGCAGCGGAAGGTCAATCTTGACGCCCACGAGGAGGAGCTTGCCATGCGCGAGGAAAAACTCGGCGGAGCCCTTAAGCAAGCAGAGGATGCTGCCGCAGTTGCCGAGGCCGCCAAGAAGGAGCTGGAGATGAAGGTGGTGCAGCTGGAGGCCGATCTTGCCGAGAAGGGCAAAGAGCTCAGCACCGCCAAAGACTCCAACGCGGATCTTGAGTTGAAGCTGACCACTTTGACCGAGATGCTGGACATCGCCAAGGAGCAGGAGACGGCCTTGAAAGAAGAGATCAAGGCCGACAAGGCGCTGTTGGAGAGTGTTGCCGCCACCCAGAATGCTTTCAGGGAAAATGTGGAGCACTGGACGGAGAGCCTCGTGAGCGCTGCCGCAGATATTGACAGGGAGTTGGCGCAGCTGGGGATGGAGGATCTCGGGTATCCCTCCGACGAGAACCTCCAACCCAGCGCCAAGCTCGTCTTGTTCTTCAAGGGCATGGCGACGGACCTCCAGCGGCTCCGGGAGAGGATCCCAAAGCAGCTGGCCGACGAGTCACGCAAGATCTGCGCGGGAGCTCTTTAGAAAGTGCTGGTGAAGGTGGCCTTCCGCAATCCGGGCCTCAACCTCACCAACGTCCTCAAGACCCTGCCGCCGGATGCCGATCTGGAGGCGCTCAAGGCCCTTGTCGCACCCATTGTGGACAAGGTGAGCGGGATCAAGAGGATCGAGGGCGATCACGTAGATTAGGCCGCCCATTTCTTCTTTTCTTGTCGCTGTTTGTCATGCTATGAAAACAATCTGTTAGAGCCGCGACAAGCTATCTTTGTAATATAACTCTATTCTGGGTAATGATTGCAATGTTATTCCCTTTACTTGATTCCTCCCTTTGTATGTTTTTGCCCTACGCTTTTAGGGAACTTGCCGGTGCATGTACCTGAGCCGCGAGCGCTGAGTGCGGGACGTCAGCAGCCTACTGGCGGTGCCGCTACCGAAAAGAAACCTTGTCGCAACTAGTTGCAGCTCACTTAAGTTGTTGAGCAGACTCGAAACAAAGTAAGGGCGCAACTAGCTACGAGTTGGTTCCTCCGCGCACAGGTTTTCCATACAAAGTGCAGTCGTTCAAGGGAGATAACTTAAAATTTTAAAAAATCTGATTGCTCAAACTTTGGCAACTTAGCTTTTCTGTTGTTTGCTTCCTGGTAAGGCAAAATTTTCTTGAACGACGCCTGGTCCATACCATTATCTTCTCCTTTCCTCCCCGGCAAACTTGTGGGCGAGGGAACCTTCCTTTCTTTGAGAAAAAAGAAAGAAGAGAAAATAAAGATAGGGAGCCTTACGGCTCGTTATTGCTTACCATGGAGTAGGTGCTGCACAAAGTGTCAGATCATATATGCCAAAAAATAGAGAGCATGAAATTGCCAAAATGTGCGGAGCACATGAGCTTTACTTATGCACGGGCTCTGCGCCCGGCTTTGTACAAAGGATTACATGCAACAGCGGCAAGAATTGTACAAAAGGTGGTTGCCGGAACAGGTTCCGGCAACCGCGCCTTACGGGTAAAACTTACGAAGATGCTCAATGTTCCAGGAGTTCCTCACCGGAATGCCATCTTCGGTCTCAAGGCGGACAGCGCCAGGCCTAGTGACTCGTTTCACCCGGTAAGGGCCTTCCCACTTTGGCGTCAACTTGTTGGAATTCTTGGCGGACTAAACACGCCGAAGAACAAGGTCGCCTTCCTCGAGACTTCTGGCGTTAACTTTGCGGCTATGGTAGCGGCGCAAAGCTTGCCGGTAGCGAGCAGCTCGCACAGCAGCCTGAAGACGGTCTTCCTCAAGGAGCAGCGCGTCATCTTGTCGTAGCTGCTCTTGCTCGAGCTCATCATAAGCGAGCACTCGAGATGACCCATATACGAGTTCCGTGGGGAGAACTGCCTCTGCTCCATAGACTAGAGCGAAAGGTGTCTGGCCAGTGGCTCGATTTGGCGTCGTTCTGATCGACCAAAGAACCACCGGCAGCTCCTCGATCCAGTTTCTTCCGCACTTGTGCAGCCTTTTGAAAGTCCTGGTCTTGAGCCCGCGCAGCACTTCAGCATTTGCCCTCTCCGCTTGACCGTTGCTTCTCGGGTGAGCAACAGAAGCGAAGCAGACCTTCGCGCCAAAGATGTCGAGGGACTAATCGACGAACACCTATGGGACCGGCGGACCGAGTCCAAAGATGTCGGGGACTAATCCACGAACACCTATGGGACCGGCGGACCGAGTCCCTTTCGGTTCGGCGGGGGCGGAGGTTGCATGAAGAGCGGATCGAGGCGAAGCACACGAGCAGTTTACCCAGGTTCAGGCCGCACGGATGCGTAAAACCCTACTCCTGCTTTGTGGTTTGTATTGAGTTCTTGCTCGGGAGCGCGGAGTGCTACAGTACACACCAGCGGCTAACGAGACCGAGCCTGAGTGTTCTCTTTTTTCCGAACCCCCCCCCTACGTTGCACATGGGCCTCCTTTTATATGCTCAAGGGGTCACCGACAGGTGGCAACGGAGACAAAGGGTAAAAATGGAAAGGTACTGCGGTAGGTACAGCTACCTGCTACAATGTATCATACCTAACCCTGACGGCAGGGGACAAGGGCATTAAATGCCCGTCTGTGTCGCCTAAACAGTGCAAAAGGGACCGTCAGGGACGCCACCGCTCGCCACGATGGCAATCTTGTCAGCCCCGCTCGCCACTGCGCACCGCTGGCTGCACAGCCTCCCGCCACGCACGCCTGGAAGGGTCCCAGAGCGACACGTTGGTGGATGTGCTGGAGCGCGGGCACAGAGTGGTGGCTTGCCGCGGCAAGCGCCTTGCCGTGGTCGTTGTCTTGTCGCGTCCGGGAGCTTGTCGCTCACCGGGCCTTGCCGGGACGCGAGGCGCGTCGCGGCAAGTTCCTTGAGATGCCTTGGGTGGCCTTCCCGGCAAGCTCCTCTTGCCGGGGTCTTGTCTCATTAAGCGCCTTGCCTTGGTTGGCCTTCCCGGCAAGCTCCTCTTGCCGGGGTCTTGTGGTGTCTTGGTTTGGATACTTTGTTCTTGAATGGCTCCAAAGGAACCACGGAGGACCTTGGCGGTCACCCGGCAAGCCTTGCCGCGGGATGCTGCGACTGCCCGTGCACAAGTTCGGGATACTAGGGTACCCCTACTCTAGTACACCGACACAAAGACTATCAGCAATTGTGTTGAGGCAACCGATGCTGACGATTGGCTTGTGGATCTGTGCAAGCATTTCGAGTGCAGTAACGTCAGGCCTGAGGACTTTGTCAAGTTCGCTTCCTTCCAACTCAAAGATCAAGCTGTAGAATGGTTCCAGCAGTACAAGGATTCCAGAGGTGGACGTGTTATCACTTGGGATGAATTCCGTCAAGATTTCCGAGCTCATCATATTCCTCAGAGCGTGGTTGAAAGCAAGCGTGAGGAATTCCGCAACCTGAAGCAAGGCTCTTTGTCTGTCTATGACTACAACAAGTTGTTTCAGAAGCTCGCCCACTTTGCCAAGCAGGACATCCCTGATGAGAAGAGCATGGTATACTAGTTCAGGGGTGGTCTCAGAGAAGAAATTCAGCTAGCTCTTGTTCTCTTTGAGCCCTTGAGGTACGATGAGTTCTACAACATGGCATTGAAGCAAGAGGCTGCTCAACTGAGGTGTGATGCTTCCAAGAAGCGAGTCAGAGACGCTACTCCTTCTTCCTCTACTCAAGTGGCCAAGCAGCAGAAGTATTGGCTTCCTCCTCCTCCGTCCCGTCAGCCGTATCAGCAGAAGAGCAAAGGTGGCAGTGGTTCTTCCCACCCACCCAACCCTGGCTTTCAGAACAAGACTTCGTCTCAAGCTCCAAGATCGAGTGCTCCGTATCACCGTCCGCTTTCGGAGGTCACGTGCAACAAGTGCCAATAGAAGGGTCACTATGCCAACAAGTGTTTCAACCAGAGGCGTCTTCATCCTCCTCCTCCTATCAGATCGGCAAGTACAGCTGTGGTCAAGCATAACCCCAAGTCCGCCAAGGTCAACTTGATGAATGCAGCTCAGGCAGAGGACTCATCAGATGTCATTATGGGTAACCTTCCTGTTAATGATATTCCTGCAAAAGTTCTTTTTGACATGGGTGCATCACATTGTTTCATCTCGAGACCATTTTTTTCTAAGCATGAGTTGCCTTTACAAGATTTGCCTAGACAGTTATTTGTTGTTTCTCTGGGTAAATTCATGAATGCAAGCGCTATTGCCCCAGATGTTACTATCACGTTGGCGATTACAAGTTTCTCTCTTCTCCAGTGGTTCTTGGTAACTCGGATATTGATCTTATTCTCGGAATGGATTGGCTTTCTAAGCACAAGGCGCATCTTGATTGTGCAGCCAGGCAGATTCAATTGACTCACTTGTCTGAGGATGTAATTGTCTTTGCCACTCGTGATGATACCATCCGTCTGTTTTCTCTCGATGAGAAGGGTGAACTGGATGCTATCTCGCAGATTCCAGTCGTTTGCGAATATCAAGATGTCTTTCCAGAAGAGCTCCCAGGAATGCCTCCGCACCGGCCAGTTGAATTCGTTATTGATCTTGAGCACGGTACGGAACCAGTGTGCAAGCGTCCTTACAAGCTCAGACCTAAAGAGTTGAAGGAGCTGAAGAAGCAACTCGATATTCAAGAAAGAATGGGTCTCATCCGGCCTAGTTCTTCTCCGTGGGGTTGTGGTGTTCTTTTTGTGAAGAAGAAGGATGGAATGGACCGACTTTGTGTTGATTACCGTCCATTGAACAAGAAGACCATCAAGAACAAATACTCACTTCCCAACATCAATGAGCTGTTCAAACAACTCAAAGGTTCCCAAGTATTCTCCAAGCTTGATCTCCGTATGGGTTAATATCATATTCGAATCCGTGAGCAAGATATTCCCAAGATGGGTTTCAGGACAAGCTATGGTTCATATGAATACACTGTCATGTCTTTTGGCCTCGTCAATGCTCCTCCGACATTCTCTCGCATGATGAACTTCATCTTCAACGTCTACATCAATGACTTTGTTTTGGTCTATCTCGACGACATTCTGGTTTTCTCGAAGAACAAGGAAGATCATGCCAAGCACTTGCGTTTGGTACTCGATAAGCTAAGGGAACACCAGTTCTACGCCAAGTTCTCCAAGTGCGAATTTTGGCTCGATGAGGTTCTTTATCTTGGTTATATCATCTCTGCCAAGGGCATTGCGGTGAATCCTGAGAAGGTGTCTGCAATTGTGAATTGGGAACCTCCTCAGAACGTGAAGCAACTCCGTAGCTTCCTCGGTCTCGCAAGTTATTGCCGAAGATTCGTTGAAAACTTTTCTAAGATCGCGAAGCCTCTCTCAAATATTCTCCAGAAGCACGTCAAGTACGTTTGGTCTCCGGAGTGTGACATTGCTTTCAACACTTTGAAAGAGAAATTGATCACTGCTCCAGTTCTGACTCCGCCTGATGAATCCAAACCGTACGAGGTCTTTTGTGATGCCTCTCTCCAAGGTCTTGGCGCAGTGTTGATGCAAGAGAAGAAAGTTGTTGCTTATACCTCTCACCAGTTGAATCCCAATGAGAAGAACTACCCCACTCATGATCTCGAGTTGGCGGCAGTTGTGCATGCTCTTTTGACTTGGAGACATCTCTTATTGGGAAGAAAAGTGGACATTTTCACTGATCACAAGAGTCTCAAGTACATTTTCACTCAGCCTAATCTCAACCTCAGGCAAACTCGACGGGTCGAAATGATTCAAGAGTATAATCCGAGTATCGAGTATACTCCAGGCAAGGCCAATGTGATTGCTGACGCTTTGAGCAGAAAGGCTTATTGTAACAGTCTTATTCTCAAGCCTTATCAACCCGAGCTTTGTGAAGCTTTCCGCAAACTTAATCTGCAAGTTGTTCCTCAAGGTTTCCTCGCCAACCTTCAAGTCTCTCCTACCTTGGAAGACCAGATTCGCCAAGCCCAGCTTCTTGATGCTATGGTGAAAAAGGTGAAGATTGGGATTGCCAAGAGTCAACCCAAGTACAAGTGCTACCGCCTTGACGACAAGGACACTCTCTTCTTCGAGGATCGTATTGTTGTGCCCAAAGGTGACATCCGTAAAGTGATCATGAACGAGGCTCACAATTCTCTCCTCTCCATCCACCCTGGGAGCACGAAGATGTATCAGGACCTCAAGAAGGCTTATTGGTGGACTCGAATGAAGCGCGAGATTGCTTAGTTCGTGAATGAATGTGATGTCTACAGAAGAGTGAAGGCAGAACATCAAAGGCCAGCGGGTCTCCTCCAACCTCTTGCCATTCCAGAATGGAAGTTTGACCACATTGAAATGGACTTCGTGATTGGGTTTCCAAAGTCCAAGCGTGGCAATGATGCTATATTCGTTGTCATCGACAAACTCACCAAAGTGGCTCACTTTCTGCCTATCAAAGAGTCAATCACTGCAGCTCAATTGGCGGAACTCTATACCTCTTGGATTGTCTCTCTGCACGGTATTCCTCAAGTGATCTCTTCAAACCGTGGTAGCATCTTTACCTCCAAGTTTTGGGATTCTTTTCAGAAGGCCATGGGCACCAACATCCGCTTCAGCACAGCTTTCCATCCTCAAAGTAGCGGTCAAGTCGAGCATGTCAACCAGATTCTTGAAGATATGCTCAGGGCTTGTGTGATCTCCTTCGGCATGAAGTGGGAGGATTGTCTTCCATATGCTGAATTCTCCTACAACAATAGTTTTCAAGCAAGTTCGGGCAAGGCCCCATTTGAAATTCTGTATGGCAGGAAGTGCCGTACCCCTCTCAAGTGGTCTAAAACCGGTGAACGTCAGCTTTTGGGTAATGACTTAATCGCAGAGGCAGAGGAAATGTGCAAAGTCATTCGAGATAACCTCAAAGCAGCCCAATCCCGCTAGAAGAGCTACTATGACAGTAAGCACCGTGATTTGGCTTTCGAGATCAGAGATCATGTTTACCTCCGCGTCTCTCCTATGAAAGGTACTCGTCGCTTTGGTATCAAAGGGAAGCTTGCCCCTAGATACGTGGGACCTTTCAAGATTGTCAGCAAGAGAGGCGACCTCGCCTATCAACTCGAGCTTCCTTCAAACTTTGCAAATGTTCATGACGTGTTCCATGTCTCTCAGCTTCAAAAGTTCTTTAAGACTCCTGACCGCACCGTCAACTTCAAGGACATTGAGCTCCAAGAAGATCTCTCCTATCGTGAGCACCCAGTTGCTATTCTCGAAGAGGCTGAACGCAAGACTCGCAACAAGTCAATCAAATTCCTCAAAGTCAAGTGGTCACACCATTCCGACCGTGAAGCTACCTGGGAACGCGAGGATCACCTCCGTTCTGAGTAGCTGGCATTCTTTCAGTCCTAGATCTCGGGACGAGATCCTTTCGTAGTGGTGGAGTGCTGTAACACCCCGGATGTAACTTTCCCAATTTGTACTCCAACTCTTGCCGTTTCTGGCTTTAAGTTATTTTATTTTCTCGGGTTCGGGTTTTTGTCTCTGTGTGTTGTTGTCGTTGTCATGCATCTCATATCATGTCATCATGTGCATTGCATTTGCGTACGTGTTCATCTCATGCATTCGAGCATTTTCCCCGTTGTCGGTTTTGCATTCCGGCGCTTCGTTCTCCTCCGGTGGTCTTTTCTACCTTCTTTCGTGTGTGGGGGTTAAACATTTCCAGATTAGACCGAGATTTGCCAAGCGGCCTTGGTTTACTACCAGTAGACCGCTTGTCAAGTTTCGTACCATTTGGACTTCGTTTGGTACTCCAATGGTTAACCGAGGGACCGAAAAGGCCTCGTGTGTGTTGCAGCCCAACACCCCTCCAATTTGGCCCAAAACCCACCAAAACCCTCTCCATCATTTAGAGCGTTCGATTACAATCGCGTGGCCTAAAACCGCACCTCATTTGGACTCTCCTAGCTCCCTCTATGTCTATATAAAGACCACCTCCGAAATTCGCGGATCCTCTCCCCCCTAACCCTAAAAAAATCCCCTCTACGCTGCCGGACAACGTCCGCCCTGACCGGACGTCCCTCCGCCGCCAACCACGCTCTGCCACGTGGCGCGGAGCCGCTCGTCCCGCCGCTGGCCCGGGGAGCCCGCATCCGGCCCCCGAGGCCCATCCGGATCCGCCGCCGACCGGACCCCTCGTCCTCCGCGGCCGTCCGACGCCGCCCCGACGACTCCGGCGAGCCCGAGCTCCGAGTCTAGCGAACCTCGTTTTCTGTGCCAGCCGGATCCGATCCAGATCTAGATCCCCTCCTCGGTTGACTTTTCTGCCCGAAACCCTAATATTTTTTTCCATGTTCATAGCATCGTAACTTTGCATCCGTAGCTCCGTTTTGGGCATATAGCATATCAAAATGTTCATCTCAGAGAGTACATCATTCCATTCCATTGCATCATTTTCATTTGAGTTCATTTTGATGCCCGAAATTCTGTTAGAAGAGTGCTACTTGAGTTAATTGTCAGATCTGCTGCTCCATTTGGATATTTGTCATTTTTGCCATGATTATTGTGTGCATGATATGGCCATGAGCTCTACATATGTTTTGTTAAGGGTTTTGCCATCTTTCCAGAGGTGCAACCCATGTATTTTTGTGATGTGTGTGCTGACTAGCACAAGCTTGCAAAGTGAGGCACTTGGTAATACTGATTTCAGGGACTTAGCATTTCCACTAAGTCCTTGAGCTGTTTATCTCATATCGCCATATGTTCATGTCGTTTCCTAGTGATCCGTGCCTCTTTTGAGAATGATCAGTAAGGATGATTTGTTAATCTTGTAGTGCTCTATCCATCCATGTCTTTGTTTGCAATTATGGAGCACCCTAGCGATTTTGCCGATGATGTTGTACTTGATCTGTGCATGCTATGCTATTGTTCTTGCCATGTCTAGCTTGCATTTTGTGTATTCTTGATGGGTGTATGCTTAGCTTGTCATGACTTGCTCCGTAGTGAGTGCATCGAGCTCATAAACATGCCTACTTGATATCTATTTTCAGCATGTTCCAATTTTCACTAAGTCTGTGATCTGATTATGTTTTTGCCATGTTCAGATGCTTGCAATTATATTTTCTGATCCCTTTTGGCTCAAGGTCACTAAGGGACTTTTGTTAAGCTCTTTGAGTATCTCCATGCCATGCTTTACTTTGCCACGTTCAGGTCCTGAAGCTTCTAGTTTTGTTGCTCCGAAGAGTGCTACCTGATCTGAAATTCCAGACAAGTGTTAATTTCACTAAGTCTGAAATCTGTTTGCAATATGCGTTTTTGCCATGCTTGTTTGAACCTGTTAATGGATGAATTGGCCGTTTCCCAGTGCTAGACTTTTGTTAAGCATCTTGAATGCATCCCTGCCATGTATTTTGTTGTCATGTTTGGGTGCTGTAGCATGTTCATCTTGTTGCATTTAGATGGCTACTTGCTGTAAATCGCAGAATGTGGTCATATTTGAATCGCTTGCCATTTCCAAACCGTAACTCCGATTCCGGCGTTCTTTATATCGTTTTCAAGCGATTTCATCTCATATTTCCAGTGGCACACTTGGATTTCCAAGTTGAGGCCAGGTTCAAGCATCCCTTGTCAAATCTTGCATATGCATCCCGCATCCCATCCCGCATAGCATACCATCCTTGCATCATATTGTTTGATCCTTGCACGTGGTTGATTGTGTCCTTGTTGCTAGTTTGTCTTGTTTGGGTAGATCCGGGAGACGAGTTCGCTAATGAGGAGCCCGTTGAGTTTGCTTTCGAGGATCCAGTCAACTCTGACAACTTTGCAGGCAAGATGATCATACCCTCGAAATCACTACTATCTTTGCCTTGCTAGATGCTCGCTCTTTTGCTATGCCAATGCTACGATGCCTACCACTTGCTTTCAAGCCTCCCAAATTGCCATGTCAAACCTCTAACCCACCATGTCCTAGCAAACCGTTGATTGGCTATGTTACTGCTTTGCTCAGCCCCTCTTATAGCGTTGCTAGTTGCAGGTGAAGATTGGAGGCCGTTCCTTGTTGGAACATCTATTTACTTGTTGGGATATCATTATATTGCCGTGTTATCTTAATGCATCTATATACTTGGTTAAGGGTGAAAGGCTCGGCCTCTCGCCTAGTGTTTTGTTCCACTCTTGCCGCCCTAGTTTCCGTCATATCGGTGTTATGTTCCCAGAGTTTGTGTTCCTTACGCGGTTGGGTTATAATGGGAACCCCTTGATAGTTCGCCTTGATTAAAGCTTTTCCAGCAATTCCCAACCTTGATTTTACCATTTGCCACCTAGCCTCTTTTTCCCTTGGGTTTCTGGAGCCCGAGGGTCATCTTATTTTAACCCCCCCGGGCCAGTGCTCCTCTGAGTGTTGGTCCAACCGAGCGATGTCCGGGGCTACCAGGGGCAACTCTGGGCTGGCCTACCCGACATCTGGCTCATCTGAGTGTGCCCTGAGAACGAGATATGTGCAGCTCCTATCGGGATTTGTCGGCACATTCGGGCGGTGTTGCTGGTCTTGTTTTAACATGTCGAAGTGTCTTGAAGAATTGAGGTACCGAGTCTGATCGGAATGTCTCGGGAGGAGGTCTATTCCTTCGTTGACCGTGAGAGCTTGTCATGGGCTAAGTTGGGACCCCCCTGCAGGGATTTGAACTTTTGAAAGCCGTGCCCGCGGTATGGGCAGATGGGAATTTGTTAATGTCCGGTTGTAGATAACTTGAACCTTAATTTAACTAAAATGAATCAACTGAGTGCGTTACCGTGATGCCTCTTCTCGGCGGAGTCCGGGAAGTGGACACGGTGTTGATGTAATGCTTGCGCAGGTTGCTCTCTAGTTTCTCACTCGCGCTTTGCCTCCTCTTCTCGCTCTCTTTTGCGAACAGGATAGCCACCATATATGCTAGTCGCTTGCTGCAGCTCCACATATTTACCTTGCCATACCTATAAGATTAAATAGTCTTGATCGCGAGGGTGCGAGATTGCTGAGTCCCTATGGCTCACAGATTACTATTACACCAGATGCAGGGCCTGATGATTCCGCTCCAGGTGACGCACTCGAGCTCAAGTGGGAGTTCGACAAGGACTCTAAACGTTACTATGTTTCCTTTCCTGATGATCAGTAGTGGTGCCCAGTTGGGGGTGATCGGGACCGTGTCGCATGTTGGGTTATCTTTTATTTTGGCGCCATAGTCGGGCCATGAGTGTTTGGTTGATGTAATGTTATTTATGTACTTGATTGACGTGGCGAGTGTAAGCCAACTATGTCATCTCCCCTTTTATTATCTATATTACATGGGATGTTGTGAAGATTGCCTAACTTGCGACATATGCCTTCAATGCGATTATGCCTCTAAGTCGTGCCTCGACACGTGGGAGATATAGTCGCATCGAGGGTGTTACATCGACGTTGGCAGCAACAACGGCTTCATGGGAATGGGAATGCAGTCTATCCCTGACCTGACGGGTGGCAGCTCGGCGGCCATGCACCTGCCTGCTGGCATCATGGACGGCGGCCTCGACGATGGCCTCGGTGGCGAAGGCGTCGCCATCGACCGTGGCGCGCTGCTTGAGCTCGAGTTGGCGGCCATGGAGGAGCTGGTGAAGGTGACGCAGGTGGACGTCCCGCTGTGGCAGCCCCACCTGGATATTGCATTGGAGAGTTCGCCCGCGTGCTCAGCCCCAGCCCCGCCGGCTACGTCTCGGAGGCCACCCGTGAGGCCGGCATCGCCATCATCAACATCGTCGACCTTGTCAACAACCTCATGAACGAGGTTCGCATTGCCATCCACATGGATACTAGCGACGCTTCATGTAGAAACACAAGAGTTAAGCGGTGCAATGCTGCATGCCCGGTGGTCTGAGATGTTCCCGTGCGTGGTGGCGAGGGCGAGCACGTTGGAGATCATCTCGAGCGGCATGGGGGGTACCCGCAGCGGCTCAATCCAACTGGTGACCACGACCGTCCTTGCTCGTGCCCTGATACGTCTCCAATGTATCTATAATTTTTTATTGTTTCATGCTGTTTTATTATCAATCTTGAATGTTCTATAATCATTTTATAGTCATTTTATATCATTTTTTGGTACTAACCTATTGATATAGTGCCCAGTGCCAGTTCCTATTTTTTTCCATGTTTTTTATGTCAGAGGAAATCAATATCAAATGGAGTCCAAATGGCACGAAACCTTACGACGATTTTTAATGGGCCAAAAGGAAGCAGATGGGCCCTGGTTGCACCTGGGGGGAGTCCCGAGGAGGGGACAACCCACCAGGGCGCGCCAGGAGGCTTGGCACCTCTACAAATCCCTACTTCCAAAAATTTCGCTTTGAGCTCTGGCACCTCTACAAATCCCTACTTCCCATTGCGAAGGGACCTTCTTTTACTTTATTCATTTTTTATTTTGAAATGTGAGTCTCCATCTTCTCTTATAAAAAGCACCAACTAGGATGCAATATGATCGTGCTCAAGTATTGGGTGTAGTTAATACTCGAGTGTGTTTCATGAATGGGTCAATGTTTGAGCATGATGGGCTAGGGATAACTTATTTTAGCATTGATATTTTGAAAGACATGGTTGCTTGTTGGTATGCTTGAGTATCTAAATTATTATATCAAAACTAGACTATTGCTTTGAATCACATAAAAGTCCAAATGTCCATGCTATAAACAAAAGAATATGAAATGACTTGATGAACAACACTCCACATCAAAAAAATCTGTTTTTATCACTTGCCTACTCGAGGACGAGTAGGAGTTAAGCTTGGGGATGCTGAAACGTCTCCAACGTATCTATAATTTTTGATTGTTCCATGCTGTTTTATTATCAATCTTGGATGTTTTATAATCATTTTATAGTCATTTTATATCATTTTTGGTACTAACCTATTGACATAGTGCCCAGTGCTAGTTCCTATTTTTTCCATGTTTTTTACATCGCAGGAAATCAATATCAAACAGAGTCCAAATGGCACAAAACTTTACGATGATTTTTTATGGGCCAAAAGGAAGCAGATGGGCCCTGGTTGCACCTAGGGGGAATCCCGAGGAAGGGACAACCCACCAGGGCGCGCTAGGAGGCCCTAGCGTGCCCTGGTGGGTTGTGCCCACCTCGGGTACCCCCCCCCCCCCGGACCGCCTCTTTGCTCTATAAATACCCCCAAAATCCCAGAATCCTAGGGAGTCGATGAAATATTCATCTAGCCGCCAGAGAGTCCAGAAACACCAGATCCAATATAGACACCATCACGGAGGGGTTCACCACTTCCATTGGTGCCTCTCCGATGATGCGTGAGTAGTTCTTTGTAGACCTTCGGGTCCGTAGTTAGTAGCTAGACGGCTTCATCTCTCTCTCTCTCTCTTAATCCTCAATACAATGGTCTCTTGGAGATCCATATGATGTAACTCTTTTGTGGTGTGTTTGTTGGGATTGATGAACTTTGAGTTTATGATCTGATCTATGTTTTTATATCCATGAAAGTATTTTGAGTTTCTTTGATCTCTTTTATGCATGATCTCTTATAGCCTCATATTTCTTCTCCGATATTTGGGTTTTGTCTGACCAACTCGATCCATTTATCTTGCAATGGGAAGAGGTGCCCAATAGTGGGTTTGATCTTACGGTGCTTGATCCCAGTGACAGAAAGGGAACTGCCACGTATGTATCGTTGCTACTAACGATAAAAAGACGAGATCTATATCTACCGCCATATAGATAAACGGTTCTTTTCTACATCATGTCATCGTTCTTATTGCATTACTACGTTTTTCGATGAACTTAATACACTAGATGCATGCTGGATAGCGGTCGATTGTGGAGTAATAGTAGTAGATGCAGGTAGGAGTCGGTCTACTAATCTTGGACGCGATGCCTATGTAATGATCATTGCCTGGATATCGTCATAATTATTTGAAGTTCTAGCAATTTCCCAACAGTAATATGTTTACCCACCATTTGCTATTTTTCTCAAGAGAAGCCACTAGTGAAACCTACGGCCCCCGGGTCTTATTTCTCATATATTTGCCTTTGCGATCTACTTTTTCCTTGCTTTTATTTTCAGATCTATTAAACCAAAAATACAAAAATACTTTGCTGCACTTTATTTTATTTGCGATCTATTTATCCAATCTATTACAACCTTTTTACCATCACGCACCAATTTCTGGCGCCGTTACCCGAAAGGGATTGACAACCCCTTTAACACGTCGGGTTGCAGGTGTTGTTATTTGTGTGCAGGGGCTGTTTACATTGTGTTGCTTGGTTCTCCTACTGGTTCGATAACCTTGGTTTCATAACTGAGGGAAATACGTACCGCCGCTGTGCTGCATCATCCCTCCCTCTCCGGGGAAATACCGACGTAGTTCCAGCTGCCATCAAGGAGAATTTCTGGTGCCGTTGCCGGGGAGGATCTTCAACATAACCAGGTTCCTAATCACAAATCTCATCTCCTCGCAATTTACATTATTCGCCATTTGCCTCTCGCTTCCCTCTCCCCCACTTTACAAAATTTGCCGTTTTCTTCGCCTCTCTTTTTCCGTTCGCCCTTTTTGTCGGATCTGTTTTTGAGTGCAATCTTGTTGTATAGTCATCATGACTCAAGAGAACACCAAATTATGTGATTTCTCAAATACCAACAACAATGATTTTATTAGCACTCCGCTTGCTCCCCCCGCCACTAGTGCGGAGACTTGTGATATTAATAATGCTTTGCTGAATCTTGTTATGAAAGACCAATTTTCCGGTACTCCTAATGAGGATGCCTCGTCCCATCTTAATACGTTCGTGGAATTATGCGGTATGCAAAAGAAAAAATATGTGGACAATGATGTGGTCAAGATGAAATTATTTCTGTTTTCCTTGCGTGATTCTGCAAAAATTTGGTTCTCTTCTTTGCCTCATAATAGTATTGGTTCTTGGAATAACTGCAAAGATGATTTTATCACTAAGTATTTTCCTCCCGCAAAAATTATTTCCCTTAGAACCCAGATCATGAATTTCAAGCAATTTGAACATGAGCATGTCGTGCAATCTTGGGAAAGGATGAAAATGATGCTGAGGAATTGCCAAACTCATGGGTTAAATCTTTGGATGATCATACAAATTTTTTGTGCGGGATTAAATTTTGTTTCTCGTAATCTTTTAGATTCCGCCACGGGTGGTACTTTTATGGAAATTACTTTTGGTGAAGCCACCAAATTGCTCGATAATATCATGGCAAATTATTCACAATGGCATACCGAAAGAGCTCCTACTAGTAAAAAAGTTAATTCGGTTGAAGACATTTCTTCTTTGAGTGATAAAGTTGATGCTCTTATGAAATTGGTTGGTAGTAAAAGTGCTCCTATTGATTTTAATGATATGCCTTTGTCTACTTTGATTGATCAAAATAGAGATGCCATTGATGTGAATTTTATCTCTAGAAATAATTTCAATAACAATGCTTATAGAGGTAATTTTAATCCTAGGCCTTTTCCTAGTAATTCCTCTAATAATTATGGTAATTCCTATGGCAATCAATCTTACAATAATAATAGGAACACCTTTGATCTTGGGAATAATATTAAAGAATTTATCAACACACAAAAAGTTTTCAACACTTCCATAGAAGAAAAGTTGAACAAAATTGATGATTTGTCTAGAAGTGTTGATAGAACTGCTCATGATGTTGAAAATCTCAAGATGAAATTTTTTGTGCCTAAAGTAGATGAATCAATTAAAGCTCTTTATGTTTCTATGGATGAAAGTAAAAAAAGAACTGCTATACTTAGAGCTAAAAGAGATTTTTTTGGAAAAAGCTTTTTCTAGTGATTATTCTTGCAAAAGTGATGAAGATCTTAAAATGATTGGTGTTTCTTATATTGATTCCTTGTTTAGTAAAGTTAAGAATGATGAAAAAGGGACTCAAGAAGAGTCAACTTTAGGTAGAAGGCGTCCCAATATTTTGGAGGGTGAAAATATTGTTGAGAAAATTGATGAAAGTGGGTTTGGAGAGGTCAAAACTTTAGCTAGTGATGCACCCACTATTTTGGATTACAAAGACTTTAATTATGATAGTTGCTCTTTGATTGATTGTATTTCTTTGTTGCAATCCATGATAAATTCACCCCATGCTTATGAACAAAATAAAGCTTTTACTAAACATATTGTTGATGCTATGATGAAAAAGCTCTTGAAGAAAAATTGGAATTAGAAGTTTCAATTCCTAGAAAATTGTATGATGAGTGGGAACCTACTATCAAAGTCAAGATTAAAAATTATGAATGTTTTGCTTTGTGTGACTTGGGTGCTAGTGTTTCCACAATTCCGAAATCTTTATGTGATGTGCTTGGTCTTACCAATCTTGAAGAATGATCCTTGAATTTGCATTTGGCGGATTCTACTATTAAAAGCCCTATGGGAAGAATTAATGATGTTCTTATTCTTTCAAATAGGAATTATGTGCCCATAGATTTTATTGTTCTTGATATTGATTGCAATCCATCTTGTCCAATTATTCTTGGTAGACTGTTTTACGCACTATCGGTGCCGTGATTGATATGAAAGAAGGCAATATTAAGTTCCAATTTCCTTTGAGGAAAGGTATGGAACACTTTCCTAGAACTATAATTAATCCACCTTATGAATCAATCATGAGGGCATCTTATGGATCTCGAACCAAAGATGACAAAACGTAGATCCTTGCTATATGCCTAGCTAAGGGCGTAAAACTATAGCGCTTGTTGGGAGGCAACCCAATGAATAAAATTTATTTTTGAATTTTTCTTCCTCTTCTTGTGTGTTTACGCAATTATGCTACTGTTATGATTGTGTTTTTTATGTTTTAATTAGTGTTTGTGCCAAGTAAAGCCTTTAGGATCTTCTTGGGCAATAGTTGTTTGATCTTGATGAAAAAATAGAAAGTTTGCGCTCACGGAATTAATTTTCATTTTTACCAGAGAGCGATAAAATACCCATTCCACTTGCAATAGATCAATATACAAGTTTATCAGGTCATCCTAATTGTCAGACTTTTTTGAGTTACAGAAGTATTTGAAATAGTCAGATTGCTACAGACTATTCTGTTTTGACAGATTCTGTTTTCTTTGTGTTGTGTGCTTATTTTGATGGATCTATGGTTTTATTTGATGAGTTTTTTCCATAGAAAAGTTGGAATACAGTAGATATAATACCAAAACAAAATATGAATTGGCTTGATACAACACTTATAGTAGTGGTTTATTATTCTTATACTAACGGATCTCACGAAGGCTTTGTTGAGTTTTGTGTGATTGAAGTTTTTAAGTCTTGGGTTATCTTACGATGGATGAAGGAATGATGTAAGAGCCTAAGCTTGGGAATGACCCAGCATCCCAAGCTATTATCCAAGAATGAGCAACCAGCTAAGCTTGGGGATGCCCCGGAGTGGCATCCCCGCTTTCTTCCAACAACTATCGGTATTTTACTCGAGACTATATTTTTATTCGTCACATGATATGTGTTTTGCTTGGAGCGTCTTGTATGATATGTGTCTTTTCTTGTTTAGTTTGTGTTTTTAGTCACCAATCCTTGCTGGACACACCTATTTGTGGGAGCCAAAATTATGTCATGACTTGCTAGAATTGCTCTCTATGCTTCACTTAAATCTTTTATGAGCTAGGACTTGCTCTAGTGCTTCACTTATACCTTTTTGAGCATGGTGTGCTTTGTTATTTTTGAAGAAATTCTCTCTTGCTTCGCTTAGATTTGTTTGAGAGTTAGTAAAATTTTGAAGAAATTCTCTCTTGCTTCACCTAAATTATTTTGAGAGAACAAAATTTGTTATGCTCATGATCTTCACTTATATTTGTTTGAGCTTATGAAAAGAAACACAAGAAAATTAGTCCCAAAGTGATAGATATCCAAGAAGGATAAAGTAAAGAAAATGTAATGAAGATCATTGGACAAAATAAACTTGTTTCTTAGTAATAGTTTTGAGATATGATGATGTGCTATGTGAGTTATGTCGATGAGTAATTGTGCTCTAGTAAGAATATGGGTGTTAAGGTTTGTGATTCCCTATGCATGCACGGAAGTCAATAGTCATGCAATGAAAATTATATCCTACTTGTGGTGCATTATTCAGTGTTAATTATGCTTAATGCTTGCTTATGAGATTATTCGTTTCTTGGTTGGTCACTTCCCAATCTTTTGCTAGACTTGATTTTGCACTAAGTATGACTTCTGCTTGTGCATCCAAAATCCTTTAAACCAGTTTTGTCACATGAGTCCACTATATCTACCTATATGCAGTATTCTTTTGCCATTCGAAGCAAATTTGCATGTGCCATCTCTAATTTTCAAAATAAACTTATCTTTTGTGTGTTTGTTTCGCTCGTGGAACGGTAACGAGTGGCTAATATTTTCCATGCTAGAAGTGTTATTCTCAAGATGAGTGTTTACTCACTTTTCATTGCACGAGAGTAAGGCTAAGGTATTAGGGATGCCCAGTCCTGAAATGAAAAAACAAAAATGAATTTACTTTATGTTGTCAAATAATAAATTCGTTGAAAAGTGTTGGTATGGAGGGCACATGTGGATACGGCTAGCCATGGAAAGTGAAAGTTATGGTGGAAAAAGGAATAAACTTTATTTTCTATTTGGGAACCGCCTATGGCATATCTAGCATGGAAAGTGTTCGGAACTCTAAGTCGTTTTCGTTGGTGGGATGGATACACCTCCCAAAATGTTTTTATATCAAATTTTTCGCTTTGAGCTCTGGCACCTCTACAAATCCCTACTTCCCTCTGCGAAGGGACTTTCTTTTACTTTATTCATTTTTTATTTTGAAATTTGAGTCTCCATCTTCTCTTATAAAAAGCACCAACTAGGAGGCAATATGATCGTGCTCAAGTATTGGGTGTAGTTAATATTCGAGTGTGTTTCATGAATGGATTTGAGCATGATGGGCTAGGGATAACTTATTTTAGCATTGATATTTTGAAAGACATGGTTGCTAGTTGATATGTTTGAGTATCTGAATTATTATGTCAAAACTAGACTATTGCTTTGAATCACATAAAAGTCCAAATGTCCATGCTATAAAGAAAAGAATATGAAATGACTTGATGAACAGCACTCCACATCAAAAATTCTATTTTTTATCACTTGCCTACTCGAGGACGAGTAGGAGTTAAGCTTGGGGATGCTGATACGTCTCCAACGTATCTATAATTTTTGATTGTTCCATGATGTTTTATTATCAATCTTGGATATTTTATAATCATTTTATATCATTTTTTGGTACTAACCTATTGACATAGTGCCCAGTGCCAGTTCCTGTTTTCCATGTTGTTTACATCGCAGGAAATCAATATCAAACGGAGTCCAAATGGCACGAAACTTTACGATGATTTTTTATGGGCCAAAAGGAAGCAGATGAGCCCTGGTTGCACCTAGGGGAGTCCAGAGGAAGGGACAACCCACCAGGGCACGCTAGGAGGCCCTAGCGCGCCCTGGTGGGTTGTGCCCACCTCGGGTACCCCCCGGACCGCCTCTTTACTCTATAAATACCCCCAAAATCCCAGAACCCTAGGGGAGTCGACGAAATATTCATCCAGTCGCCAGAGAGTCCAGAAACACCAGATCCAATGTAGACACCATCATGGAGGGGTTCACCACTTCCATTGGTGCCTCTCCGATGATGCGTGAGTAGTTCTTTGTAGACCTTCGGGTCCGTAGTTAGTAGCTAGATGGCTTCATCTCTCTCTCTCTCTTAATCCTCAATACAATGGTCTCTTGGAGATCCATATGATGTAACTCTTTTGTGGTGTGTTTGTTGGGATTGATGAACTTCGAGTTTATGATCAGATCTATGTTTTTATATCCATGAAAGTATTTTGAGTTTCTTTGATCTCTTTTATGCATGATCTCTTATAGCCTCATATTTCTTCTTCGATATTTGGGTGTTGTCTGGCCAACTTGATCTATTTATCTTGCAATGGGAAGAGGTGCCCGGTAGTGGGTTCGATCTTACGGTGCTTGATCCCAGTGACAGAAAGGGAACCAACACATATGTATCATTGCTACTAAGGATAAAAAGACGAGATCTATATCTACCGCCATATAGATAAACAGATCGTTTCTATATCATGTCATCGTTCTTATTGCATTACTCCGTTTTCCATAAACTTAATACACTAGATGCATGCTGGATAGCGGTCGATATGTGGAGTAATAGTAGTAGACGCAGGCAGGAGCCGGTCTACTAATCTTCGACGTGATGCTTATGTAATGATCATTGCGTGGATATCGTCATAATTATTTGAAGCTCTATCAATTGCCCAACAGTAATTTGTTTACCCACCGTTTGCTTTTTTCTCGAGAGAGTGAAACCTACGGCCCCCGGGTCTTATTTCTCATATATTTGCCTTTGCGATCTACTTTTTCCTTGCTTTTATTTTTCAGATCTATTAAACCAAAAATACAAAAATACTTTGCTGCACTTTTATTTTATTTGTGATCTATTTATCAAATCTATTACAACCTTTTTACCGTCACGCACCAATTTCTGGCGCCGTTACCTGAAAGGGATTGACAACCCCTTTAACACGTAGGGTTGCGAGGTGTTGTTATTTGTGTGCAGGGGTTGTTTACGTTGTGTTGCTTGGTTCTCCTATTGGTTCGATAACCTTGGTTTCATAACTGAGGGAAATACCTACCACCACTGTGCTGCATCATCCCTCCCTCACCGGGGAAATACCGACGTAGTTCCAGCTACCATCATGCCCAGCCTAAGCTCACTCGCGTGACGTACTGACGTTATGATGTGTGCAGATGTGCGCGGAGCTGCAGGTGATGTCGCTGCTGGTGCCGATTAGGGAGGTGACGTTCCTGCACTTCTACAAGCAGCACGCCGATGGGCCATGGGCCATTGTGGACGTGTCGGTGGACGGCGTCCTTCGCCCCGACTCCGGCACCGGCGCCGACCCTGCAGGGTACATGGGTTGCCGCCTCCTCCCTTCCGGCTGCATCGTCGAGGACATGCAGAACGGCTACGCCAAGGTACGTAACCAAAGCATCTGTCCCACTCTCCCGTAACCAACCTGATTCAGTTTCAGCCGGGACGCGCGGCACGGGGAAGGAGAAGGCAGGGGGTGTTTGTAAAAACATGTGCGTTAACCAGCTCATGCCCGACAAGTCCAATTGTCGCTCTGTGATTTGTCCAGGACCAAAAGTTGCACATTGGGTGCAAGTTCTGGGACTGGGTAAGGTCATTTTGCAGGTTGTAGGACCAAATCATCACATCTTGGACAAGTTATAGGACGCCACCCCAGTGCTTTTAACTCTTTTATAAGCATTGCGAGATTAAAAGCATGCAAACCTCTGAACCCCGTACCTTCATCTTTCTTGGGAATACACATACACCAACATGCCCAGCAATGCATTTTCCTTTGGTCCTCATTGTCGCCCCACCAGAAGCTTCACATAGCGTACGTAATCTCCTTGCTTATTTTCTTTGGAATCTTGAATACTTCCATTGCAAAAACAGGAAGAGATTGGATGACTACTTTCAATAAGATTTTCTTTCTACCTAAAGATAACATTTTTCCCTTCCACCCCTTTAACTGTGCAATCACACTCTCAACAAGATCCTGAAAATTATAACTCCTTTCAGCCTGAACCATTGCAGGTAAACCCAAGTATCCATCAGACAAAGCTTTGCTCTTTGCCTTTTTTACAACATTCACACACAAGGGCTACAAAAAATATTGCACTTTTCTTCACTCATCAATTGTCTTGAGCTTGCACAATGTTGATCCATTACTTGTCTCAACTAGGTTGCATTTTCCAAATCTTCTTTCACAAGGATCAGGGCTAAAACATATACTACATTTTTGCTTCACTCACCAATTGTCTTGAGCTTGCACAATTTTAACCAAGTAATTGTCTTAACTAGGTTCAATATCCAAATCTGCTTTCATAAGGATCGGGGAATCATCAACAGTAAGTGGGATATTGGTGGTGCATTTATGAAAACCTTACTCCTTCAATGCCGCAACCCTACGAGTCAAAAGACTTGATAAACCCTCTTGATACGTCTCCAACGTATCTACTTTTCCAAACACTTTTCCTCTTGTTTTGGACTTGAATTTGTATGATTCGAATGGAACTAACCCGGACTAACATTGTTTTCAGTCGAAGTACATTCGTGTTGTTTTTTGCGCAGAAATAGAAGTTCTCAAAATTGGATGAAACTTGACAGTGATTTTTTTATTTAATATATGGAAAATACTGGAGCAAATACCTGCTAGAGGGGGGCCATCGGGAAGCCAGAAGGCAGCTGGATGCGCCTACCCCCTAGGGTGCGCCTACCTCCCTAGTGGGGCCCACAAGCGTCCGTCTGACCTACTTCCAGTCCTATAAGTTCCGTCTTCCGAGGAAAAAATGAGAGGGAAAGAATTATCGCCTTTTGTGATACACAACCGCCGCCACCTCCTGTTCTTCATTAGGAGGGCTGATCTAGATTCTGTTCAGGGCTCTGATGACCCACAAGTATAGGGGATCAATCGTAGTCCTTTAGATAAGTAAGAATGTCGAACCCAACGAGGAGCAGAAGGAAATGACAAGTGGTTTTCAGCAAGGTATTTTCTGCAAGCACTGAAATTGTCGGTAACAGAAAGTTTGATAGCAAGATAGTTTGTAGCGAGCAAGTAACGGTAATGGTAAATAAAGTGTAGCAAGGTAGGCCAATCCTTTTTAGCAAAGGATAGGCCAAAACGGTTTCTTATGATAGGCAAAGCGTTCTTGGGGGTACACGGGAATTTCATCTAGTCACTTTCATCATGTTGGTTTGATTCGTGTTCGCTACTTTGATAATTTGATATGTGGGTGGATCGGTGCTTAGGTGTTGTTCTTACTTGAATAAACCTCCTACTAATGATTAACCCCCTCGCAAGCATCTGCAACTACGAGAAAACTATTAAGATAAAATCAAACCATAGCATTAAACATTTGGATCCAAATCGGTTCCTTACGAAGTAGCGCATAAACTAGGGTTTAAGATTCTGTCACTCTAGCAACCCATCATCTAACAACTACTCCACAGTGCATTCCCTTAGGCCTAAATATGGTCAAGTGCCATGTAGTCGACGTTCACATGACACCACTAAGGGAATGACAACATACATATCATCAAAATATCATACACATATCAAATTCACATGATTACTTGCAACATGACTTCTCCTGTGACCTCAAGAACAAAAGTAACTACTCACAAATGATAATCATGCTCAAGTTCAGCGGGGTATTAAATAGAATAATGGATCTAAACATATAATCTTCCACCAAATAAACCATATAGTAGTCAACTACAAGAGATAATCAGCACTGGTCACCCATAGGTACCAATCTAAGGTTCCGGTACAAAGATTAAACACAAGAGATGAACGAGAAGATGGTGTTGTTTAAGATGTTGATGAATATTTCCCTCCCAAATATTAGAGGGTTGTTGGTGATGACGATGGCTTCGATTTCCCCCTCTGGGAGGGAAGTTCCCTCGGCGGAATCGCTATGCCGGAGGGCAAAAGTGCTCCTGCCCCAAGTTCCGTCTCGAGACGACGACACTCCATCCCGAAAGTCCTCTCCTTATTTTTTTCTAGGTCAAAATGACATATATACCAGAAGATGGGCACCTGAGGTGGGTAGTGCTGGGCACAACCCACAAGGGCGCCCTGGTGTCTTGCGCTTGCTACCTCTTGAGCACTGCGTTGGTTTTCCTCGAAGAGGAAGGCATGATGCAGCAAAGTAGCGTAAGTATTTCCCTCAGTTTTTGAGAACCAAGGTATCAATCCAGTAGGAGGCTACGCGCGAGTCCCTTGTACCTACACAAAACAAATAAATCCTCGCAACCAACACAAATAGGGGTTCTCAATCCCTATAAGGCCACTTACGAGAGTGAGATCTGATAGATATGATAAGATAATATTTTTGGTATTTTTATGATAAAGATGCAAAGTAAAATAAAGGCAAAGTAAATAGCAAAGGAAATAACTAAGTAGTAGGAGATTAATATGATGAAGATAGACCCTGGGGCCATAGGTTTCACTAGTGGCTTCTCTCGAGAGCATAAGTATTCTACGATGGGTGAACAAATTACTGTTGAGCAATTAACAGAATTGAGCATAGTTATGAGAATATCTAGGTATGATCATGTATATAGGCATCACGTTCGAGGCAAGTAGACCGACTCTTGCCTGCATCTACTACTATTACTCCACTCATCGACCACTATCCAGCATGCATCTAGAGTATTAAGTTAAAAACAGAGTAACGCCTTAAGCAAGATGACATGATGTAGAGGGATAGACTCATGCAATACGAAGAAAACCCTATCTTGTTATCCTCGATGGCAACAATACAATACGTGCCTTGCTGCCCTTACTGTCACCGGGAAAGGACACCGCAAGATTGAACCCAAAGCTAAGCACTTCTCCCATTGCAAGAAAGATCAATCTAGTAGGCCAAACCAAACTGATAATTCGAAGATACTTGCAAAGATAACCAATCATACATAAAATAATTCAGGGAAGATTCAAATATTATTCACAGATAGACTTGATCATAAACCCACAATTCATCGGTCTTAACAAACACACCGCAAAAAGAAGATTACATCGAATAGTTCTCCACAAGAGAGGGGGAGAACATTGTATTGAGATCCAAAAGGAGAGAAGAAGCCATCTAGCTACTAACTATGGACCCGTAGGTCTGAGGTAAACTACTCACACTTCATCGGAGAGGCTATGGTGTTGATGTGGAAGCCCTCCGTGATCAATGCCCCCTCCGGCGGAGCTCCGGAACAGGCCCCAAGATGGGATCTCATGGATATAGAAAGTTGCGGTGGTGGAATTAGGGTTTTGGCTTCGTATCTGATCGTTTGGGGGGTACATAGGTATATATAGGAGGAAGAAGTATGTCGGTGGAGCAACAGGGGGCCCATGAGGGTGGAGGGCGCGCCTGGTGGGGGTGGGCGCGCCCCCTACCTCGTGGCCTCCTCTCTTGTGCCTTGACGTAGGGTCAAAGTCTCCCGAGTCTTGTTCGTTGAGAAAATCACGTTCTCGAAGGATTCATTCCGTTTGGACTCCGTTTGATATTCCTTTTCTTCGAAACCCTAAAACAAGCAAAAATAACAATTCTGGGATGGGCCTCTGGTTAATAGGTTAGTCCCAAAAATAATATCAAAGTGGATAATAAAGCCCAATAATGTCCAAAACAGTAGATAATATATCATGGAGCAATCAAAAATTATAGATACGTTGGAGACGTATCAAACATCCCCAAGCTTAATTCCTTCTCGTCCTCGAGTAGGTAAATGATAAGAACAGAATTTTTGATGCAGAGTGCTACTTGGCATATTTTTAATGTAATTCTTCTTAATTGTGGTTTGAATATTCAGATCCGAAAGATTCAAGACAAAAGTTCATATTGACATAAAAATGATAATACTTCAAGCATACTAACTAAGCAATTATGTCTTCTCAAAATAACATGGCCAAAGAAAGTTCATCCCTACAAAATCATATGGTTTAGTCATGTTTCATTTTTGCCACACAAGAATGCTCTCATCATGCACAAACCCCAATGACAAGCCAAGCAATTGTTTCATACTTTAGTAATCTCAAACCTATAAACTTTCACGCAATATATGAGCGCGAGCCATGGACATAGCACTATGGGTGGAATAGAATATAATGAGGGGGGTTATGTGGAGAAGACAAAAAAGGAGAGAGTCTCACATCAACGGGGCTAATCAATGGGCTATGGAGATGCCCACCGATTGATGTTAATGCAAGGAGTAGGGATTGCCATGCAACGGATGCACTAGAGCTATAAATGTATGAAAGCTCAACAAAAGAAATTAAGTGGGTGTGCATCCAACTTGCTTGCTCACGAAGACCTAGGGCACTTGAGGAGGCCCATTGTTGGAATATACAAGCCAAGTTCTATAATGAAAAATTCCCACTAGTATGTGGAAGTGACAAAACAAGAGACTCTATATCATGAAGATTACGGCGCTACTTTGAAGCACAAGTGTGGAAACAAATGATAGTAGCATTGCCCCTTTTATTTTTATATATGTATTTTTTTATTTGGCCTTTCTTTTTTTATTTGGCCCTTTTTCTTTTTCTTTTTGGGACAATGCTCTATTAATGATGATCATCACACTTCTATTTATTTACAACTCAATGATTACAACTCGATACTAGAACAAAGAATGACTTTATATGAATACCTCTAGCGGTGTACCGGGATATGCAATGGACCAAGAGTGACATGTATGAAAGAATTATGAACGGCGGCTTTGCCACAAGTACTATGTCAACTACATGATCATGCTAAGCAATATGACAATGATGAATGTGTCAAGATGAACGGAATGATGGAAAGTTGCATGGCAATATATCTCGGAATGGCTATGGAAATGCCATAATAGGTAGGTATGGTGGCTGTTTTGAGGAAGATATAAGGAGGTTTATGTGTGAAATAGCGTATCATATCACGGGGTTTGGATGCACTGGCGAAGTTTGCGCCAACTCTCAATGTGAGAAAGGGCAATGCACGGTACCGAAGAGGCTAGCAAGGATGGAAGGGTGAGAGTGCGTATAATCCATGGACTCAACATTAGTCATGAAGAACTCACATACTTATTGCAAAAATCTACAAATCATCAAAAACCACATACATCCATCCAACCATACATATTACAATAGTGTCATCAACACATACATGCATAGTTCATCAATACTAAAGAAACATAGTCCATGCAAACAAGCACTCCATGTATGCAAGCTTCCGTGAAGCGAATGAATTCTGCAAAATGGGAAATAAGAAAGTTAGAAGAAGAAGATTAGAAGAAGAAGATGATGATGAATAAGAAGAAAATGAAGAAGAAGAAGAATATATGACATTTATGAGCTAATTTAGGTGAAATTGATCGTTTGTGAGCTAACATAGGTGAAATGGATCGTTTATTAGCTAACCTAGGTCAAATGGATCGCTTTTGAGCTAACTTAGGTAAAAATGCATCATTTTAGAGCTAACCTAGGTAAGATGGATCATTTTGGAGCTAACCTAGGTAAGATGGGTCATTTTAGAGCTAACATGGGTGAAATGGATCATTTATGAGCAAAGTAAGGTAAAATGGGTCATTTTAGAGCTAACTTAGGTAAAATGGATCGTTTATGAGCTAATAAGGTAAAATGGATCATTTTAGAACTAACTTAGGTAAAATGGATCGTTTATGAGTTAACTAAGGCAAAATGGATCATTTTAGAACTAACTTAGGTAAAATGGATCATTTATGAGCTAACTAAGCTAATTATGCCATTTTTGACATAAGTAAGCTAAGTACATGTCATTATTGAGCAAACCTAGTTAACTAAGCATATTAGAGCTAACTTTGGTCATTTTGGAGGAAACAAAGCTAAGTATAGATAGTTTTAGAGCTAACTTAGGTAAAATGGATGGTTTTGGAGGTCGACAAGCTTATTAAGTCATTTTGGAGGAAATAAAGCTAAGTCTAGGTCTTTATGCATTTGTTAAGCAAAACACTAGAGAAACTTACCGTGATCATGGAGGTGTGGGAGCAGGCTGGCTCGTGCCGGTACCTGGAGAAGGATCATGCGATGCTTGTCTGGAGTTATGCTGCACCAAAGATCATTTCCAATGTCTCTTTAGCATGATGACACTCAAATGTTCAGACTAGCAAGTAGTGTCCATTCAAATTAAACGCACCATCGTCCCAGGAGCAATCACTGGCATCGGTGGAGCGGTCTGACCGGACTTCTCGCACACAGACTGTACATTTGGTTTTGACGACTCAGTCATACTAGTTAGTAATGAGACAAACACTACATGAATGTTTTGGCTAATTAGCAGAAGAAACTTACCACAAGGAGCTCATACATTGCCCTTGCCTGCATGTCATTCTGTGCCCTCTCCTCCTCCAACATATTTGTCATCCTCTCCTTTAACTCCCGCTGCCTCTCCGCCGCCTCCGACAGAAGTTTCTCCGTTCTATCTCTCTCACTCTGTATAGCAGCCTGCAACACCACTCCTCGTTAGCATTTGTAATCATTGATGGAAGCGCACACAATGTAATGTAGAAAGATAGCTGAGTACGTATAACTAACCTTGAAGGCGAGTTGGACTGGCCATTCACAAGGCCTTATCTCAGGAGCGGATCTCGACTGGCACGCCTTGATCTCCAGGAGAGTGCTAGGAAAACGGATAAGTCCATCTCCAATGGCTATCGAGCCATGGGGCCTCCCGCCACCAGCTATCATCACCAGCTCTGGATCAATGGGACCCTGGCTCGGGTTAAAGTCCTCCCCTTTCCTCGCCTTCCCTTCATCTCTATATTTCACGAGCTTGTCATGGGAGGATATGTTGGTGAAGTTGTTTGCATCATCGAGGTTAGACGGAGAGAATGCCTTGACTTTCTTGTAAGAGGCAGTATGGGCCATGGCATAGAGGTCGTACACCACTGGCACCTTATCTGCCTTATTGTAGCATGCCTAAAAGAGAGAAACAACGTAAATTAGTAATTAAAGGGCTCAAGCTAGCATGATGAATGAATTGCATGAATCATGAAGCAAACCACATACCCAGTTCCTCCCGAACTGATATAAGTTGGAGCTGCCTTGATGGTGTGGCACACCTTCCATTTGGGCACGTTTGTCCTTGGCCGCGTTGTGGATGGCTAGCCATTCTTTTGAGCACCACTCATTGACCAACACCTCCCAACAATCCATCCGATCCACACACCATCTCCGAGCCGCCTAAGTTAGCAAATAGAAACTTGAGCGCTACAGCTATGAATTAATAAATGAAGGAAGTAAGTACAAGGCCTTAAGAATTACCTTCATGTATTGCTCCTTACTCAGGAACTTCTCGTGGCACGCCGGCTTGGGCTTCTTGATACCACGCAAGGCGTAGTACTCTCGAACAGCCTGCACCCGAGCCTCATGCCGGAAGTTCTGTAGTAGGCGCTTGCAGACGTTCTCGATAACATTTACCGCCTCCTCCTCGTATCCCTCCTCACACCTGTAGAATGTCTGCAATCAAATGAGACAATATTGATTTGTACAATTAATAACTAGCTAGTTGAAGATTTTTAGTTGTGTAAAGGAGAAATTACTCAGAATTTCTAATCACCGCGTCTGCCCTCGTGTTGCACAAGACACCATCGATAATCTCACCCGGCGAGGCCGGGGCAGCCAAGTAGTGCTCCTAGCTCAATCCAAGCTCTGGAAGCCGTCCCTCACCAGGCAACGTGACAAATCCCGGGAAGTTTTGCCGGCAAAGCACTCCAAGGACGGAGTTGGGCCGGCGGACCTTCTCATGGTGGTCCCAACCCCTACAGCATGACAAGGCTAGCGCATTAGATATTTGAAGAAACGTGAATGCAGAAGGTACAAAAATATTAAATGCACTTACCTCTCCCCATCAGGGAATATCAACCACCTCCGCTCGCGGGTCGCCGGCACGGACGGGAGCCGTGTACAACCACGCTGGTAGATGGTGCCCCCTCCTCCTCAATATCAGTCGGCTCCCCGCCATCATCAGCATGGCCACTCGGCCCCTCAGGCTGATCCGGCCAGGTACCCCATCTAGATGTGTGCTCGTCCGATGTCTCGTGGGCCCAACTATCATGGGCCGAAGGCTCGTGGACCGGAGTCCGTGTAGCCTCCTCCTCGGACGAGTCTACCCTAGCAGTCACATGCTCGGGTGAAATAGCTGGGGGTGGTGGCGAGGAAGGCACCCTAGCAGTCACCCTACCTCCTCTCCTGTGACCACATGCTCCAGCTCCTCTCTTCTTCCCTCCCTTTCCTCGTCCCCTACTGGGCACTGCGGTTGACGAAGAAGGGCCAGCCGGTGTCGCCATACTGTCTAGCAATGCTCGTCGGATTTGTGCGGGTGGAATGGAAGACCTCCCACCACACGCTGACGAAGAAGGGGCCTCAGAGCGCTCCGGACCAGCGCCCATCATCTTTCAACACCTGCCATGACAAAGAGTAAACGAAATTAATACAACATAAAAAAATACCGACATGAATAATAATATATGATGTTTTTAACAAAATCAAAAAATATATATGGTGTCGGGGTGGCGTGTCGGGGTCGGGGTGCCGTGTCGGGGTCGGGGTGCTGTTTCGAGGCCTGGGTGT
>NC_041382.1:169025088-169025628 GCF_002162155.2 Triticum dicoccoides
TCTTTCTTCTTCTTCTTCTTTCTTCTTCTTCTTCTTTTCTTTCTTCTTCTCCCTCCTCCTCTTCCTCCATCCTCCCCTCTTCTTAAAACTAAAACTGATCTAAAATAAACTAAACTAAAAATAAAAACTAAAACTAAAACTAAAGTAAAACTATAACTAAAACTAGGGTTTAGGGTTTCCTCTTCCTCTTCTTTTCTTTCTTCTTCCCCCTCCTCCTCTTCCTCCCTTCTCCCCTCTTTTTCTTCTTCTTCTTCTTCTTCTTCCCCTTCTACATACTCTAGCACTAAAACTAAAACGAATCTAACACTAAATCTAACACTAAAACTAAACTGAATCTAACACTAAATCTAATAGCAAAAAAAAGAAAAAACAGAAAAAAAATAACTCACCGGATCGAGCGGCGGCGACGGTGGCGCCTGGGCGGTGAGCGGCGGCGCCGAGCCGGCAGGGAGGCGGGGGCGATGGGGCCGCGGTGGCGCCAGGGGCGACAGTGGCGCCAGGTGGTGGGCGAGTGGAGGGGGCGCTGGGGTGGTCGGGCGG
>NC_041382.1:169026091-169060577 GCF_002162155.2 Triticum dicoccoides
GGTGGTGTGTCGACGGGGCAAGCAGCGGTGGGTGGCGGGGGCGGCAGCGGGTAGTGGGGGCGGCGGCGGGCGGCGGGGGCGGCGGGCGTCGGGGAGGAGAGAGGGAGAGAAACAGAGAGAAGGGACGGGGTGGGGCTCGGCCGTTAGTTAGGAAGAATCTTTGCCGTCCGCCCACCCTTTGGCGTACGCTTTGTTTCCTCTTTGCCGTTTGCTAGAAGACGGCAAAGAGGGGGGCCGTTAAGTTTTCCTCAATTAACTCGTTTAGTGGGACCAGCTCTCTCTTTGCCGTCAGCCAGCGGATGACAAAGTACAGGCTGATGGCAAAGACCTTCTTTGCCGTCTGCCAGTTCTTTGCCGTCCGTTTTCCTTAAGCTAACGGAAAAGACCTTTGCCGTCCGCCAGCGGACGGCAAAGAACTGGCAGACGGCAAATATGCAAATTCCAGTAGTGTTCTAGTGAACCTGAAATAGAAAAACCTCCTGACAATGAAAATGAAACTTCTATCTCTGATGATGAAACCCAATCTGGTAATGAACACTCACCTAGTAATAATGAAAAAGATAATGATGAGGATCATGAAGACTCTCAACCAATAAATGATAAAGAACTAGATAATGATGTTGAGATAGAACCACATGTTGATCTTGATAACCCACAATCTAAACATACTAGATATGACAAAAGAGACTTTGTGGCTAGGAAACACGGTAAAGAAAGAGAACCATGGGTTCAAAAACCCATGCCTTTTCCACCAAAGTCAACTAAAAAGAATGATGATGAAGAATTTGAATACTTTGCTGAAATGCTGAGGCCAGTCTTTTTGCGTACTCCCTAAACTGATATCTTGAAAATGCCTCCTTATGCAAAGTATATGAAAGACATCATCACAAATAAGAGAAAAATACCGGAAGCTGAAATCTCCACTATGCTGGCTAATTATACTTTTAAAGATGGAGTACCTAAAAAACTTGGAGATCCGGGAATACCAACTATATCTTGCTCTATCAAAAATAATTATGTGAAAACTGCTTTATGTGATTTAGGAGCTGGTGTTAGTGTTATGCCTTTCTCTTTATATAAAAGATTTGACTTGAATAAACTCACACCTACTGAAATATCCTTGCAAATGACTGACAAATCAACTGCCATACCTATCGGTATCTGTGAGGATGTGCCCATTGTTGTTGCCAATGTTACTATTTTGACTGACTTTGTTATACTTGAGATGCCCGAGGACGACAACATGTTGATTATCCTTGGTAGACCCTTCTTGAATACTGCAGGGGTTGGTATTGATTGCAATAAAAGCAATGTCACTTTTCATATCAATGGTAATGAGCATACAATGCACTTTCTGAAGAAACTATTCCAAGTGAATGGTATTAATGTTATTGAAAAATCTCCGACAATCACTATTGGTAGTTTTCAAATACCTCTACCTACTGTCAAAAAGAAATATGAAATGCTTTGTTGGGGAAATGCATATCCCCATTGAGGTAACTTAGTGATTTACGAAAGTTCTTCGGTTCCGACAGTGGTTGTTAATAAGACTTGATCAACCTTATTATTGAATCATTTTTGAACGGTATGAAGTTGATGGATTTAGTAAGCACTACTTTCTGTCCCTACCTTTTGTTTTCTATTTTTATTAGTTAAATAAAATAAAATGCCATGTTTTATCTGTTTTTGAATTTCCCGTGAAATAAAAATGACCCAAAAAAATTCTCAGAATGCCCTGAAAATTTTATATGATTTTTCCTGAATATTTAAGATTTTTTGGTGCAAAAATAACTAGAGGGGGTGCACCAGGTGGGCACAACCCACCTGGGCGCGCGAACATCCCCTGGCGCGCCCTGGGGGGTTGTGGTCCCCACGTGGGCCCCCTCACTTATCTCTTCGTCCCACATTGTCACCTACCTCCAGAAAAAAAGCACTCTCCCTCTCTGTCATGTGTTCTTGCTCATTTTGCTGCCAATTTCAATCTCTTTGCTCGAAGCTCCATTTCAAAAACTGTTTCGAGAGATTGTTGCTTAGTATGTGACTTCACCATTTGTCCAATTAGTTTTTGTTTCAGTGGTTTATACTTTGAATAATTAGCTACTCTTGGTGCTGCTGTAGATGTGCTTGCATGTTGAATTCTTAGTGTTCTAAGTTGTTTGAATGCTTGTTATGGCCTCTATGTATCCCTATAGGTAGTTGCTATCAATCTTACAAAGTTATGTTGACAAATTTTTGTCACTCCAAATTCTTTATTTTCAAAAAATTGTACACGGACATGAATATCTTCAGGAAATATGGCTCAAGGAAGAACTCCAAGGGTGTTATTGGGGAGTCTTCTGACAATGATCTCCACCCTCGGAGGTTGGCAGAGGTACAGCCGTGCGAATGGCTGCACATCCTGTTCCTGTAAGAAGCTGGAATTCATGAGGAGTTCATGCAATTCATTACCAATGCTGGTCTCACCGACTTCTTCGCAGATGAGTGTGACCAGCACCAAATCCTCACAAATATGTTTGTTCAAAGCTTTACTTTCTTGCCTAGAAATAATCCTCCTGAAGTGAGCTTTAATTTATATGCTGAAATTCATCAGATACCACTTACTGAGTTTTGTGACATATGCTTGATCCCTTCTGACGGGAGCTTGGCCGAGCCCAGGCCAGCTGAGTTTGAGGATTTTTGTCGCACTTTGACAGTGGGTGATGAGAGGAGAGTGTCAGCCATCACTACCGGTGGTTTACATTTTCCTATTGTTCGTTACTTTGCATATTTCGTTACCAAATGCTTGCTTGCTACGGAGAAGGTGGGTGCAATTAGTTCACCAGACCTTGCTGTCTTACGTCGTGCAATCGAGGGCGACAACACATATAGCTTGGGAGCTATTGTGGCTCGTCACCTCCATCTTAATAAATCTTAGGGCAAAATACACGGTGGGATTTATGCTACTTGCTTGGTGGCTCACTTCGAGGTTGAGATACGCCCTCATGATTTCCCTCTTACCATAGTTTACCTAGACCGTGCAGCCATGGATCACCATCACTTTCTTGCACATGATCGTCCTGACATTGCCATTCCTTATAACTTGGTCTATAACATTGACACTCGTGATGTTATCCCCTTGCTTGCACCTGCTTTGTTTGATCCTGTCACCAAGGGCGGATACCGGATTATACCTGCAGACATCCTCGCCTACTGGAACGCTAACACTGCTGCAGAGGCACCTCCACAGTGGGATCAGTGGATGCCTGCTCCTCAGTAGTGGGATGAGTGGATGCCTGCTCTTTAGGATCCATACTACCCTCCAGGCTACTGATTCACTACCAAGTTAGGTCAAAAGCCTAAGCTTGGGGGAGTACATGTTCTCACCGACATTATATTCATGTTCACATATCATTTCATTTTTCCGTGTTCACACTTTTTCATTGTATCATCCATGCTTAGATTTATTTTCTTGCTTTCTTCTTGTGTGTTTGAACAACTTTAGAAAAAACCAAAAAAATTAGTTGTAGTAATTTACTTTCTATTATTATTTTCATATCATTCGGTCGTGCAAGTGAAAGGCAATAATGACAATATTCGATGAGCTGGCCATGGCAAGGAGAAACTGGTATGAACTAGACTTGTCTTGTCTGTGTAAATATGTTTAACCTAGTGCCCATAATTCAACCGGTTATGATTAAACATGTTTGCAATGGAAATTAGAGATTATAGTTTCTCATGCCATGCATAAGTAGCTGGGAGTGGATAATGATTTATCTTGGATATCAACATAGCGTTAAAATGATTGTGATGTAGTATGATGATATGGTATCCTCTCTGAATGTTCGAGTGGCTTGACTTGGTACATGTTCATGCATGTAGTTGAATCAAAACCAACATAGCCTCTATAATGTTTATGTTCATGGTTTTCATATCCTACTCATACTAGTGTCCAATGTTACTTATGCATAATGCCTAGTCATGATCGTTGTTGCTCTCTAGCTGGCCGCTTCCCAATCTTAAAATTGCTAGCCTTCACCTGTACTAAGTGGGGATTCTGCTTGTACATCAAAAACCTTGAACCCAAAGTTATTGCAGATGAGTCCACCATACCTACCCATATGCGGTATTACCCTGCCGTCCTAAGTAAATTTGCATGTGCCACCTCTAAAAACTTCTAAAAATTATCCGTTTTGTGTGCCTGGATCATTCATGGAACGATAGGAGGTGATCGATATCTTCTTTGCTAAGCATGTTATCCTCTGGTCGACTGTTTATTCACTCGCCATTGCACGAGGAAATGGGAGGTAATAGGGATTCCCAGTCCCGAACTAAAAAATGCAAATAATTAAACAAAACTCCTCCAGGACTGTTGTCAGTTTGGATGGCACCCGTTGTTTCGGACAAGCCGTGGAATGTGATTATTGGTGGAGGGGGAGTAAACCTTTACTTTTATCGCTTGGAAACCGCCATTGGCGTGCTTAGCATGGAAGATGTTGATAACTAATGGTCGTGAAGTGAATGAGAAGGGTGCATGTCTCAAAATTTCATTTATCTCAGTTTTAAAAATTGAGCTCTGGCACCTCTGCAAATCACTGCTTCCCTCTGCAAACGGACTTTCTATTTACTTTTATGTTGTGTCATCACCTTCTATAAACAAGCGCCAGAAACTGAGTAGAGCATAGCGGTCATGATTTATGCATTGTGTGTAGCTAATGATTGGTTGCATCATGACTGGATCTTTTCTACCATGAATTACAATGTTTAGTCGCTGCTTGAACTTTGGAGGTGCTCTGCATTTATGTTTTGCGGTCTCAGAAAGGGCTAGCGAGATACCATTATTGTCATATTATATCATGGTTGTTTTGACAACATGTTGCTGTTTGAGATATCTTATTATTGCTCGCTAGCTGATTATGTCATTGATATGAATCATTATAATCTTTAAGAGTTATTGTCGACATGGTTAGTTATAATGCTGGCTGAAAACCTGGGTGCTGTTTAAGCTTATTTATGCAAACAAGAGCAAAAGAGTTCATAAAAGTTTTTCTTTCTCACTTTCAGTTTATCAACTGAATTGCTTGAGGACAAGCAAAGGTTTAAGCTTGGGGGAGTTGATACGTCTCCAACGTATCTATTTTTTCTCACGCTTTTCCTCTTGTTTTGGACTCTAATTTGCATGATTTGAATGAAACTAACCCCAGACTGACGCTATTTTCAGCAAAACTACCATGGTGTTGTTTTTGTGCAGAAATAAAAGTTCTCAGAATGGAACAAAACTTTTTGAGGATTTTTTATATCAATAAAGAGAATTTTGGGAGCCAAGAACTGCCAGAGAGGGGCACCTGGGTGGGCACAACCCACTAGGGCGTGCCCCCTCTCCTGGCGTGCCTAGGTGGGTTGTACCCACCTGGTCGCCCCGCTGATGACCCCCCTGATACTATAAATTCAAATTATTTCATAAAAAATAAAGGAGAAAGAATTATCGCGATCCACGAGATGGAGCCGCCACCAAGCCCTATTCTTCCTCGGGAGGGCAGATCTGGAGTCGATTGGGGCTTCGGAGAGGGGGATATGCGATCTTCATCATCACCAACCTATCTCCATCGCCAATTCCATGATGCTCCCCACCGGGAGTGAGTAATTCTTTCGTAGGCTCGCTGGTCGGTGAGGAGTTGGATGAGATTCATCATGTAATCGAGCTTGTTTTGTTAGGGCTTGATCCCTAGTATCCACCATGTTCTTAGATTGATGTTGCTATGACGTTTCCATGCTTAATGCTTGTAACTTTGGGCCCCGGTGCCATGATTTCAGATCTGAACTGTTTATGAATTCATCATTATATCCATGTTTTAGATCCGATCTTGCAAGTTATAGTCACCTACTACAGCTATGTGATACATCTCCAACATATCTGTAATTTTTTATTGTTCCATGCTATTATATTATCTGTTTTGGATGTTTAATGGGCTTTAATATGCACTTTTATATTATTTTTGGGACTAACCTATTTAACCGGAGGCCCAGTGCCAGTTGCTGTTTTTTTTGCCTATTTCAGTGTTTCGCAGAAAAGGAATATCAAACGGAATCCAAACGGAATGAAACCTTCGCGAGAATCTTTTTTGGAACAAACGCAATCCAGGAGACTTGGAGTGGATGTCAAGGAAGCAACGAGGCGGACACGAGGTAGGGCGGCGCGCCCAGGGGGGCTAGGCGCGCCCCCCACCCTCGTGGGCCCCTCGTAGCTCCACCAACCTACTTCCTTTGCCTATATATACTCTTATACCCTAAAAACACCCAGGGGAGCCACGAAACCACTTTTCCACCACCGCAACCTTCTGTACCCGTGAGATCCCATCTGGGGACCTTTTCCGGCGATCTGTCGGAGGGGGATTCGATCACGGAGGGCTTCTACATCAACACCATAGCCTCTCCATTGATGTGTGACACTACAAAAAAATACACTTCCGTGATGATACATGTTTGTTATAGTAGGTCACATTTTCTGTCATGCATGTACATCCATGACAAATTTATGACAAAATGAAGATAGCCATACCTGTGTTGTCATAGAAGTGTTCCATGACATTACCAAAATTATCATCACGAAAGTGTCCACTTCCATGACGATAAATCGCGCATCATAGAAGTGCTTTCTTCAAGGGTGACCGACACGTGGCATCCACTGTAATGGGACGCCGTTAAGCTATCGGGTACGGTTTTGGATCCGATAACCCGCTAACAGCCACGACCAATGCCGACTTTCCATGTGTAAAATTCTCATTGGCCAACGGAACCACACGTCAGCTCCGCGTTGGCACAGGTGTCACTCATCCAACGGTCGAGATGGGCCTATGAAATATTGACACGTGGACGGGCCCAAAAGTGGCCCATAAAGTTTAAATGGGCCGGCCCAACTAAAGGCCTGCAAGATTTAGCAGACCATAATGGGCCGGCCCAGCTAAAGGCCCACAAGATTTTGCAGACCATAATGGGCCGGCCCAGCTAAAGGCCCAACATTCTCAGTTAAGGACCGTACGGCTAGTGTTAAATTGGCCCGTCAACGGCCTGGCCTAAACTTGTCATCATCGCGGCCCATGGTTACTTCTGGCCCGTTAACAATCCGCTAAGTATATGGGCCGTATTACGGCCCGGTGTATTTCCATCCTGTTAAAGGTCCTGCTTCATTTGGGCCCATTTACAGGCCATTGAAACTTTCAACCCATAAACGACCGTGAAGGATTTGGGTCATATTCGGCCATGTCTGACATTCGGCATGTTAGAGGCCCACTATAGATTTGGGCCACTTTCATCCTGTTGTGATTTTCAGCCTGTTAACGTCGGACGAAATCCATGGGCCATATGTGGCCCAACGTCACATCAGGCCCATTAACGGCCCATATAAAAATGATGATAATCTAGCCCGACCGAACTTTCGGCCTGTTAAAGGCCCGTGTATTAGGTCCGCGCATTTACGACCAGTTCGAATTTCGGCCTGTGAAAGATCCGCATCGTAAATGGGCCACCATTTCGGCCTGCTAAGACCAGTGGGTTATTTGGCCCAATCAGGGCCCAATCTCATTTTCGGTCTATTAAAGGGCCATGTTTTTTATGGGCTCGAGATATTTACACCTGTAAACGGCCTATTGTTACTGAGGGCCCAAATTATGTTTAGGCCTGTTAAAGGCCCACTATGGGCACAGGCTTACCAGAAAAATATGGAAGCTTATGTTGATTTAGGCCCAAATATTTTTAGTGGGCTACATGCAAATTTTGGCCCATAATTGTTTTTAGCCCAATTGGAATGGGCCCGACGAATGTTGGCATGTTGGGCTCCTACGAAGCTTTCGGCCGAATACATTACTAACATAAACATACACTATACAAAAATAGCGTAGTAATTACTGCAGCCTTTGGCAACATCATAAATGATGTATCACAACAAAATAAATTCCAACCATACAACAAAAGGCTTGTTGGCATAAAGTTTACAATCCTTGCAGATAAAAGCACCATCAGATGTATAGAAGCACAAATCATTTGACCTAAGTGCTAATGTTTCAGGCTGTAGAATCTGATGGAGCAGAACGATCTTCACCTTTTTTCCGCCATTGCTCTTGAACAACGAAGCGAATGACTGATAGTCTGGTTTCAAAACCATTCATATCTTGACGACATTTGTCTACCACTATTCTTGTTTCCAAAACGACGTCCATTAGGGATTGGACTTGTGTCTGGAGCACAGATATATCACTATGTCTAGCAGGAAGATTTTGTTCAATAGGCGACTTCGACGAGGTTACCTTGACAACCAACCCAGAATTACGCAGGAAGGTGCTTTTTGCACTGCTAGTGGAGAGATACTGACGCACTGCGGCAAGAGGTGACATTGTGCCTGTGGTAGCCTCGTCACCTTCAGGTGGTTGTGGCTGTTCAATCATTTGTTCCATAGCTTCCTGAAAGTTTGAACTTGTAGATTAGTCTACCAGATAAGTTACTAATGAGACAAAAACAAACAAAGTAGGTTACATGTTTATACATAACTTATTTTGGTGAACTACTGTAATACATTAGCATGTATTGTAGTGCCAACTACATAATAAAATCACTTTCGAAACATATGTCAATGTAGCATGCCTACTGTATTGTCTATTTCCTCACACTCGTTGACATCTAAGGATAAAGAGACATGGTTTAAAGTAGGATGAACATAGTATGACATCATTCATATCATGGGCAAACAGATATAAAATAAACATGCTATTTTATCATTGTGTGTGCACGTGAACATAACAACTAAATTACAGATCAAGACCAAAAGAATATCCTTCATCTCTTTTAAACCATGTAAGGTGAAATGATACGTTAAGACAACTGTGTATAAAAGTGAACAAAGTAACTGACATTGGCTGCAAACCAAGTAGTTAAATGAACACATCACAGTACCAATCAGTTCAAAGGAAGGAGGAGTAAGGACTTACAACAGCGGCTTGAACTGGTGTGCTCATGCCCTTCATCTTGCTGGTGTGGCAATCCTTGAAGATTTGCACTGCATTCAGTTCAGGTTCTTTTTGGTCCACATAGGCTTTCCTCTGTATTTGGAACAAGTCAATATAGATACGATAATATGGCACAGAAAAAAGAAGGAAGCATCAGCTATTTACAAGAGCCTCACAGTGTGCAATATAGCTACGAGATCCTGTTGTCTGTTGGAATTTCACTTTAGAACGGTCGGTCTTGTTCTTCAAATAGTTAGCCTAGAAGAAGATACACTTGTAAGGCACATACATAAATACAAGTTCAATATGTGGTCTGATCAAATACATATAGCCTACCTAATACTTTGGCTCAGACCAGTGTTTAACAAGGACTGTCCAGTCTTCATCTGTAATATATTCCACTGGTGATGTTTGGGAGCTTTCATTGTTAACCCTGCCTTCAAAGTGAGATTTTCTAAGGTGGCACCGATACTGTCGCAGAGCACACTGAAAAACATGAGTGCATGCTTGTTTAGTTGCATCATCTTTCGGATCCAACTTTAACCTCATCTGTTGAAAAAAGAATGTGAGTCTTATTAGGAGGAAGCTAGAAAGTATGGGACAGAGTAAGACAATATTACTAATTGCGATGAATAACATTACTTACGGATAAATGGTCAAGGAAGGTGTTAAACTGGGTATTGTCTTTCTCATTCATGTACTGGATCCACATTGGGAGGATACGTGCATGAAACCTAACGACAACGGCTGCCTCTGATACTAACTTGGCTGACTCTGTAGCATCACGTGGCCTTTTTAAACCTGCCTCAAAATTGATCTCCATTCTTCCTCCTTTAGATTTTGTTAATCTGTCAAGCATTATCCCTAATGTCTATTTCCGCTTGCGCCGTGGTGCTAGTTCAGCAACAAATATGGAAAGTGTTAGTGTACATCAAACTGTGAGAGTACATATAAAGGAGCATGCAACTGCAACTTGACTCGGTCAGGTACCGTCTTGGTGTTGATGCTCATGAGGTTCATTTGATCTTGCCAAGTCCTGTTTGTGTCAGTAGTGCTTCGGAAGTAGTGTTAGATGTGAAGGTAGCTTGGGAACTGGCCAGTTCCGGAGCAAACGAACGAGTAACTCGTTGAGATGCTGGTACAGTTGAAGTGGATGTTGCAGCTGGTGGAGCAGGTGATACTATGTTTGTAGATTTAGCTGGTGGACTTGGACCTTCTACTGCACTATAAGTACCAACAGAATCTGGATGACAGATCCTTTTCCGTTTATCCCGACGAGTAACACCACTCCCTACTATATTATTTTCCTTGCTCTTTCTTGACTTTTCCATGTCAAGCCATATCCACAACACAAAAGAATAAAATCGCTCTTCCGAACTCATTGATGCATGATATAGACAAGCAATACTTTGATGTAAGACAACCGTATGAGGATGGAACATGTAAGAAAAATAGGACAGCATGACATATTCACAGCTACGATGTGTAAACTAAGCAAAAGGATTTTCAAGAAAATAGAAGTAATGCAAGCTAGACGCCATATGAAAGATGCAACCAATATTACTCTACCAAGTTAAAAGTGTCTTGTCATAAGTGGCAATTCGAAAAATTAGAAGCAATACAACATAGAAATCAATGCAAGATGCAACCACTATCAAACTGCCATGTTAAAAGCGTCCAATCATGAGTGACTAATGCGGGATACACAACAGCAATACTGTGATGTAAGAGCATGGTATGATAGATAGATGTAGTGTATTCTAGACATAGAACGCCATGTCATATGCACATGTATAACGTATAAACTCAGCAGGTGCAATTTAATCAAAATACAAGAAATACAGGCTAGACAACATATGCAACATGAAACCGATTATCACACTGTCAACTTAGAGCAAGCACCTGCAATGGTGGAGTACGGGAGATGAACTCATCTTGTAGACTTGGGACTTCAACTTCATTAGCAGTAGCAGTGGCAAATCTAGAGAGTCTCTGTTTGCATCGGTGCGGAGGACCACCAACATCCCCTAACTTACTCTTTTCCTTCCTATTTTATGACATTGCGTTATGAAGTCAAAACCACAAGAAAATGAATAAAATTAGCTCTGCTAACTGGTTGATACATGATACTGACGAACACTACTTTGATGTAAGGCAAGCGCATGATAGGAGGATGGAATATATACAAAAAAAAGACAGCATTCAATATTCACACGTACGATAGGAGGATGGAATATGTATGAAAAATAGTAAGTGGAAGGCATTTCAACAAAATTAGAAGAAATGAAAGCTAGGCACCATATGAACATGCAACCAATATCACTCTATCAGGTAAAAAGTGTCTCGTCGTAAGTGCCATTTCAAGAAATTAGAAGCAGTACAAGCTAGAAGACAATGCAAGATGCAACCTACATCACAGTCCCAAGTTAAATGTGTCTTATGGGTAAGTGATCGTTGTAGGTATAAGTTGTAAGCTACGCAGATGCAATTCAACATAATCAGAAGCAACACAAACTAGACATCACACAGAAAATGCAACCACATATAACAGTTCCAAGTTAGAGCAAGCACCTGTGATGGTGGAGTAGGGGAGATGTGCTCATCATGTACACGTATGTTCTAGAAACAGGAACACGTGTTATATTCACATGCATTATGTGTAAAGTAAGCAGATGCAATTCAACAAAGTTAGAAGCAATACAAGCTAGAGATCATAAACAACATGCAACCACATATAATAGTACCAAGTTAGAGCAAGCACCTATGATGGTGGAGTAGGGGAGATGTGCTCATCATCTACACACCTACGTTGACTGTCCAGCCTTCTGTTGTCTTGTGAATCTTGTTGGGAGGATGGCGGAGTAGAATCTATAGAGACCCCATGTTTGAGTTGCTCCGAAGGAGCACCATCATCCACTGCCGGACTAATCTCCTTCGGCTGTAATGATTTTGCATTGTGAAGTCGAACCGATAAGAGAAAAGAATAAAATTAGCTCTTTAGAACTCATTCATGCATGATACTGACGAACACTACTCCGATGAAAGGCAAACACATGATGCAAGGATGGAATATGTATGAAAACAGGATGGCGTGACATATTCACATGTATGAAGTGGTAACTAAGCAGACGACATTTCAACAAATTAGAAGCACTGCAAGCTAGACAACATATGAAAGATGCAACCAATATCACTCTGCCAAGTTCAAACTGTATGGCGTTTCAAAAAATTAGAAGCAGTACATGCTGGAAATCATATGCAAGACACAACCAATATCACAGTGGCAACTTAAAGGTGCCTTATCATAAGTGACTGATGCAGATATGCAAGAACAGTAGTCTGATGTAAGAACATCGTGTGATCAGATATAGTATGTTCTAGAAATAGGAACATATGTCATATTCACATGCATTATGTGTAAAGTAAGCAGATGCAATTCAACAAAGTTAGAAGCAATACTACAAGCTAGACATCATACGCAACATGCAACCACATATAATAGTGCCAAGTTAGAGCAAGCACCTGTGATGGTGGAGTAGTGGAGATGTGCTCATCATCTACACAGCTACGTTGACTGTCTAGCCTTGCGTTGTCTTGCGAATCTTGTTGGGAGGATGGCAGAGTAGAATCTGTAGAGAACCTCCATTTCAGTTGCTCGGAAGGACCAGCATCATCCAATGCCTTGCCAATTTCCTTCAGCTTTATTGATTTTGCATTGTGAGGTCAAACCGACAAGAAAAAGGAACATAATTCTCTCTTCAGAACTCATTCATGCATGATACTGACGAACACTACTCTGATTAAAGGCAAAGTCATGCTACGAGGATGGAATATGTACAAAAAAATGGATGGCTTGACATATTCACACCTATGATGTGGTAACTAATCAGAAGGCACTTCAACAAATTAGAAGCACTGCAAACTAGACACCATATGAAAGGTGCAATCAATATCACTCAGCCAAGTTAAAACTATCTCATCATAGGTGGCGTTCATCAAACTAGAAGCAATACATGCTAGAAATTATACTCAAGATGCAAACCAATATCACACTACCAACTTAAAGGTGTCCCATCATAAGTGACTGATGCAAGATACACAAGAAGAGTAGTTTCATGTAAGAACATGGTGTGATTGACAGATATAGTATGTACCAAAAACAGGAAAGCGTGTCATATTCACACATATCATGTGTAAGCTAAGCAGATGCAGTTTACACTAATTAGGAGCAATACAACCTAGACACCATATGCAACATGCAACCAGATATCACACTACCAAGTTAGAGCAAGCACCTTGGATGGTGGAGTAGGGGAGCGGAGACTTGGACCTTGTAATGCACTATCAGTACAAGGAGAATTGGTACATATGCTCCGTTTACGTTGCTATAGAGGACCACCATCATCGCCTTCCTTACTCTTTTCCTTCCTATTTCTTGATTTTGCCTTGTCAAGTTAAACCCGCAAGAAAAAGTAATAAAATTTACTCTTCAGAACTCATTGATGCATGATACTGATGAACACTACTTTCATGTAAGGCAGCCGCATGATAGGAGGATGGAATATGTATGAAAAATAGGACGGCGTGACACATTGACATGTATGATGTATAAAGTGTAAACTAAGCACAAGGTGCTTGAACTTGTTAGAATCAATGCAAGCTAGAAACCATATGAAAGATGAAACCAATATCACTCTGCCAAGTTAAAAGGGTGCCCTAACAAATGTATTTTACCAAATTAGAAGCAATACATGGCAATAGGCTAGAAATAATATGCAATATGCAACAAATAAAGGTGACTCATCGTAAGTGATTGATGCAGGATACAGAAGAGAGGTAGTTTCATGTAAGAACAAGGTTAACACATTGGTGTAGTGTGTACCAAAAATAGGAAGGCGTGTCATATTCACAGGTATAATGTGTAAACTAAGCAGATGCAATTTACCCTAATTAGAAGCATTACAAGCTAGACACCGTATGCAACATGCAACCACATATCACACTACGAAGTTAGAGCGAGCACCTATGATGGTGGTGAGGGGGAATTGCGGTCATCAACTAGAGAGCTACGTTGACTATCTTCATTTAGCCTTGCTCTTTCTTGAGAATCATGTGGGGAGGATGACACTACACTCTTTAAACGAGTATGGCATCTCACAGTAACCCATTGGGGTGATTGTCTCATCATAAGTGGTTGACGAGGGATACAAAAGAGCATCTGTTTGATGTACGAACATGGTTATTAGACGAGGGATACAAAACAGGAAGGCATGTCATTATCAAAGGTATAATGTGTAAAGTAAGCAGATGCAATTTAACCAAATTGGAAGCAATACAAGCTAGACACCATATGCAACACGCAACCACATTTGACAACGCAAAGTTAAAGCAAGCACCTGGGATGGTTGTGTGTGGCAATTGAGATCATTAACTGCAGAGCTATGTTTACTGTCTCCAACTGCTGAGACTGCACCCTTTAGAGCGCTCAAATGTTTAGTGCTTATCTTCGAATTACACTGGAGCGACTTCTGTCTTTTCTTTTCTGCATTCATCAACACTACGTCAGAGTTTGAAATACCCATGCATAAAAAAACAATAATGTGAGTACGGGTGAAGTGTGTGCACAAATAGTATAGTGTAAAGGTAGCAGATAGCAGGCCGGTGAGAAATAAATGATGGGAGACATATGATAGCTCTACAACATGCATGGCACACTAAATTACAATAGGATTCTAGAAAATAATAGTCGATTGAAAACAAATAGGTCAGTCCATTTTTTCTGCACCGTTTGATGTATAAAGAACGGGCAGATCGCCTTCATCTACCTCCAACCAGCCAGTGTTAACGATCTTCCTTGAAATGCCAGCGACCACCGGCCCAGTCCCCTGCCTGTGCCCTCCTGCTACCTCTTGAGCACTGCGTTGGTTTTCCCTTGAAGAGGAAAGGGTGATGCAGTAAAGCAGCGTAAGTATTTCCCTCAGTTTTTGAGAACCAAGGTATCAATCCAGTAGGAGATCACGCTCAAGTACCACGCACCTACACAAACAAATAAGAACGTCGCAACCAACGCGATAAAGGGGTTGTCAAGCCCTTCTCGGTCACTTACGAGAGTGAGATATGATAGATATGGTAAGATAATATTTTTGGTATTTTTATGATAAAGAGAAATAAAGATGCAAAGTAAAATAAACGACAAAGGAAATAACTAAGTATTGGAAGATTAATATGATGGAAGATAGACCCGGGGGCCATAGGTTTCACTAGTGGCTTCTCTCAAGAGCATAAGTATTACGGTGGGTAAACGAATTACTGTCGAGCATTTGATAGAAAAGAGAATAATTATGAGAATATCTATTTGAGAAAATCACGTTTGTTGAAAAAATCACATTCCCGAAGGTTTCATTCCGTTTGGACTCCGTTTATAATTCCTTTTCTTCGAAACCCTAAAATAGGCAAAAAAACAGCAATTTGGGCTGGGCCTCCGATTAGTAGGTTAGTCCCAAAAGTGATATAAAAGTGTAAAATAAAGCCCATAATAACGGAACGATGGAAAGTTGCATGGTCATAATAGGTAGGTATGGTCATGCAAGCAATATGACAATGATGAAGCGTGTCATAATAACGGAACGATGATCAACTATAGTACAATTTGGGCTGGTCAACTACATGATCATGCAAGCAATATGACAATGATGAAGCGTGTCATAATAACGGAACGATGGAAAGTTGCATGGCAATATATCTCGGAATGGCTATGGAAATGCCATAATAGGTAGGTATGGTGGCTGTTTTGAGGAAGGTATATGGTGGGTTCATGGTACCAACGAAAGTTGCGCGATACTAGAGAGGCTAGCAATGGTGGAAGGGTGAGAGTGTGTATAATTCACGGATCAACATTATTCATAAAGAACTCACATACTTATTGCAAAAATCTACAAGTTATCAAAGCAAAGTATTACGCGCATGGTCCTAGGGGGATAGATTGGTAGGAAAAGACCATCGCTCATCCCCGACCGCCACTCATAAGGAAGACAATCAATAAATAAATCATGCTCCGACTTCATCACATAACGGTTCACCATACATGCATGCTACGGGAATCACAAACTTCAACACAAGTATTTCTCAAATTCTCAACTACTCAACTAGCATGACTCTAATATCACCATCTCTATATCTCAAAACAATTATCAAGTATCAAACTTTTCATAGTATTCGATGCACTTATATGAAAGTTTTTATTATTGCCATGTTGTTCTAAAGGACTCTCAAAATAATATAAGTGAAGCATGAGAGAACAATAGTTTCTATAAAACAAATCCACCACCGTTCTCTAAAAGATATAAGTGAAGCACTAGAGCAAAAACTATATAGCTCAAAAGATATAAATGAAGCACATAGAGTATTCTAATAAATTTAAATTCATGTGAGTCTCTCTCAAAAGGTGTGTACATCAAGGATGATTGTGGTAAACTAAAAATCAAAGACTCAAATCATACAAGACGCTCCAAGCAAAACACATATCATGTGGTGAATAAAAATATAGCTCCAAGTAAAGTTACCGATAGACGAAGACGAAAGAGGGGATACCTTCCGGGGCATCCCCAAGCTTAGGATTTTTCGTGTCCTTGAATTTTACCTTGGGGTGCCCTGGGCATCCCCAAGCTTAGGCTCTTGCTACTCTTTGTTCCATTATCCATCAAATCTTTACCCAAAACTTGAAAACTTCACAACAGAAAACTCAAAATAGAAAATCTCGTGAGCTCCGTTAGCGAAAGAAAACAAAACACCAGTACAACGTACTGTAATGAACTCATTATTTATTTATATTGGTGCTAAACCTACTGTATTCCAACTTCTCTATGGTTTATAAACTCTTTTACTAGCCATAGATTCATCAAAATAAGCACACAACACAAGAAAAACAGAATCTGTCAAAAACAGAACAATCTGTAGTAATCTGTAGCTAATGCAAGTTCTGGAAACCAAACAATTCTAAAATAAATTTCTGGACGTGACGAATTTATCTATTAATAATCTGCAAAAAGAATTAACTAAATAGAACCTACCAAATAAAAATGGCAGCAGGTCTCGTGAGCGCTAAAGTTTCTGTTTTCTACAGCAAGATCAAAAAGACTTTCCCCATGTCTTCCCAACGGTTCTACTTGGCACAAACACTAATTAAACACAAAAAAACACAACCAAAACAGAGGCTAGATACATTATTTATTACTAAACAGGAGCAAAAATCAAGGAATAAAAATAAAATTGGGTTGCCTCCCAACAAGCGCTATCGTTTAACGCCCCTAGCTAGGCATAAAAGCGAAGATAGATCTAGGTATTGCCATCTTTGGTAGGCAATCCATAAGTAGCTCTCATAATAGATTCATAAGGTAATTTAATTTTCTTTCCAGGGAAGTGTTCCATGCCTTTCTGTCGGTGTCAAAACTGGCGGATCTTGGGTAGGGGGTCCCGAACTGTGCGTTTAAGGCGGATGGTAACAGGAGGCAGGGGACACGATGTTTTACCCAGGTTCGGGCCCTCTTGATGGAGGTAAAACCCTACGTCCTTCTTGATTTATTATTGATGATATGAGTATTACAAGAGTTGATCTACCACGAGATCGGAGAGGCTAAACCCTAGAAGCTAGCCTATGGTACGATTGTCTGTTGTCCTACGGACTAAAACCCTCCGGTTTATATAGACACTGGAAGGGGCTAGGGTTACACAAGGTCGGTTACAAAGGAGGAGATATACATATCCGTATTTCCTAGCTTGCCTTCCACGCCAAGTAGAGTCTCATCCAGACACAAGACAAAGTCTTCAATCTTGTATCTTCATAGTCCAACAGTCCGGCCAAAGGATATAGTCCGGCTGTCCGGAGACCCCCTAATCCAGGACTCCCTCAGTAGCCCCTGAAGCAGGCTTCAATGACGATGAGTCTGGCACGCAGTATTGTCTTCGGCATTGCAAGGTGGGGTTCTCCTCCGAATACACCACAGAAGAATTTGAATACAAGGATAGTGTCCGACCCTGCAAAATAAGTTCCACATACCACCGTAGAGAGAATAATATTTCCACAAATCTAATCTGCTGACACGTTTTGGCAACATGACATTATGCCATGGCCCGGTGATTATTCGAACCGTTTCCTTTAACTAGCGCCGCACATAATGTGAGGTGGTTTTTTGACATGTCTTGTCAAAGCAGAGATCGTGTCCCCTTATTACGGGATTCTCATCAATACGGTCGTGGGTAACCCAACCGCGCCATCGATTACGGCGCCTGGGGAATAAGCGAGTTTTACCAGGCTAGTGGTGGCGCATAGTTTCGGCCGCCCTTATAAAGGGATAAGGTTTAACCTCTTTCTACCCACGCCTTCTTCCTCCTTGCTCATCCGTTCTTGCGCACTCGAGGTCCAACGCCCAAGTCCACATCCTTCCCTCAACCTTCTCCAAACATGTCTGGAGCGGGAGGCAAATGGATGGCTTCCTCCGTTACGGAGGGACACATCAAGAAGTTGCGCGGAGCCGGATACCTAGCCGCGAATATCGCGCATCGGCTGCTAGTTGCAGGGCATATCGTCCCTACCCCGGAACCTCACGAGAGGGTAGTTTTCCTCCACCACTTCCTCTGCGGACTGGGGTTTCCCCTCCATCCATTCGTCCGTTGTCTCATGTTCTACTACGGGCTGGACCTTCATGATCTGGCCCCAAACTTCATCCTCAACATTTCGGCGTTCATCGTCGTGTGTGAGGCTTTCCTCCGCATCCGGCCCCACTTCGGCATGTGGCTGAAGACCTTCAATATCAAGCCGAAAGTGGTGGGAGGCCAACAAGCAGAATGCGGCAGAGCCATGGTGGGCAAGATGCCCAATGTTATATGGCTTGAAGGCTCCTTCGTGGAGACCATAAAGGGGTGGCAATCGGCGTGGTTCTACATCACCGAGCCGCGCGACCCCAACTTGGTGGCGGCCCCCGAGTTTCGATCCGGAATCCCCACGCGGCTCACCTCCTGGAAAGAGAAGGGCCTATCCTGGGGTTCATCGATGGAGCTGGACGGACTCCAGAAATGTATCCGGAATATGGCAAGCAAGAAGCTTAAGCTTGTCAACATAGTCCAAGTCATGCTCTTCCGCTGGATCCTCCCGTGCCAACAACGGGATTTCAATTTGTGGGAGTTCAACCCGGCCCGGCACCAGACTCTTAGCTAGCTCTTCGACACGACGCACAAGGACGTCTGGAGGGTGCTATTCAAGGGCACCGAGGTCCCTCCTTCTCTTACCGAGGACTGCGGGCTAAGCGCGAAGCGCCTTGTGCATTCGGTGAGTTCTACACATCCGGTAGGATATTTATTTCCCCTAGCTTAACCATGTGCGGGGTCTGAGCTCCATGCCTTTGACAGGACTGGGTGGAGACGTCGGGGCAGATTAACTGTCCAGCCCCTCTGCCCGAAGACACTGCGGACGCTCTCCTGACGGAGATGCTGACTCCGGCTCCTTACAAGGTGCCGGAGAAGACCAAGAAGGCCAAGGGAACCCGAAAGAGTTCCCGGCGCTAGGTGGTATCGGACTCATCGTCCGATGACTCCACGACGCACTCCTCCCCCGAAGACGAGGAAGAAGATGAAGGTGCTCCCCCTCCAGTCGGGGGAGACAAGAAAAGGAAGGCCGCCCCACTTGGGGGGGGGGCGAAGGGTCCAAGAAGGGAAGGACTCTCCTTCCGGACTACTCCACCACCGCCGCCGAAGGCGAAGACGAGTGGTTGCTCAGGGCCAAGCCCCTGGCAAAGTCATAAGTATTCGGATACCAGAGTAACTCATAGTATACCTTTGTCGCACTGCTTCTCCTAACGCCAAATTATGATTATGTAGACCACCCCGACCCCGTATCGACGTATCCTCGTCGGACGGCTCCCTGGACTCGTCGGATATGGATAGTGATCAACTTCCAACCGCCACTCTCCTTGCCCTATGGACAACGCCGAGGTGTTGTCTCAAGAGGCACAGGGTCGAGGGGAGACAGTCTTGGAGGCGCCTCAAGGCGACCTTCCAGACTCCGGGAGCAGAGGGAGCAAGGCTCCCAAGGGCTCCGAGTTCGGCCCTCGGCCGAACACCGCGCCAGAACCTCCAGTGGTTCCGGACTCGGGCAGGCGGCCTCCTTCCAAAAGGGGCAAGACGCCTGTGCCGGTGACCTCTGTCCATCCAGAGGCACCGGACAATCTGCTGGGAGCGCTTCGCAACGCTTCCATCGACGAAGAGCACCGCACTATTATGAGTGCGGTGGTCCAGAAGGTTCAGTCCGCCAAGAGCGGACTGACTGAAGCCTCTGCCAGCCTTCTAACAGGCTTTGAGGTAAGTATTTAAAATATACGAAAAATATTACCGCATAGATAGTAGCCCCTGATGCTCTATTCGGTGTTCACAAAGAAAAGCCGAATAGAGGATCGAACAATATCGCAGGAGTCTAATATAAGTATGTTTGTATGCGTATGCAGGCTTCACTGCTGACCTCTGCCACACTGACTGCAGAGGTCGCCGTACTGAAGTAGGACCTCGAAGGGTCTAAGAAAGAGCTCGGCCTTGCTAAGAGGCAGCTCGAGGAGAACAAAGGTAAGTAGTACCTAGTCTACGGATATATATAAAAAGAATGCGATTGCAAAATGACAAGATCATCATAAATTTGCCAGGGCCACGACCGAGGTGGCAACCCTGAAGCAAGTGCTATTCGAGGCTGAAAACAAAACGGCCAAGGAGCGCACCGAGCGGGAAAGGCAGGAGGCTCGGGTGGGCGAGGTTTTAGCAAGAGCTCCACGCTCTCATGACGAAGCACGAGGCGTTGGAGCTTGACTTGAAGACGCGAGAGTCCGAGCTTGCCGCAGCCCTCGAGAGCGCAAAGAATGCCAAGGCCGAAGCCCAAAAGGCCCTCCTGGAGATTGATGCGATGAAGAAGACAGCGGCGGGTAAGGTATTCTATATGCAAAGCAAGCATGTGAAAGTAAATTACTTGTTACTTACCCGAATCTGGAGCTCTCCAGGAGCATTCGCAGATTTGCCCCGCAGCGTGTCGGATGCCGCGAAGTTTTACTGGGCCGAGGAGGGAAGCTCGACGGAGAAGTTGTTCTTGGCCCAGTATACTGGACCGAACACCCAGTGCCTATGAGCGACCAGCTAAAGCAGTTGGTCAAGCTACACAAGGCGGCCGAACAGGCCATGCAGGGCTTTATATTCCGGATGTGGCCTGGCGACGCCCTTCCCAACAGCTACTTCGGCCTGGTGAGGCGGCTTGTGGATGCCTGCCCACGGCTGGAGGTCATCAAGCGGTCCGTCTGCATCAAAGGTGCACGCCGGACTTTCGCCCGTGTGAAGGTGCAATGGGCCAAGCTGGACGCCGTGAAGCTGATTAAGGAAGGGCCGCCGGAGGGCAAGGAGCACCGCCACCCCGAAATGTACTATGAGGGTGTCCTGAAGGGTGCCCGTCTCGTAGCGGACGAGTGTACAAAAGATGTAATATTTGAGTAGACTTGCTCGTGTAATCCTGTATTATGAAAACTTGTTCATATGCGCTATGCAACGCTTGTTTGAATTTAAAACATTACCTTCTGTTCGGCTGTTTATCAAATCTGAGAGATGGCTAGTCGTCGGCTTCTGCCCCCATGCCATGAGTGCTGGGGTGTTCGGGATAAACCTGGGCACTCTTGTTCCCATTTTTGGGTCCTTCGAGGGAGGTGCTCAGCACAACGAACAAGGCAATCGAACTATAATGCGTTATCACTCTCACTTAGCCATAGAATTCTATAATTTTAAATTTCGGCGAAGCCCCTAGTATTCGGAAGGCCGAATTCGGGGCGTGATACACACCTTTAGCCGGACAGGGCCGACTCCTCGCTCTAAGCGGCATAAGTCTTTAGGGACTCGAAGCCTCTCGAACAGCGACCAATCTCTTGCCTTATCATGACAGTCAGTTTTAGCTTTCTCTGCTGAGGTGCTTAGCCCAGCAGAATCGGGGCACAATCGTAGTAGTTCTCCCAGTGCTACCTTAGCCGATATAGCGGAACGTAAGGTACCAAAACATGGGAGCCGGGCAAACCCAACTATTGACCCAAGACATGATTCAGAGCTGATGCATATAATGCTATAAGTTCGGGGTGCCGCACTGTCGAAAGTGTTCGGACTTCTCACGCCATATTATGGGGTATGCTTAAGCCCCTGGCGTATTGGCCGTACCAGAGTGTACGGGTGCTGGATGTCATGGAGGAACATATATATAAAAAAGAAGAATGCAATAATGGTCTTAATGCTATGCATTGTTTATTAAAAAAGGTGCTTTAAAGCAGAATGATACAAGTAGTGCGATAAGCTAAAAGTAGGACTGTTTGACATGTCTCTTCCAAGGGCAAGATGAGGAATAGTATTAAAGCAAATATTTCACTCATTATCATAATCCACCTGGGAGTTCCGTGGTGTGACGTAGCTTTCTGCCTCCTTGGTTGCTGCATCATGTGTTCGACAATCATGCTGCGAGACAGGGTTTCCAGAGATTATAGTCCTGAAAGAGAAAAATAACAAAGCGGTAAGCCCCTAGTGCGGTTTACGCCGCGACTTGGAGCATGCCGCAGTCGTGCCCCCCTCCCTGCCTGTGCCCATGGTATTTTTAATGCGTAGTTATGTATGCGTGGCACGGATTTTGACGTTTGGCTGGGACCAGGGTAGGGCCGCATTGCTATGCGAGCTCGGAACATGCAGGTGGTCCTGTTGCCGATTACTCCGGGCGCGCTTGAAGGTGTCCGGGTTCTTAATCGCCGAACTAGTAGGTTGCCTTAAGAGGCTGCTTTGCGCTTCTGCTGCGAGGGCCGCAGTGTGCTCCTCCGTGCGGAGAGAGCGCTCTGCGTTTCCATTGACTGTGATGACCCCTCGAGGTCCTGGCATCTTGAGCTTGAGATATGCATAATGCGGTACCGCATTGAATCTTGCAAATGCGGTTCGCCCGAGCAGTGCGTGGTAGCCACTGCGGAACGGGACTATGTCGAAGATTAACTCTTCGCTTCAGAAGTTATCCGGAGATCCGAAGACCACTTCCAGTGTTACTGAGCCTGTGCAATGGGCCTCTACACCTGGTATGACGCCTTTAAAGGTCGTTTTAGTGGGTTTGATCCTTGAGGGGTCTATACCCATTTTGCGAACTGTGTCCTAATAAAGCAGGTTCAGGCTACTGCCGCCATCCATAAGGACTCGAGTGAGGTGAAATCTGTTGATGATTGGGTCTAAGACCAATGCGGCGAATCTGCCACGACGGATACTAGTCGGGTGGTCCCTGCAATCGAAGGTGATCGGGCAGGAAGACCATGGGTTGAACTTTGGGGTGACAAGCTCCAACGCATATACGTCCCTGAGCGCACGCTTCCGCTCCCTCTTGGGGATGTGGGTTGCGTATATCATGTTTACCGTCCGCACTTGCAGGGGTAACCTCTTCCGTCCTCTGGTGTTCGGCTGCTGGGGCTCCTCCTCGTCATCGCTATGTGACCCCTTATCTTTGTTTTCGGCATTTAACTTGCTGGCCTGCTTGAACACCCAACAATCCCTGTTGGTGTGGTTGGCTGGCTTATCGGGGGTGCCGTGTATTTGACACGAACAATCGAGTATACGGTCCAAACTAGACGGGCCTGGAGTGCTTCTTTTGAATGGCTTTTTCCGCTAATCGGGTTTAGAGCCTTTGAATCCGGCATTGACTATCGTATCCTCAGTATTATCGCTGTTAATGCGGCGCTTATGTTTGTTGCGACGTGACCTGCCATTGCCGTCCTTGGTATCCGACGTACCATGGTTCTTTGATATGTTATTACTGCGAGCCAGCCAATTGTCTTCTCCCGCACAAAAGCGGGTCATTAGTGTCGTGAGGGCTGCCATAGATTTCGGCTTTTCCTGACCAAGGTGTCGGGCTAGCCACTCATCGCGGATGTTGTGCTTGAAAGCTGCTAGGGCCTCTGCATCCGGACAGTCGACGATTTGATTTTTCTTTGTTAGGAACCGTGTCCAGAATTGCCTGGTCGATTCCTCTGGCTGCTGAATTATGTGGCTCAAGTCATCGGCATCTGGTGGTCGCACATAAGTGCCCTGAAAGTTGTCGAGGAATGCGGCTTCCAGATCTTCCCAACAGCCAATGGACTCTGCTGGCAAGCTATTGAGCCAATGCCGATCTGGTCCTTTGAGTTTGAGTAGGAGGTATTTAATGGCATGTAGATCATCACCGCGGGCCATGTGGATGTGCAGGAGGAAATCCTTGATCCATACCGCAGGATCTGTTGTGCTGTCGTATGATTCTATATTTACGGGTTTGAAACCCTCTGGGATTTGATGATCCATTACTTCGTCTGTGAAGCATAAGGGGTGTGCGGCGCCTCTGTACTGGGCTATATCGCGACGTAGCTCGAATGAGTCTTGCCCGCTGTGTTCGGCCCGGCCGGACTTACTTTTATTGTATCCGGCATGACGATTATCGTCTCGCATAGTGGCGCACCCTCGAGATCCGTAGATCGATCTTGCATGTTTTGCTCTGTCCTCCAATACATCTCGCAGGTCTCGCGTATTTCCCCATGCCTTTTTATTTGAATGACGTCGGGGTGCGGGCTGAGCTTTTGGCTGGAATGTCTCTCTGTTGCAGCCACAAGGTGGCCGATCAGCCGCGTTATACGCCGGGGATGTAGGTTTCGGTGCTTCCTCCTCCAGTCGGGGTAGCAACCTGCACTTTGGGTAACTCTTGGAGGGGAGTTCGAGTTTATATTCCTCGGACGCCAGGACTTTAGTCCATCTGTCAGCTAGCAAATCTTGATCAGCTTGAAGCTCCTGTTGCTTTTTCTTAAGGCTATTTGCCGTGGCTATAAGCCGGCGCTTGAAGCGCTCTTGTTCGATGGGATCCTTAGGCACGACGAATTTGTCATCGTCGAGGCTTGCCTCGTCTTCGGAGGGAGGCATGTAATTATCATCCTCCGTCTCTCCATCTGCCGCTCTCTCTGGAGGGCTGGCTTCTCCATCCTCCTGCCCTAAATCTTGCAAGAGGGGATTGTTGCCGTCTTCAGCACTGTCGGGACTTTTGCCTTGGCGGGACTTAGAGCAGCGCCGTTGACGCTGGCGCTTGGGTTGCTTCTTGGAGGGGTCATCCTCCATTGTCTCGTCGCCATTGCCTTCTTTGGGTGTGTCCACCATGTATATATCGTATGATGAGGTGGTTGTCTAGTGCCCTGTGGGCAGTGGTTCCTCTTCGCCTCCCAGATCGTCGTCCATACCGTCGATGTCTTCGGAGTCGAAGTCGAGCATGTCGGTTAAGTCATCGACAGTGGCTACTAAGTGGGTGGTGGGTGGGTGGCGGATTTCTTCGTCATCCGCATCCCAATCCTGCTGGACATAGTTTGGCCAGGACTCTCCTGGCAAGGAGAGAGACCTTAATGAGTTCAGTATGTCGCCAAAGGGCGAGTGCTAAAAAATATCCGCGGAGGTGAACTCCATGATCGGCGCCCAATCGGATTCGATAGGAACGGGCACAGGCGGTTCGGAGTCTGTGGCCAGAGAAGGATCCGATAGTTTGGCGACACGGCTCTCATGAAGGGTAAGGTCGATATTCGGCTCGATCGCCGCTGAGGGTGCTGCCTCTGTGATGGGGTCTATCCACCCATCCATGGATGGCGCAACTAGCTCCGAATTGAGACTCGGAGCGGCTACCGGTGCGATCTCCTGAATACCGTCCGATGGTAGAGCTAAATCGTACCCATCGTGATCTTGTGGTGGCGCACAAGGCAGGGGCTCGAATCCGTCGAAGATCAAGTCTCCGCGGATATCGGTCGTGTAGTTTAAGCTTCCAAACCTGACCTGGTGGCCAGGGGCGTAACTTTCGATCTACTCTAGATGGCCAAGCGAGTTGGCCCGCAGTGCGAAGCCGCCGAACACAAAGATCTGTCCGGGGAGAAAAGTCTCACCCACTATCGATGATCGTAGGAGCCATCAAGCCTAACGGTGACGACACAGAGGAACTCTCAATGAAAGCACCAATGTCGGTGTCAAAACCGGCGGATCTCGGGTAGGGGGTCCCGAACTGTGCGTCTAAGGCGGATGGTAACAGGAGGCAGGGGACATGATGTTTTACCCAGGTTCGGGCCCTCTTGATGGAGGTAAAACCCTACGTCCTGCTTGATTTATTCTTGATGATATGAGTATAACAAGAGTTGATCTACCACGAGATCGGAGAGGCTAAACCCTAGAAGCTAGCCTATGGTATGATTGTCTGTTGTCCTACGGACTAAAACCCCCCGGTTTATATAGATACCGGAAGGGGCTAGGGTTACACAAGGTCGGTTACAAAGGAGGAGATATACATATCTGTATTGCCTAGCTTGCCTTCCACGCCAAGTAGAGTCCCATCCGGACACGAGACGAAGTCTTCAATTTTGTATCTTCATAGTCCAATAGTCCGGCTGTCCGGAGACCCCCTAATCCAGGACTCCCTCACTTTCCTTAACAGAAATTGGAATCTAATATTCCCTTCCTTCATATCAATAATTGCACCAATTGTTCTAAGGAAAGGTCTACCAATAATAATAGGACATGAAATCTACAGGCACATAGTTCCTATTTGCAACAATAAGAACATCATTAATTCTTCCCATAGGTTTCTTAATAGTGGAATCCGCAAGGTGCAATTTTAAAGAACAATCATCAAAATCACGGAATCCTAGCAAATCACATAAAGTTTTCAGAATCGTGGAAACACTAGCACCCAAATCACAAAAAGCATAGAACTCATGATCTTTAATTTTAATTTTTATTGTAGGTTCCCACTCATCATAAAGTTTTCTAGGGATAGAAACTTCCAACTCAAGTTTTTCTTCATAAGATTGCATCAAAGCATCAACGATATGTTTAGTAAAAGCTTTATTTTGACTATAAGCATGAGGAGAATTTAGCATGGATTGCAACAAGGAAATACAATATATCAAAGAGCAATTATCATAATTAAATTCCTTGAAATCCAAAATAGTGGGTTCATTGATATTTAAAGTTTTAACCTCTTCAATCCCACTTTTAACAATTTTAGCATCAAGATCTAAAGATTCCGAATTTTTGGAACGCCTTCTAGGTAAAGGTGGCTCATCTTCAGCCCATAATTATCAAGATTCATATTGCAAAACAGAGATTTAATATGAGATACATCAATAACTTTTAGATCTTCATCCTTATTATCATGAAAACTAGAAGAACACGCTTTTATAAAGCAATCTTTCTTAGCACGCATCCTAGCGGTTCTTTATTTGCACTCGTCAATGGAAATTCTCATGGATTTGAGAGACTCATTGATATCATGCTTACGTGGAATAGATCTAAGTTTCAATGAATCAACATCAAGAGAAATTATATCAACGTTCCTAGCCAACTCACCAATCTTAAGCAATTTTTCTTCAATCAAAGCATTGAGACTCTTTTGCGAAGTAATAAATTCTTTAATATTAGATTCAAAATCAGAGGGCATCTTATTATAATTTCCATAGGAATTGTTGTATGAATTACCATACTTATTAGAGGAATTATTAGGAAACGGCCTAGAATTAAAATTACCTCTATACGCGTTATTACCAAAATTGTTCCTACCAACAAAATTCACATCCATAGATTCATTATTATTCCCAATCAAGGTAGACAAAGGCACATCATTAGTATTAGAGTAAACACTCTTATTAGCAAACAATTTCATAATTTCATCCATCTTTCCACTCAAAATATTAATCTCTTCAATTGCATGCACTTTTTTATTAGTAGATCTTTTGGTGTGCCATTGAGAATAATTAACCATAATATTATCTAGGAGTTTGGTAGCTTCTCCTAAAGTGATTTCCATAAAAGTGCCTCCCGCGGCCGAATCTAAAAGATTTCTAGAAGCAAAATTCAATCCGGCATAAAAGTTTTGTATAATCATCCAAAGATTCAAACCATGTGATGGGCAATTACGTATCATTGATTTCATCCTCTCCCAAGATTGTGCAACATGTTCATGATCAAGTTGCTTAAAATTCATAATATTGTTTCTAAGAGAGATGGTCTTAGTGGGAGGAAAATACTTAGAGATAAAAGCATCTTTGCACTTATTCCATGAATCAATACTATTTTTAGGCAAAGATGAAAACCAAGCTTTAGCACGATCTCTAAGCGAAAACGGAAATAGCTTCAATTTAACAATATCATTATCCACATATTTCTTCTTTTGCATATCACACAAATCAAAAAAGTTATTTAGATGGGTAGCGAGATCTTCACTAGGAAGGCCAGAAAACGGATCTTTCATGACAAGATTCAGCAAAGTAGTATTAATTTCACAAGATTCAGCATCGGTGAGAGGAGAAATCGGAGTGCTAATAAAATCATTATTGTTGGTATTGGCAAAGTCACACAATTTAGTATTATCTTGAGCCATTGTGACAAGCAAGCAATCCAGCACACAAGCAAAACAAGGAATGGGAAAAGGAGGCAAATAGGGAAAGAGACAGGGAACGGAAAGAGAGGGACAGAGGAAGAGAGGGTGAATAAAACGGCAAGGGTGAAGTGGGGGAGAGGAAAACAAGAGGCAAATGGCAAATAATGTAATGCGAGGGATAAGAGTTTGTGATGGGTACTTGGTATATTTTGACTTGGTAATGGCGCCAGAAATGACTCGTTGTGGGAGTCAAATCTTGACTTGACTTGGCGCAATTCTCCCCGGCAATGGCACGAGAAATCCTTCTTGCTACCTCTTGAGCACTTTGTTGGTTTTCCCTTGAAGAGGAAAGTGTGATGCAGTAAAGCAGCGTAAGTATTTCCCTCAGTTTTTGAGAACCAAGGTATCAATCCAGTAGGAGATCATGCTCAAGTCCCACGCACCTACACAAACAAATAAGAACCTCGCAACCAACACGATAAAGGGGTTGTCAAGCCCTTCTCGGTCACTTACGAGAGTGAGATCTGATAGATATGATAAGATAATATTTTTGGTATTTTTATGATAAAGAGAAATAAAGATGCAAAGTAAAATAAACGGCAAAGGAAATAACTAAGTATTGGAAGATTAATATGATGGAAGATAGACCCCGGGGCCATAGGTTTCACTAGTGGCTTCTCTCAAGAGCATAAGTATTACGATGGGTAAACGAATTATTGTCGAGCAATTGATAGAATTGAGCATAGTTATGAGAATATCTAGGTATGATCATGTATATAGGCATCACGTCCGAGACAAGTAGACCGACTCCTGCCTGCATCTACTACTATTACTCCACACATCGACCGCTATCCAACATGCATCTAGAGTATTAAGTTCAAGAGAACAGAGTAATGCTTTAAGGAAGATGACATGATGTAGAGGGATAAACTCATGCAATATGATATAAACCCCATCTTTTTATCCTTGATGGAAACAATACAATACGTATCAGTTCCCTTTCTGTCACTGGGATCGAACACCACAAGATTGAACCCAAAGATAAGCACTTCTCCCATTGCAAGAAAGATCAATCTAGTAGGCCAAACCAAACTGATAATTCGAAGAGACTTGCAAAGATAAACCAATCATACATAAAAGAATTCAGAGGAGAATCAAATATTGTTCATAGATAATCTGGATCATAAACCCACAATTCATCGGATCTCGACAAACACACTGCAAAAGAAGATTACATCGAATAGATCTCCAAGAAAATCAAGGAGAACTTTGTATTGAGATCCAAAGAGAGAGAGAAGCCATCTAGCTAATAACTATGGACCCGTAGGTCTGAAGTAAACTACTCACACATCACCTGAGAGGCCATGTAGTTGATGTAGAGGCCCTCCGTGATCAATGCCCCCTCTGGTGGAGCTCCAGAAAAGGCCCCGAGATGGGATCTCTTGAGTATAGAAGGTTGCGGCAGTGGAATTAGGTTTTCGTGGTGCTCCTGGATGTTTGGGGGGTACGTGGATATATATAGGAGGAAGAAGTACGTAGGTGGAGCAACAGAGGGCCCACGAGGGTGGAGGGCGCGCCCCCTGCGTCGTGCGTTCCTCACTTGTTTCTTGACGGCCACTCCAAGTCTCCTAGATCACGTTTGTTGAGAAAATCATGTTCCCGAAGGTTTCATTCCGTTTGGACTCCGTTTGATATTCCTTTTCTTCGATACCCTAAAATAGGCAAAAAAAACACCAATTTGGGCTGGGCCTCCGATTATTAGGTTAGTCCCAGAAATGTTATAAAAGTGTAAAATAAAGCCCATTAACATCCAAAATAGATAATATAATAGCATGGAGCAATCAAATATTATAGATACATTGAAGACGTATCACCTCCCCTTGACCTCATCGCACCGCCGTGCTTGGCACCGCCCCCCGACCATCCATTCAAGCCCTGCCGACCTCCAGATCGGGCGCAAGCAGCTCCTGCGCCCACACCCCTATGATAGACACCAATGCGCCCTTCCCCAGCGAACAGGCGGACTTGGTGCTCTGCGCGCCTAAGCGGGCATTGATTCTTTTAATTGCTGTTCGACTGACCCTGAATTGAAATCCAGGCGGGCTACTGACCTCTAGCAAAGGTGAAATAGTAAAGGGAGGAAACCTTGTGCATTTAGTATCACGAAGAAGATGCAGTAAGAAGCGCTCAACTAGTTTCTTTTGTGGGATGAATACGGTGTGAGCAGAGATGTAAGGTTTGCACGAATAAGGGAAGAGGAGTACCTGTTTCTGCTAGCAGTGTTGTGTCCTCCTTCTGTTTTTCCAACGATCTTCTTGTGGTTCACTGGAAACGAGAAGTTGTGGAGGACGGTGGATCCTTGGATGAACCCATGGCCAAGTTGTTGAGTGTGGTGTAGTGGCCGTCTGTCGGCGGCAGGGAACCAGATCCGAGGCGGCGAACGAGGGCATAGCGGGAACAGCTCCGGTGCGGTGGATGGTTGCGATAGTGGAGCGGCAGCAGTGAGGTGCAGGACGGCATGGTCGGAGTGGTTCTGGTATGGCGCACATCGGCATCAGCGTCGTGGAGGCAGCTCTACCTCAGCTTCAGCTGCTAAGTCCTTGAGGGCGTTGCGGTTGCAGTTGCGTTGGACGACGAAGTCAGGGTACCGGCTCCGGCGTGATGGAGGAGGGCGGCGGTGGATTGGGCGCTATGGGGTGGAGGACGGAGGAGGCTGGGGTTTCGCAGCTGGTGGAGATGGCGTTTTGGCGCCCATGGAGTATGAATGGGGAAACGAAGGGAGGCGGGGAACTAAGGGGGAACAATGTTTCAGTTTGGGACGCGCTTGTTTGAAATTTGGGGAAAGATACAAACTTTGCCCCCATCTAAAATTTCGGACATATTGCGGGTTGGGGGTAGGACAATAATCTCAGGTGTCCCAAATGTGGGCGGGATAGATTTCGGCCGAGCGCATAGGTGTTTAGGCGCCCACGGCGTATGAATGCTTCTCGGAGGCAGTTGAGACTGGCGTCATGGTGAAGTTACAAACCTACCACAGTTTAGACCTTTGGACATCGAGCCGATAGGCTACACGGGCCAGAGTCAGGACAGTAATTTCCTGCCACCAAACATTAGTCTTGCGTGGTTTCGGGTGACCAGAGGCCTATTTGGTGCTTCGTTCAATATTTGGGAGCAGAAGCATTAACGTTTTCGGTTCTCTTGAATTGAACTTTCAGGATTTTTCAAACTTCACAAATCTTTACTATTGAAAATCCTAAAGCTACGATTATTTTGGAATGGAGGGGGTACATTTGAATATACATTGTACACGAGTATATATGAAAAATATGCAACTTACCTCAGTTCATGCATGGTTCCAGATATAATCTCCTTGGTTGCAAAAAAAGTTATACATGCGTATGAATATATATAGCATGTTCAAACGCACAACAAAGCTTGATGCACCCTTTAACATCTGATTTACAAATGCCATTATCTCGGGTTCAAATAGATGAATGCACTTCCTATGAATTCGAATCTTTAAAACCCCCTTTATGTTGAATTCGACATGTATTCTATTTCATAGCTAGCAATTTGGAATGTATCCATGCAAGTGACAAATGTATAAAGTGCTTCATACTAACAACATGGAGTGCACTAATTAATGTTTATATATGAATTGCAAAAGCATCCATTGCCTGTATTTCAAACCGCTCTCACTCTATGGATCGATAATATGAAATAAACACATGCACATGCTAGAATTCCATAGAGTATGGGCGTCTGATAGACCGATTTTCGTCCATACACGATTTGCAAAATTCAGGATCTCATCCAAAAGTAATAATGCCATTTATATTTTAATTTAATGCGTAGAACCGCCTTTTACACGTAGATGCACTATGCCTCGGCCCGTTCTCACAAACGCGCTATATATCTCTCTATCTACCGCATAAGTGCACACACTTTATATGCATCGGCATTTCTCTTTCACACATGCTCACAATCTCTCTCGGGGTGTCGGGGAGTCTCACGCACATGCTCTCTCTGTATCTCTCTCTCTCTCTCTCTCTCTCTCTCTCTCTCTCTCTTTCTGACTACTATGTACCACTCTTTCCACTAATCTCAGTTGGAAAACACTATTTCTCTCACATGCATATATACACACGCACGGTCTCTACTAGCCCTCTATAAGCACATATATGTGCCTACGTGTCTCCCGCACGCACATTATCTTTAGGCCTCTCGCACACATTGCCCCCCTAGACACACCTCTCTTTTAGTAGTTAGAAGATATGATACCATCATATCATTCGGTACGATATCCCTGGCTGTTAGGCTAGATGGTAATACAGGGAAAAGTTTTACCCTAGTTCGGACCCTTGCAGTTGAGGAAAAATCCTACTCATGGTACTGTATATTAGTGATAGGGGTGTGTACAAAGTACACGTGAATACCAGGCATTGTGCGTGTGTGTATACTTTCAACGAACTAGCCCCCAAGCTTCTATAACATACTGGGGGCCTAGGGTTACAAATCATATATAGTCGGCTTATCACTAGTGGGGATAGAGTCCTCCGCGACTCTGGTAGCTAGCTTCATGTTGTACGCCAAGTCCTCCACATGGGTCTTCGTATAACGCGTCTCGGTCCAACCTATGTGGCACAAGATGGAACCAACGCATTAGTCCTCATGTTGACCCACCACAACTAGAAATGTTGTGCCCACCACACCACACACGCAATCGACCACTAAGAAAATAAGCATATACAATAGTACAATGTTATACATGTAATTTAATTGCATGGTGCATCCAAAAATATTTATTCTGCATTGTGAATGTTTATATATTCTCCTAAAATATTAGTCATGGGAAAGAGAAACAAAGGGCATATCTCTCCTTGTCTCCACCGGACACCCCCCTCTTTCTACACCACTTTCACGTACGCACACAAATTATCTCTCGGCCCTCTAAAAGTATGCATGCCCACGACACATTCACGCGTGACGGTCACTATATTTCAAGCTAAGGCACTATACGGTCACTGGACTTTAGAATATGCTCATTACGGTCACATTATACATTCTCGTGGTGATCATACGGTATGTAGCTCACGATACGTCTCCGTATTTTTTTGATGACACTGACTGACCTTGCATTTGATGCGTGCTCCGTATTTTGTTGATGACACTTACGGTCATTGTATTTGAAGCGAAAGCACGATATGGTCACTGGACTTCATAATAAGCTCATCACGGTCACCACATACATTTTGTCGTGCTAACCAACATGTGATTGGATGGTTAGGAGGACAGTGGTTTCTCGAGCCCACCAGGGTTAAAGTCCCGGTGCTCGCATTTATCCTGGGTTAATTTCAGTATTTTTCGGCGATGTGCGTTCAGTGGGAGGAGACGTTCCACTCGACTACGAGGCACCTATGGTGACTCCGTAAAATCTCAAGATCATATGCTGGCTCACTCTATCGAAGGTGCTCATAGGGGTAGGGTCTGCGTGTGTGCGCTTATAGCGGTGAGTGCTTGCGCGTATATATGAGCCCTTGTGTCTGTACTGTGTTAAAAAAATACATGTCATGATTATTCGCTCACTGGCTCACCCGTACAACTCCATATTTTGTTGATGACACAATCAATTGACTAGTCAAACATTCCACATGGCGCAACTAGTGTTGCACCATCAGGGCGTGCAACCATGGGGCCCACCTGTCAGCCCGTATATGAAAGAAAGAAATGGTAGTTTGAGTTTGTACTGTGTTAATAAAATACATTTTAGGGTGATCATACGGTCACTGGCTCACCATACAGCTCCGTAATTTGTTGATGATACAATCAATTGACCAGTCAAACGGTCCACATTCAGCAGCGCACATTACCATAGGGCCCACCCGTCAGCGGGTATATGAAGGACAGAAATGGTAATAAATTAGTGGTCGGTGGGTACTCGAAGTCGTGAGACTTCCGGTTGGCAGTCGTCGGCAGTGGGGGCGCGTTGATTGGGCGGTGGGGTGGGGATTGCCGGAGAAAAAGCTCGGCGTGGGGGGGCCTAGAGGGATGGCCGGTG
>NC_041382.1:169061029-169119476 GCF_002162155.2 Triticum dicoccoides
GTCCGGCGGTGGGGAGTGGTTTCGGGGCGGGCGGGGCGGCGGGGCGGCACGGGCCGGCCGCGGGCCGGCGGTTCGGCCGGTGGTGGCTGGCGGCTCAGGGGGGTGGAGTTTGATGATAAACTGCAGGTCCTTGATTTCGTATCCAACGGCTGGAAAATCTAAAGCCCAGAGATGAAAAAGTCAGTCGACTGACGTGTAGGCTCACCCCGCATGCACACATGCGTGCACGCAAGACACGCATGCATGCAGGCATGCAACACTAACACGTACACATAACGAACACATGCACGCATGCAGGCGTGCAACACTTAAACGTACACATGCACTCACGAACACACGCACGTACGCACACATGCATGCAACACTAAAACGTACCCTTGCACGCATGCAACACTCGCACGCCTGCATGCACACGATGCAAGACGCATGCTCAACCTATACGTGCATGCACCCTTTGTTAAGGACATGGATTGTTACGGGTATTAATCAATCTTATCTGTGATAAGCAGAACATTGATGTTTGCAGCGGTCTTTATGAATCACAACGTATCGAACGAGCTATCAACATAGTAGGCTTATCTACATGAAAAGGATGACGTCACACTCAATGAAAAATCATCGGTTTATGAAATGCCCGCTTCTGACCGCCCTGGCCCACCAAAGGTTCCTCTATTGTACGATGCCTGTGTTGGGTCACTGACATGCAGGCCATGTACCCAAAGAGCCCACATGTCAGTGGAAGAACGGCGTGGTGTCCTACGTCAGAGTCGAGGGCGCCACTCGCTGTACGCCCAGCTAAACATGCCTCCTTGCCACATTCAAACGCCTCCATGAAACCCGCCCGTGCGGAAGCCGAGAAACCCACTCTGGACACACGTCCGCCATTAAACGCAACGTCGTCCGAGCTCCTCCCGTCCGCCATATATTTAATCTCGTATTTAAACGAGGCCAAACGCTGGCCAAGAATCGCACACCTCTGCCGCTCCCCGATCTCCCCTTTCACCATTTTGTCCACTCTTACAATGGCTTATGAAGAGTAGTTATTCCGCACAAGCCATTTGTCTAGTTTTGTATCTCTCACACACACCCACGTAGGTGGGAGACGTGCACGAAGAGAAGAGGTGCATGCACGGCGCACGTACTCCCATCTCTTTCCCAACCACACCCGCGTGGGTACACGGTGGGGCTCATTTCTGTATGAAAAGGCATCCCACGTGGTAATTTGACCGTGTACTGGTTGTCCACTTGGTGGAGGGAGGACCGTCTACCACAGGTGAACAAACAAATTGCGACTTGACGCGTTATGTTAAAAAAGAGGCAAACCATGTGGGGCCTACCTTAGAGGCAAGGCTCTATACACTGGAGTACTTTTGATGTGTCCCGTCAACTCGCAGAATGAGGAGAAGCTTGCTTAGTACGCTGTCTCCCCCGCCCACAAGCGCGGTGGCTCGCAGGATGAGGTGAAGCTTGCTTACTAGTAGTAGTATTGTACGCCTTACGTCCGCTCCCTTGCCCACGCGCACGGTGGCTCGCAAGACGAGGAGAAAATTTTACTACTCCCTCCGTTTACTCCTCGTCCCTACTACTTTGGTTAGAGAGATTATCATATTGTTTGGAATATATATGTCCTTTAGTACTCCCTCCATTTACTTATACAAGGCCACTATGAAAAAAATACATTTTGCATCTATGCAAGGCCACAAATAGTAATCGAGACAAAAGTTACTACTCCCTCCTTTCCATTTTATGGCTTAATTTCAAAATCTCTCCAACCAAGGTAGACGGTGAGTGGTCAAATTAATTTCGTACTCCTAGTTTGCACAAGTAATTAGTAGGCTCATTTTTCTCAAGAAGTTATGTTTACCGAGGCATTAATTAGAACGAATGCATGAATGACCACTAAATTTCCATGAACTTCTACATGCATTGGTGAGTTTTATCTTGACACTGCTTTCATCGGGTGATCTAACGCACCTCGAAATCCAACATGTGATGGTACTACTACTAGTAGTAGAATTGAGACTTATAAAACGGAAAAACGAATGTTTTTTAGATGAGCCCTATAAACCCTAGTGGGTACGTACTCCGTAAAATCAGATTTTCCCAAAACTAAGTCGCTCAACCTTTATTTGCTTGTTTCCCTTCCTGCCTCCTTGTCTCGAACAGACTATGCCAAACTCCCCTACCTGCCACGCAAGAAAAGACCCGCCCTCGCCTTTTTTAGTCCGGGTTTGTATCGATGGATCGCACGAAGCAGCAAAAACCCAAGCCGTGTCTTGTACTCCTCCATCGACGCTCGCTTTCATGAATTATGTACTTCCTGTCGCCGACATGTGGGACATATAGCAACCGGGTCGATGTGTCAAGCACCAAATAACAGTGCAGAACAGCAGGGGGGATGCACCCCAGTCGTATCGCCCCAGTAGTAGTAGTAATGAGCAATGAGACGTCAAATCACAATGCCGCACCTTCCCAGACGGACGAAGCAACCATTATTTCACACTTCGGTTCGCCATCATCACAAACCACGTAGTATTGCTTCTGCCTCAAGAGGGACACGCGCATCGCCTTGGTACATCATAACACATGGGACCGCATGACAGGCCATGCTCCCCCGCCAATCGCTCGGTAAAATCACCTCATTTTTACTACTATACTTCCTCCGTATCGGTTTACATGGCATGCACATCATTCTAGGTTGAGAATTTAACTGGCTATATATGTGATGAACAGTATATGTTTAGATACTACGTCCGCTTAATAATCCAATGATATACTTTCTGTGACATAGTAACTCATATTTAGTTAGTCAAATGGATGACCTAGAACAACGTGCACGCCCTATAAACCGAGACGCCTAAAAACAAGACGGAGAGGGTAGTTCAGTATGTATCTTTATAGATAAATATAGTCGGGATTCACCAAGGAGCAAAACTAAGTGGTAGGTTGCACCTGTCGTGTTGGCATATCAACTCAAGCAGGGTCAGTACGGACACGAAATGGCGACACACTTAACAGGACCCCTTTGGCCGACATGTGGCTCATCCATCGTCTTGTTCCACGTGCGATGCACCAAATTACAGTTCGGAGCAGCGGTTGGAATTGGAGGCACCCTGGTCGTAGTGCCACCATAGTAGAAAATGAGCGATGAGGGGTCAAATCACAAAGCCCCACCTTTCCCGCATTAAGCTGGATGGACGAAGCAACCATCATTTCACTCTAGGGCGCAAGAGCATAAAGAAAAGAGAAAACCAATGATGCGTGCAGCAGCTAGCTAGGGCACCCTAGGGTAGGGGTCTCCAGTACAGATCATTTTTTGAAAGCGCCTCCACTACAAATCGGCTTCTCCCTCGTCCTCTTGAAGAAACCCGATGATGCGTGCGGCGGTAGGGTTTGTAGGAGTACTACTACGGCGTGCGGGGCCACGTCGTAGTAAATGGGAGAGGGATTGAGTTTGAGTCGATGCCTTAAATATGTGTGGGCCGCTTGGTTCTAGGGGAACGAGGCAACATCTTGGGTTCGAGGACCAGTGGAGATATAGTACGTACAAAAAACTGTGGACGTAGGTTTGACCGAAAGGCAATGATGCATGGGCCCTACATTTTGATATACCCGGGGCCGCGTGAAATTTGCTACTCTACTCAAAACTAGTAAGGTACACATGCATTGAACGCATGAGATTTCGAAACCAAATTATGAATAAATACACACTATAGCATGTAAAGCTTTGAGTCATATATGCATGATGTAGATGTTCGTTTTGTTCTTATAGTTCATCTCATTCAAAATCAATTAGTTTTATAAAAATGTTAAGATTCATGGGGTTCTGCATTGTAAAGAATAAAGTAAAAAACAAATAATGGCAATTCATTTAGAAAAAAAATCAATTACGATATGGAAGATTATAGAACAAAGGAGAAGTGCTTGTGTTTTGAGGTTTGTGCATTATGCTTAAGTTCAACCATGGAGTCTTCTAAACTGTACATGTGGCAGATCTGGTGGAATGTTGATGATATCCAATGGCCAGTAGTGCTCAGATTTTCCATCTCTGCACTGTCGGATTAGCTTCATCCAGCGACCATCTTTCAAAGTTATTCGCACACTATATAGTTCTTGTGCCATTGTTGCATGTCTTGGAAAAAAGCTACTAGTGGGTTGTACTAGCTATTTAGGAATAGAAGATGTATACATGGAAGTTGTAGGAAAAGATATGACATGGAGTATCTCAATTCCTATGAGTAGGGATTGGAAAAGAGATGTCATTTGGTTCACACCATAGGAACTTTTCTATTGAATCTAGAGATGACATGTATCTCAATTCCTATGAGGAGGGATTAGAAAATAGATGTAATTTGGTTCATATCATAGAAACTTTTCTATTGAATATATGCTAATGTTTATTTTCCTTTGAAATTATGGGAGTATAGGAATCCATTCATATGAACCAAGTGGCTCTAAAGCTATAGAAATGATATCATGTTTATTTACTTTGAAATGTGGAGTATATGAATCTATACCTATGAACCAATTGGCTCTAAAGGAAAAAATCCTATAAAAATCATATCATATAGAGTTCCTATGATATTCATCCACACCAAAGGATGGTTGAAAATTGCTGCAGGTGATACGATGGTCTTTCTTTGTAGACTTCTCCCCCATCTTTATAGTTACCTCTCGAAGATGAATGAAATGATATATACAGGGTATTCTACATGTGCAATTTGGTACATGAAAACTTGGTAAAAAGTTTGCGAGGTTTGAATTTCCAATAAAGCTATATGTACTGCATTTTGGAACGGAGGGAGCATACGGCAGTTGCTAACACTCACGTGGAAGATTTGTGTGTAGGAGGAGTGACTGTTCTGTTAAATGACATGGCAAAACTGACACTATCGGATGCCGATCTAACGGTTCTTATGGCGTTCGTCGGGAAAAGGCTTGTGGTGAACATTTGTCGGATAATGATTTACGGACACATGCCTTGCATTGATACATGCCCTCTCTCTCTCACGCACACGCACCCTCACGAGTCACAACTCTCCCGAGTCCTCTGGCACCCACCGTCTATCTGCAGGTAGACGTCACACACATATGTGCTCTTCACACCCTACCCTCAGAACTTCTAAAAAACAAAAGACGTTCTGCACATTTTATTTTAGCTCACACGTCACACACTTATACTATTACACTTGTGACGAACATTCTTTGGGCATAGTATATTGTACTCTCATGAAGAGAAGTGGTGCACGCACGCACTAGTTCTCTCACACCCACTCGCGGGTACACGTAGGAGCGCATTTTTTTGAAGCTGGTACAACAAAATCACTCCACTATATATATATATATATATATATATATATATATATATATATAAGTAGGAGCCTTAGAGCTTGCTTTACTAGGGTTCCTCTCGTTCACTCTCTCATGCTCTCAAGATCTAAGAAAGACATAGGTGGCCACACTCTCTCTCTCTCAGCTCACGGTTGGTCACAAATCCGGCCGGACAACCTCGACCGGGGAAGGGGTGTAGGTGCATCATTCACGCTGTCGTCGGCGGCGAGGGAGGAGACCAACGGCTGCCCGCTCGTCCCGATCGGCGGCCGTGCCGTTCTCTCCAAGAGAGCGCCGGCTCGGGAGGGCCTCCGACCCCTTCTGCCTCCCTGTGGTATTGTGGCCAAGATGCGGCCTCCCGACGCCGTATTTGCCACATGCCGACGACCCTCAGGTATATATTCCTTTGAAAACTGCCTTGCTCTACTGCCCCAGCTCCCCACTTGGCTCCGTGTGGATCTTTTTCTACTTCCGTCCGCTGTTCCAAAGCCACCTAGACTTTTACTATTATTAGAGGTAAAGCTAGTTCATACAGTCGACTCTAAGAGTTGGTTCAAATAGGGAAGAAAGTGGGAAAGCTGTAGCATGAATCTAGGACTTGGTTCTAAGAGGAAATGGGGGAAAGTAGTAGATACTGGCTACCCAACCAGTCTCTTGGTTGAAAAGACGAAGAAAGCATGGTGGATGGAGAAGGGTGGGGGGAAGTGGACCTATCTCTTGGTTGAAAAAGGAAAGAAAGTGACGGGTGTTGGGGGACAACGCAAATGAAAATGAGCAGGTCTAGATTTCCTGTGCTCACATAGGAAAATGTCACCCAGGAGATTAAAAATGGGACAAATGCAGACATGCTGCCTAAGTGTTTGCCGCTCTGGGCAACCACATCTGCCTCAGCACTTTATGCCCCTGCTGTCCCTACGCCCATACCGCTACCGTTAATGTAAAATCACATGAAGCATTAAGCAATGCCACCTAATGTCACTATAAGTAATGGTCTAGTACCATCGATAAATTGAAGCAATGCCACCACCATTTTATGAAGTGCTTCCGTCTTGCTTTATTTCCCATGCATTGTGTTTTTGCAGTTACACTTTAATCTCGCACCCTAACATTGATTCATCCTAGTGGAACTGCACAAATTTGATTGCACATTTACTGACCATGTTCTACTCTCATGACAGTAATACTAATGCTATTGTTCCGCATGTTAATCTAGTGGCAGTGTTGATGCGATGTGATACTACTTACTTAAGGACACTTTCATACTGTCAATCTGGTGCCAATTATAACACAATAGATGCTGCTTTTAATCATACGCCACTGCAAATATCTGTCACTGTTTAAATAACCGTATTTTGTATTTGCGCAAATAGGGATGTCTGTCTCCATATCGTTTCGGGATGTCTGTCTCCGTATCGTTTCTATCTGCGCAATCAAAAGCACACACCTTAGTTTTAGTAGAACTGCGCAAAATGAGATGGCTATCCCTCGTTGTCGTCGTCTAACCACCCGTCTTCCAGGTATTCCTACATTGGTAGTTACTAGGTAGAATGACCAACGCAATATAAAAGAAGTCGATTCGTATGTTTTGCTTCCTGATTGCAGTGTAGGGACGAGCAAAAACAACTGCATCCTAGTCCGGAATGCACTTTCTACCAGTTCATCCATGGACCGAGGACTAGCTGGCACGGCTACACGGCAGTTTTTTGGACAGGTTCGCGGATAAGAGGCATTGTGGTCTGCTTATTTTTGCAAATAGCGGTGCTTAAATTTAGTGGAATGCACAAGAATTTCACCTGGTCAGTACACTGCATGGTTCAGTTCAGCATTCCAGCTGAGAACACAATTATAATTGGTTATTTTGGAATGAGAGAACCTAACCCTGGATGGTGGCAACAAGAAAAAACCAGAGTGAACTCCAGGAAATTTAAGCCTGCTGGGAGGCCCTTTGCTCAGAGAAGCCTTGCTTGTTTTTTCCTGATTTGTAAACCTTCTCACAACTTTGTCTTTTGCTGTGAACTAGTATATGTTTGTTATGCTCTATGAATCATTGAGATGTATAAAATTTCTTAACTTATGATTTTCAAGTTTTTTATGACGCCGAGTTTAATGTGAGTGTTCCACATGAACGCTGGACTAGCGTGTGAACGTTTGGAATTTACATTGTGGCCTCAGTTAACTACATGAACCATTGTAACAAGATACATTGATTATATATCAGACAACAGATTGTTGATTGTTAGCTGGTCAATAGCCTAGTGTTGAAGCGAGCTGAGCCAATGTGCCGTGTTTTGCACAACTGCTTACAAGTGGAGTAGCACCAACAGTGTTTACAAGTACTTATGTATATGTCGGCGCACAGTTCTCAAACGAGTACTCTATTTCATCAAAATATACACTGCTTGTATGATAAACCGTGACAACTTATGTCTTACCATGCCATATTCATGAAAAAGCTAGTGAGGACGCATCTGTTTTGGCAACAATTACGATGGTTCTCACATGATTCACGGGTACACAAAAGTAGCAGCAGTTCCCATAGGCGAATTCAAACAGAGTACTAGCCCTAGAGGGCTCGATAATAGGCAAGGTTCGGATAATTAGACACAATCCAAACTACTATTAAACACTAGATGGGGCAACTATTTCATGCCTCGATCTAATTTGGGCAGGACACAAGACGGACCTTGCCATGAACATCATTGAGGACGTCCGGCAGCAGCTCAATCGTGTGAACCTTCATGAAGACAACCTTGTGGCCTTGCCACTCATAAACTTGTTTGTGGGGGCATGCCACGTCATCTTCCTGCGTAAGCTTGACAAGAATAGTATGCCTCACAAACGAAGGAGTAGCTTTGAACTTCTTGTGCTTCAGTACACCCTGGACAACACGCCTGACAATAGTGAGGCTAGAATACAACTATTCATTGGTACAAGCGAAAAATGGCTTCCAGGATCCAACAGCCTAAAAACTATGTTTTCCTAGTGCGTATATTCAGGAAATCCGCCTCATAGCGAGTGACATGTACAACCACACAATCCTTGTCTGCATCAGGGCTCTAATTGAAACAGAAACTGTTGGGGATATTACTGTTGGACGTAAACCGGCCAGGAGTAGCCGGATTAACTTTATGAAGATTATAAGCCCATGAAGATGTGAGAATGATGGCACTTTATGAAGGCCCAAGGCCCAAAGGCGAGTTAAAGCCTGTAGATGTAAACTGACCTTATTATGTAACTTGCATTGTAAGATAGGAAGTATAGAGACCGAACCGAACACGTTTATGATCCGGCTTCGGGACTCCGTAAACCGGCAAGCGTCAACCTGTGTATATAAAGGGACGACCCGGCAGCGGTTTAGGGACAACACACAACAACTCGAGGGCCAATCAAAGCATATTCGCTCCCTGGTCATCGAAAACCTAGAAATACCAATCACAACTAGACGTAGGCTTTTACCTTCATCGAAGGGGCCGAACTAGTATAAACTCCCCGTGTCCCCTTGTCTGGTTTAACCCCTTTAAGCTAACCCATTGCGATGGCTCCACGACTAAGTCCTTTCAAAAGGACATCTGCCGTGACAAACCCACGACAGTTGGCACCCACCGTGGGGCTATCGAACGATGGTTTCGAGTTCTTAAAGGGCAGCTTTGACGGACTCAAGGGATACGCTGTGGGCCGGATGATGAAGAGTCATCGCGGCAATCTCTACATCAACAACGCATGATGGGGCCCTGAGACCGATTCAATCGAATACGGGTACCGGGTCCCCTTCGGTGGGATTCACATCTTCATCGGCAAGATTGGCGAACCGGGCCCTCAGCCGGACACCTGCACCGACATCAACGAGATGGCTCAGCGTGCAAGCCCTTCCCCAGTTCAGCCCATGGCAAAGCATGTTTTCGTAGGTGTCATCCATGGAGCAGAATATGAGGACGGACTGACATCCGATGGAGAAACCGTTGTCTGCTCCGACGACGAGTCTTCTGGAGAGACCGAATCGCTCTATCAGTTGCAGGATGGCCGGATTAGCGGAGGTTCCGAGGGCAACAGTATTCCGGACTCCCCTGATCTGCCAAACCGGGCCGCTATCTTCATGGCCGGTACACAATCAGCGCCCCACTCATCAACCGCCGCAGCAATGCTCTCCGGTTCAACAACGGCCATGCCTGCGGGGGCAGGGAGCTTTGCGCCACCTCCGGCTCAAGTTCTGTCTGACTTGTTCGACGCTTTGGCAACATTGATGGCTGCGGAGGTGGACGCAGCAGCCCAGGATTAGCACAACGCGGAGATCACAAAAGGTAAAGGATCATATAACCCAGGCTAAAGCGGACCTAGCGGAAGAGAACGCTAGGATGGCTATAGAAGGGTCGAGTTGGAAGCTCAGGCCTACCGGCTTAGGCTGGATCAGAATGCTTCAGAAGAAGCGATGAGAAGAAGATACCGATCGCATCTCCCATCGAGTTATGAGCCAAGAAATCTCTTCAATACACTAGGAGCAGGAATGAGTAACCAGCCAATATTAAACCGGACGGAGGCACCAGGAACAGGAGCGCCGGTTCAGCCGCACACGACGGACCCGCCTCGTCAGAACAACATTGTGCCACAGTATGTTCCAACACCTCCTGGCCATTACTCCAACCCGTTGGACAACATTGTGGCCGTCGCTTCATGATTGGCAGCCCTCCCAACCGACGGTGAATCACCAGTTGCGATTGAGGCACGACGGGCCAAAGATCTCCTTCAAACAGCTCTAAACCAGTAGCAGGCATATTTGCACAGTCGTGAGAGGATTCATTCCACCCCCCGTCCAAGCCGGGGCTACAGCAGGCACGTCGAGTATGAACCGGCCATGTCAAGCAATGCACGTTGCTGTAATTCGCCCCGAGGGCACAACCCGGCAGGGGGAGGTGCTAATGCGCAGGATGTGGTGGATCATGGTTGCACACGTCGAGAGGCCGAGTTAGCAGCTTTGCATGGAGCCCGTCAACCTACTCCGGTTCACCCTACCACTTCAATAGAGACAGGTGTGGTATTCAGTTCCTTAGGGGTGCCGTGTCTCATCCCCGCTTTGCGTAATGTGAGACTGCCCAAGGACTTCAAAGGACCTCGTAAGGTACCCAATTACACCGCCGATCTACAACCAGAGGCATGGGTTGAAAGCTACGAGATGGCAATGGAGATGTTAGATGTGGATGAAGCAGTATGTGCTAAATACTTCACCATGATGTTGGAAGGAACAACTCGTACTTGGTTGAAGAGCCTACCAACTAACTCTGTCGGATCATGGGCCGAATTGAAGCAATGGTTTATCCAGAATTTCAAAGATACTTGTAAGCAGCCCATGTCAATTGTGGATCTGGCCGCTTGTGTCCAAGAGGATGGGGAGTCCACGACCCATTGGGTAAAGCGGGTCTTAGCTATTTTGCATTCATCGGATCATATCAATGCAGATATCGCAGTGCTAACATTGGAGGGCAGTTGCCGTTTTCTGCCGCTCAAACAGAAGTTAGGAAGGCTCAAACGTCACTATAATGATATGTCAACGCTTATGGCCGCTTTGGTTAAGTACGCCGATTCAGATAATACCAAAGACCCTGACTGAGGGGAGGACTAACCGGGGAAAGGGAAAAAGAATAGCAACACCAAGGGTCAGCAGCATCCGGCAGGCCATGGGAACAATGGTAAGCACAAGGCCGACAACAGTTTGGACTTTGTAGCTAACACCAATGCTCAGGAGAATGGTCAGCGCCGTAAGGGTAAGCAGCCCTAGAGGGGCGGAGGTTTAGCCCCCAATTTGGAGCGGCTGTTAAACCAACCCTGTCCAAAGCATGGATCAAAGGAGAAGCCAGCATCGCATCTTTGGAAGGATTGTTATATCATGCGAGATTTCAAGAACTCCAATATGTTTCAGTACGATAATGGCCAGCCCGGCGGTTCAGGAGGTGGTTTCCACGGGCTGGGTTATGGAGGCGGCAGTTCCGGTTCAGGATTTCAGGGCAATCAAACTGGACACAGCAATCAAGGGAACCAGGGCAACCAGGGAGGTTACAACCATCAGGGGAACCAGCAGCAGCAGCAGTCGGGTTATCAGAGCAATCCTAAGCAGTTATATAGTGGGCAATAGCATGTCTTCACCAATAACTTGTGTAAGCGTGATCAGAAGCTTCACAAGAGGGCAGTGAACTCTGTTGAACCGGCGGTGCCTCAGTATTTGTGCTGGTCTGAGCAACCCATTTTGTGGAGTAGAGAGGATCACCCGCCTCAGGTTGACAATCCGGGTCATCTGGCCTTAGTGGTGGCCCCTCAAGTTGGGGGATATAAGTTCACTAAGGTACTCATGGATGGGGGAAGTAGTATCAACATTCTATATTATGATACCTTCCGTCATATGGGGTTGACAGATAAGAATCTTAAACCATCAAACACCGTTTTCCATGGTGTGGTGCCTGGTAAGTTTGCATATCCAGTGGGCAAGATAGCCTTAGAGGTGGCTTTTGGAGATGATCATGATTCAAGATCAGAAACATTGACTTTTGAGGTGGTGAAAATCAAAAGTCCGTATCATGCTTTGTTTGGGCGACCGGCTTATGCTAAGTTCATGGCGAGGTCGTGTTATGTTTATCTACAGCTTAAAATGCCAGGTCATAAGGGGACCATCACAGTACATGAGAGCAGGAAGATCGCTTTGGAATGTGAGGAAGGTGATGCGGCTTATGCTGAGTCGGTTTTTGCCACGGAGGAGCTGAAGTTTTATAAAGACCAAGTTGATCCGGCAGATATGACTTCTTTGAAAAAGCCAACTACAGAACACGATCCGGCGTTGAAATTTAAATCGGCCACAGATACTAAGATGGTTGATTTTTTTTCCTGGCGATTCATCCAAGCAATTCAGCATCAGCGCTAACCTGGATCCCAAATAGGAAAGCACGCTCATCAAGTTCATCCGTGAGAACCGGGACATCTTTGCATGGAAACCTTCCGACATGCCAGGTGTACCGAGGGAACTCGCTGAGCACACACTTAACATTGATCCTAAGTTTAAACCGGTCCGGCAGTTTCTCCGCCGCTTCAATGAAGAAAGGCGCAAGGCTATTGATGAAGAGGTAGCTCAGTTGTTGGCCGCAGGGTTTATCGTGGAGGTCTTTCACCCGGAGTGGTTGGCTAATCCGGTGCTGGTTCTTAAGAAAAACGGCACTTAGCGTATGTGTGTAGATTACACAGACTTGAACAAGGCTTGCCCTGCAGATCCCTTTTACCTCCCTCGTATTGATCAGATCATTGATGCTACGGCGGGTTGTGACCGTTTGTGTTTTTTGGACGCTTATTCTAGTTATAATCAGATCAAAATGGCAGTTAAGGACCAGGAGAAGACGGCTTTTATAACTCCTTTTGGAGCCTTCTGCTATGTCTCCATGCCTTTTGGGCTCAAGAGTGCCCAGGCGACTTATCAACGCTATGTTCAGAATTGTCTTCATAAGCAGATTGGGCGCAATGTTCATGCATATGTGGATGATATTGTGATAATGTCCAGGAAGGAGGAAACATTGATAGATGATTTAAGAGAAACCTTTGACAACCTCCGGGTTTACAAGATGATGCACAATCTGGAAAAGTGTGTCTTTGGTGTCTCGGCAGGCAAACTCTTGGGTTTTCTGGTGTCAAATAGAGGCATTGAGGCTAATCCGGAAAAAATCTCAGCAATTACATCTTTGGCTAAACCGGCGTGTATCAATGACGTTCAATGTTTGGTCGGCCGGATTGCGGCTTTGAGCCGGTTTATCAGTCGTCTTGGGGAGAAGGCTATTCCATTATATCAGATGCTAAAGAAAACAGATGATTTTGTCTGGAGCGAGGCAGCTGATAAAGCGTTTGAGGATCTGAAGAGGCAGTTAGCTGAACCGCCTGTGCTTGCAGCCCCGATCGATAAAGAGCCATTACTGCTATACGTGGCTGCTAATGCCCGAGCTGTTAGCATGGCTATTGTGGTGGAGCGCAAGGAAGATGGAAAGGAGTATCCGGTTCAACGGACGGTTTATTATATCAGTGAGGTGCTCATTGAATCAAAGCGGAGGTATCCACATTGGCAGAAGTTGGTGTATGGAGTGTTTATGTGTTGGGGAATGTTGCAGAAAACAAAAAATTTCCTACGGTTTCACCAAGATCCATCTAGGAGTTCATCTAGCAACGAGTGATCGGATTGCATCTACATACCTATGTAGATCACGCGCGGAAGCGTTCAAAGAACGGGGATGAGGAAGTCGTACTCGACGTGATCCAAATCACCGGAGATCCTAGCGCCGAACGGACGGCACCTCCGCGTTCAACACACGTACAATCAGCGTGACGTCTCCTCCTTCTTGATCCAGCAAGGGGAAAGGAGAGGTTGAGGAAGATGGCTCCAGCAGCAGCACGACGGCGTGGTGATGGTGGAGCTGCAGTACTCCGGCAGGGCTTCGCCAAGCTCTATGAAGGAGGAGGAGGTGTTGGAGAGGGAGAGGGAGGCACCAAAAAGCGTAGGTCTGAGGCCCTCCCTCCCCCCCACTATATATAGGGGGCCTAGGGGGGCGCCGGCCCTAGGAGATGCAATATCCTAGGGGGGCGGCGGCCAAGGGGTGGGGGGCTTGCCCCCCAAGCAAGGGGGCACCCCCTTTTAGGGTTTTCCCACCCTAGGCGCATGGGCCCTAGGGAAAGTGGCACCCAGCCCACTTTGGGCTGGATCCCTTCCCACTTTAGCCCATGGGGCCCTCCGGGATAGGTGGCCCCACCCGGTGGACCCTCGGGACCCTTCCGGTGGTCCCGGTATAATACCGGTGACCCCAAAACTTGTCCCGATGTCCGAAATAGCACTTCCTATATATAATTCTTTACCTCCGGACCATTCCGGAACTCCTCGTGATGTCCGGGATCTCATCCGGGACTCCGAACAACTTTCGGGTTACTGCATATACATATCCCTACAACCCTAGCGTCACCGAACCTTAAGTGTGTAGACCCTACGGGTTCGGGAGACATGTAGACATGACCGAGATGGCTCTCCGGTCAATAACCAACAGCGGGGTCTGGATACCCATGTTGGCTCCCACATGCTCCTCGATGATCTCATCGGATGAACCATGATGTCGAGGATTCAAGTAACCCCGTATACAATTCCCTTTGTCAATCGGTACGTTACTTGCCCGAGATTCGATCGTCGGTATCCCAATACCTCGTTCAATCTCGTTACCGGCAAGTCACTTTACTCATATCGTAATGCATGATCCCGTGACCAGACACTTGGTCACTTTGAGCTCATTGTGATGATGCATTACCGAGTGGGCCCAAGAGATACCTCTCCGTCATACGGAGTGACAAATCCCAGTCTTGATCCGTGTCAACCCAACAGACACTTTTGGAGATACCCGTAGTATACCTTTATAGTCACCCAGTTATGTTGTGACGTTTGGTACACCCAAAGCACTCCTACGGTATCCGGGAGTTACACGATCTCATGGTCTAAGGAAAAGATACTTGACATTGGAAAACTCTAGCAAATGAACTATACAATCTTGTGCTATGTTTAGGATTGGGTCTTGTCCATCACATCATTCTCCTAATGATGTGATCTCGTTATCAATGACATCCAATGTCCATAGTCAGGAAACCATGACTATCTGTTGATCAACGAGCTAGTCAACTAGAGGCTTACTAGGGACATGTTGGTGTCTAAGTATTCACACATGTATTACGATTTCCGGATAACACAATTATAGCATGAATAAAAGACAATTATCATGAACAAGGAAATAGAATAATAATCCTTTTATTATTGCGTCTAGGGCATATTTCCAACAGTCTCCCACTTGCACTAGAGTCAATAATCTAGTTACATTGTGATGAATCGAACACCCATGGAATTCTGGTGTTGATCATGTTTTGCTCTAGGGAGAGGTTTAGTCAACGGATCTGCTACATTCAGGTCCGTATGTACTTTACAAATTTCTATGTCTCCATCTTGAACATTTTCACGGATGGAGTTGAAGCGATGCTTGATGTGCCTTGTCTTCTTGTGAAACCTGGGCTCCTTGGCAAGTGCAATAGCTCCAGTGTTGTCACAGAAGAGCTTGATCGGCCCCGACGCATTGGGTATGACTCCTAGGTCGGTGATGAACTCCTTCACCCAAATTGCTTCATGTGCTGCCTCCGAGGCTACCATGTACTCCGCTTCACATGTAGATCCCGCCACGACGCTCTGCTTGCAACTGCACCAGCTTACTGCCCCACCATTCAAAATATACACGTATCCGGTTTGTGACTTAGAGTCATCCAGATCTGTGTTTGAAGCTAGTGCCGACGTAACCTTTTACGACGAGCTCTTCGTCACCTCCATAAACGAGAAACATTTCCTTAGTCCTTTTCAAGTACTTCAGGACATTCTTGACCGCTGTCCAGTGTTCCTTGCCGGGATTACTTTGGTACCTTCCTACCAAACTTACGGCAAGGTTTACATCAGGTCTGGTACACAGCATGGCATACATAACAGAACCTATGGCTGAGGCATAGGGGATGACGCTCATCTCTTCTATATCTTCTGCCGTGGTCGGACATTGAGCTGAGCTCAATTTCACACCTTGCAACACAGGCAAGAACCCCTTCTTAGACTGATCAATATTGAACTTCTTCATTATCTTATCAAGGTATGTGCTTTGTGAAAGACCTATGAGGCGTCTTGATCTATCTCTATAGATCTTGATGCCTAATATATAAGCAGCTTCTCCAAGGTCCTTCATTGAAAAACTCTTATTCAAGTAGGCCTTAATGTTGTCCAAAAGCTCTATATCATTTCCCATCAAAAGTATGTCATCTACATATAATATGAGAAATGCTACAGAGCTCCCACTCACTTTCTTGTAAACGCAGGCTTCTCCATAAGTCTGCATAAACCCAAACGCTTTGATCATCTCATCAAAGCGAATGTTCCAACTTCGAGATGCTTGCACCAGCCCATAAATCGAGCATTGGAGCTTGCACACCTTGTCAGCATTCTTAGGATTGACAAAACCTTCCGGCTGCATCATATACAATTCTTCCTTAAGGAAACCATTAAGGAATGTCGTTTTGACGTCCATTTGCCATATCTCATAATCATAGAATGCAGCAATTGCTAACATGATTCGGACGGACTTCAGCTTCGCTACCGGTGAGAAAGTCTCATCGTAGTCAACCCCTTGAACTTGTCGATAACCCTTAGCGACAAGCCGAGCTTTATAGATGGTAACATTACCATCCGCGTCTGTCTTCTTCTTAAAGATCCATTTATTTTCTATGGCTCGCCACTCAACGGGCAAGTCAGTCAAAGTCCATACTTCGTTTTCATACATGGATCCTATCTCGGATTTCATGGCTTCCAACCATTTGTCGGAATCCGGGCCCGCCATCGCTTCTTCATAGTTCGAAGGTTCACCGTTGTCTAACAACATGATTTCCAAGACAGGTTTGCCGTACCACTCTAGTGCGGAACGTGTCCTTGTGGACCTACGAATTTCAGTAGGAGCTCGATCAGAAGTATCTTGATCATCATTATTAACCTCCTCTCTAGTCGGTGCAGGCACCTCAGGAACATTTTCTTGAGTTGCGCCATTTTCCGGTTCAAGAGGTAATACTTCATCAAGTTCTACTTTCCTCCCACTTACTTCTTTCGAGAGAAACTCCTTCTCTAGAAAGGATCCATTCTTGGCAACAAAGATCTTGCCTTCGGATCTGAGGTAGAAGGTGTACCCAATAGTTTCTTTAGGGTATCCTATGAAGACGCATTTTTCTGACTTGGGTTTGAGCTTTTCAGGTTGAAGTTTCTTGACATAAGCATCGCATCCCCAAACTTTTAGAAACGACAGCTTAGGTTTCTTCCCAAACCATAATTCATACGGTGTCGTCTCAACGGATTTCGATGGAGCCCTATTTAAAGTGAATGCGGCAGTCTCTAAAGCATAGCCCCAAAAAGATAGCGGTAAATCGGTAAGAGACATCATAGATCGCACCATATCCAATAGAGTGCGATTACGATGTTCGGACACACCATTACGCTGAGGTGTTCCAGGCGGCGTGAGTTGTGAAACTATTCCACATTTTCTTAAGTGTGTGCCAAATTCGTGACTCAAGTATTCTCCTCCACGATCTGATCGTAGGAACTTGATTTTCCTGTCACGTTGATTTTCAACCTCACTCTGAAATTCCCTGAACTTTTCAAAGGTCTCAGACTTGTGTTTCATTAAATAGATACACCCATATCTACTCAAGTCATCAGTGAGGGTGAGAACATAACGATAGCCACCGCGAGCCTCAACACTCATTGGACCGCACACATCAGTATGTATGATTTCCAATAAGTTGGTCGCTCGCTCCATTGTTCCTGAGAACGGAGTCTTGGTCATTTTACCCATGAGGCATGGTTCGCACGTGTCAAATGATTCGTAATCAAGAGACTCTAAAAGTCCATCTGCATGGAGCTTCTTCATGCATTTGACACCTATGTGACCAAGGCGGCAATGCCACAAGTATGTGGGACTATCATTATCAACCTTACATCTTTTGGTACTCACACTATGAATATGTGTAGCATTACGCTCGAGATTCATTAAGAATAAACGATTCACCATCGGAGCATGACCATAAAACATATCTCTCATATAAATAGAACAACCATTATTCTCAGATTTAAATGAGTAGCCATCTCGAATTAAACGAGATCCTGATACAATGTTCATGCTCAAAGCTGGCACTAAATAACAATTATTGAGGTTTAAAACTAATCCCGTAGGTAAATGTAGAGGTAGCGTGCCGACGGCGATCACATCGACCTTGGAACCATTCCCGACGCGCATCGTCACCTCGTCCTTCGCCAGTCTCCGCTTATTTCGCAGCTCCTGCTTTGAGTTACAAATGTGAGAAACTGCACCGGTATCAAATACCCAGGAGCTACTACGAGTACTGGTAATGTACACATCAATTACATGTATATCACATATACCTTTCGTTTTTCCGGCCTTCTTGTCCGCTAAGTATTTGGGGCAGTTCCGCTTCCAGTGACCATTTCCCTTGCAATAAAAGCACTCAGTCTCGGGCTTGGGTCCATTCTTTGGCTTCTTCCCGGCAGCTTGCTTGCTGGGTGCGGCAACTCCCTTGCCGTCCTTCTTGAAGTTCTTATTACCCTTGCCTTTCTTGAACTTAGTGGTTTTATTCACCATCAACACTTGATGTTCCTTTTTGACTTCTACCTCTGCTGATTTCAGCATTGCAAATACTTCAGGGATGGTCTTTTCCATCCCCTGCATATTGAAGTTCATCACAAAGCTCTTGTAGCTCGGTGGAAGCGACTGAAGGATTCTGTCAATGACCGCGTCATCCGGGAGATTAACTCCCAGCTGAGTCAAGCGGTTATGTAATCCAGACATAGTGAGTATGTGTTCACTGACAGAACTATTTTCCTCCATCTTACAGCTAAAGAACTTGTCGGAGACTTCATATCTCTCGACCCGGGCATGAGCTTGAAAAACCATTTTCAGCTCTTCGAACATCTCATATGCTCCGTGTCTCTCAAAACGCTTTGGGAGCCCCGGTTCTAAGCTGTAAAGCATGTCGCACTGAACGAGGGAGTAATCATCAGCACGTGTCTGCCAAACGTTCATAACGTCTTGGTTCTGTGGGACGGGTGCGTCACCTAGCGGTGCTTCTAGGACATAATCTTTCTTGGCAGCTATGAGGATGATCCTCAGGTTCTGGACCCAGTCCGTGTAGTTGCTGCCATCGTCTTTCAGCTTGGTTTTCTCTAGGAACGCATTGAAGTTGAGGACTATGTTGGCCATTTGATCTACAAGACATATTGTAAATATTTTAGACTAAGTTCATGATAATTAAGTTCATCTAATCAAATTATTCAATGAACTCCCACTTAGATAGACATCCCTCCAGTCATCTAAGTATAACATGATCCAAGTTAACTAGGCCGTGTCTGATCATCACGTGAGACGGACTAGTCAACATCGGTGAACATCTTCATGTTGATCGTATCTTCTATACGACTCATGCTCGACCTTTCGGTCTTCTGTGTTCCGAGGCCATGTCTGTACATGCTAGGCTCGTCAAGTCAACCTAAGTGTTTGCATGTGTAAATCTGTCTTACACCCGTTTTATGTGAACGTTGGAATCTATCACACCCGATCATCACGTGGTGCTTAGAAACAACGAACTGTCGCAACGATGCACAGTTAGGGGGAACACTTTCTTGAAATTATTATGAGGGATCATCTTATTTACTACCGTCGTTCTAAGTAAACAAGATGCAAAAACATGATAAACATCACATGCAATCAAATAATAATAGTGACATGTTATGGCCAATATCACATAGCTCCTTTGATCTCCATCTTGGGGCTCCATGATCATCTTGTCACCGGCTTGACACCATGATCTCCATCATCATGATCTCCATCATCGTGTCTCCATGAAGTTGCTCGCCAACTACTACTTCTACTACTATGGCTAACACGTTTAGCAATAAAGTAAAGTAATTTACATGGCGTTTCTCAATGACACGCAGGTCATGCAAAAAATGAAGAAAACTCCTATGGCTCCTGCCGGTTGTCATACTCATCGACATGCAAGTCGTGATTCCTATTACAATAGCATGAACATCTCATACATCACATATATATCATTCATCATTCATCACAACTTTGGCCATATCACATCACAAAACACTTGCTGCAAAAACAAGTTAGACGTCCTCTAATTGTTGTTGCAAGTTTTACGTGGCTGCAAAAGGGTTCTAGCAAGAACGTTTTCTTACCTACGTGAAAGCCACAACGTGATTTGTCAACTTCTATTTACCCTTCATAAGGACCCTTTTCATCGAATCCGCACCAACTAAAGTGGGAGAGACAGACACCCGCCAGCCACCTTATGCAACTAGTGCACGTCAGTCGGTGGAACCGGTCTCACGTAAGCGTACGTGTAAGGTTGGTGCGGGCCGCTTCATCCCACAATACCGTTGAAGCAAGATAAGACTAGTAGCGGCAAGAAAGTTGACAACATCAACACCCACAACAAATTGTGTTCTACTCGTGCATAGAGAACTACGCAAAGACCTAGCTCATGATGCCACTGTTGGGGAACGTTGCAGAAAACAAAAAATTTCCTATGGTTTCACCAAGATCCATCTAGGAGTTCATCTAGCAACGAGTGATCGGATTTCATCTACATACCTTTGTAGATCACGCGCAGAAGCGTTCAAAGAATGGGGATGAGGAAGTCGTACTCGACGTGATCCAAATCACCGGAGATCCTAGCGCCGAACAGACGGCACCTCCGCGTTCAACACACGTATGGTCAGCGTGACGTCTCCTCCTTCTTGATCCAGCAAGGGGAAAGGAGAGGTTGAGGAAGATGGCTCCAGCAGCAGCACGACGGCGTGGTGATGGTGGAGCTGCAGTACTCCGGCAGGGCTTCACCAAGCTCTATGGAGGAGGACGAGGTATTGGAGAGGGAGAGGGAGGCACCAAAAAGCGTAGGTCTGAGGCCCTCCCTCCCCCCACTATATATAGGGGGCCTAGGGGGGGTGCCGGCCCTAGGAGATGCAATCTCCTAGGGGGGGCCAAGGGGTGGGGGCTTGCCCCCCAAGAAAGGGGGCACCCCCTTTTAGTGTTTCCCCACCCTAGGCGCATGGGCCCTAGGGGAAAGTGGTGCCCCAGCCCACTTTGGGCTGGATCCCTTCCCACTCCAGCCCATGGGGCCCTCCGGGATAGGTGGCCCCACCCGGTGGACCCCCGGGACCCTTTCGGTGGTCCCGGTATAATACCGGTGACCCCGAAACTTGTCCCGATGGCCGAAATAGCACTTCCTATATATAATTCTTTACCTCCGGACCATTCCGGAACTCCTAGTGACGTCCGAGATCTCATCCGGGACTCCGAACAACTTTCGGGTTACTGCATATACATATCCCTACAACCCTAGCGTCACCGAACCTTAAGTGTGTAGACCCTACGGGTTCGGGAGACATGTAGACATGACCGATATGGCTCTCCGGTCAATAACCAACAACGGGGTCTGGATACCCATGTTGGCTCCCACATGCTCCTCGATGATCTCATCGGATGAACCACGATGTCGAGGATTCAAGCAACCCCGTATAATTTTCCCTTTGTCAATCGGTACGTTACTTGCCCGAGATTCGATCGTCGGTATCCCAATACCTCGTTCAATCTCGTTACCGGCAAGTCACTTTACTCGTACCGTAATGCATGATCCCGTGACCAGACACTTGGTAACTTTGAGCTCATTGTGATGATGCATTACCGAGTGGCCCCAAGAGATACCTCTCCGTCATACGGAGTGACAAATCCCAGTCTTGATCCGTGTCAACCTAACAGACACTTTCGGAGATACCCGTAGTATACCTTTATAGTCACCCAGTTATGTTGTGACGTTTGGTACACCCAAAGCACTCCTACGGTATCCGGGAGTTACACGATCTCATGGTCTAAGGAAAAGATACTTGACATTGGAAAACTCTAGCAAACGAACTATACGATCTTGTGCTATGTTTAGGATTGGGTCTTGTCCATCACATCATTCTCCTAATGATGTGATCTCGTTATCAATGACATCCAATGTCCATAGTCAGGAAACCATGACTATCTGTTGATCAACGAGCTAGTCAACTAGAGGCTTACTAGGGACATGTTGGTGTCTAAGTATTCACACATGTATTATGATTTCCGAATAACACAATTATAGCATGAATAAAAGACAATTATCATGAACAAGGAAATATAATAATAATTCTGTGTTATGGAGCATCAACACCACACCCAACAGATCTACGGGTTACACACCTTTCTTCATGGTTTATGGAGCAGAGGCAGTTCTTCCTAGTGACATCCTTCACGACTCGCCCTGTGTGGCAGCTTATGTTGAAGCTGATAATGAGAAGGCACGTCAGGATTCCCTGGACCTGTTAGATGAGGAGTGTGATCTTGCAGCAGCACGTTCGGTGATTTATCAACAAGATCTCCGACGTTATCACAGCCGTCGGGTTAAGACCAGAACTTTTCAAGAGGGTGATCTGGTGCTCCAGCTCATCCAGGATCAGACTGATATGCACAAATTATCCCCACCTTGGGAAGGACCTTTTGTGGTCAGTAAGAATCTGCACAATGGGTCATACTACCTCATTGATGTTCGAGAGCACAAAGACTCACGTAAATCGGAGGAGGAGACCAAGCGGCCGTGGAATATAGCTCTTCTTCGGCCTTACTATACTTGAGCCATAGGCTCTTCATATGTACATATTTATGACAATGTATATATTATATAATAAACTGGAGCCTCGAATAAAGTAGGGTCTCTGTTCTTGTTACATCATGTGTGTGCTTACAAGAGTTTCTACTGAAAAAGCGGAGTTTTGTTAAACCGGTCTCTGCAGCCGCACGGATATAAAGAAAATCACTAGGGGGCTTGGTCATATCTGAACCATAGCTACACCTCTTGATCGGTTTGAAACCACAAAGGGATATCACTAGGGGGCTTGGTTGTTGTCACACCATAGCTACACCTCTTGATCGGTTTAACACCACAAAGGGATGTCACTAAGGGGCTTGGTTGTTATCACACCATAGCTACACCTCTTGATAGGCGTTAAGCCAAAAAGGAAATTATGTGGAGCCAAAGAGAGTCTGTTGCATTAAGCACAGTTCAAACATAGGTAACCACCGAGCACAGCTCACATATTACCTAGGGGATCTTTGCTTCTCAAAGAACAATGATTTTGAACCCTTGTAATAGGCTATCAAGCCAGGCTTGGAAGCCAGGTGTATTCACCTAAAACCCCAGGTTATCTTGCCTCTTTAAGTAAGTCACTCCGTCCAGGTAAACCTGGTATGACCCATCGAACATTTGACAAGTCAATCCCATGGACCCTGAACTTGTCACAGTTAAATCGATGATTGGTTAAAGATTGAGGTCCATCTAAAAAAGGCTTTGTAAAATGGTTTAACTCAGTGGCCTGGCAGTCCATGAAAAGCCTCGATTTGGAGCCTGGCAGCTCGTACAAAGCGTCGCATGTTCATTTTGAGGTTTATTTGCCAAGTTTTTCTCCTTTGTTGAGGTTCATAATATCTTCTGATAAACTGGCGTCCTTGACCCGGCATGGCTTTCAACTACAAGTTGTCAGTACATGATCAGTTATAATCCGGCGGTCATTAACCCGGTCTGGTTTTGACTAACAAGTAGCCAGTGTTATAAGGAAAACCCGGTGTTTATTATATCTCGGTACGGTTTATTATCATAATCCGGCAAATTAAGGACGGAGTTATCAATGCTCCGGATTGGTGTTTACACCTTGACCATACAAGCAGTTGGTCAGCCAATGAGGTATGTTGCAGATGTTATTTTTTATACAAACTTTGATTATCCATCCAAGTATTGTCTATTCTTGGGCATCATGACCTGTCCAGTGGTAAACCACTAGGACACTTTCAAGTTTTTGTATCCAGGAACACAAATTATCATGGGCTATGCATAAATAGATCCCACAAAAAGTGAAACAAGTTTTCACAATGTCAAGGCACCACAAAACATGCTCGATGGCATGACAGAAAAGGGGTTTTTGATATCCTATTACAAGAAGCTTCAAAACGGCTCCAATTGAGTAATTGTTTCTAAGCAGTGGCATACAATAGCTGGTAAACCGGTTGCCGGTTTAAGATGCTTCGTCTGGACGGTTTGACGGTTGAGGATCATTTGGTGCAATCACTTCTTCTTCATCCCTACCCAGACGCTAGAAATCAACCGTTGCCCAATCGATTCCGGTTAAAGCATGAAACATGGCTTCTTCATGGATAAGGCTGGAGGGGTTAATGTCAGGAGCGTAAGTATGCTTACGGATTGGAGGCACAAGTTCTTCGACTTCATGGATTTCGGCAGGCTGTCTGTAGGATCGAAAGTATGTCTAGAGGGGGGTGATTAGACTACTTGACCAAATAAAAACTTAACCTTTTCCCAATTTTAGTTCTTGGCAGATTTGAGCTAATTTAGGACAAGTCAAGCAATCATCACATAATTCAAGCAAGCATGCAAAGAGTATATAGGCAGCGGAAAGTAAAGCATGCAACTTGCAAGAATGTAAAGGGAAGGGTTTGGAGAATTCAAACGCAATTGGAGACACTGATGTTTTTCCCGTGGTTCGGATAGGTGGTGCTATCCTACATCCATGTTGATGGAGACTTCAACCCACGAAGGGTAACGGTTGCGCGAGTCCACACAGGGCTCCACCAAGGGTAACAATTGCGCGAGTCCACACAGGGCTCCACCCACGAAGGGTCCACGAAGAAGCAACCACCCACAAAGGGTCCACGAAGAAGCAACCTTGTCTATCCCACCATGGCCATCGCCCACACAGGACTTGCCTCATTAGCGGTAGATCTTCACGAAGTAGGCGATCTCCTTGCCCTTACAAACTCCTTGGTTCAACTCCACAATCTTGTCGGAGGCTCCCAAGTGACACCTAGCCAATCTAGGAGACACCACTCTCCAAGAAGTAACAAATGGTGTGTAGGTAATGAACTCCTTGCTCTTGTGCTTCAAATGATAGTCTCCCCAACACTCAACTCTCTCTCATAGGATTTGGATTTGGTGGAAAGAAGATTTGAGTGGAAAGCAACTTGGGAAGGCTAGAGATCAAGATTCATATGGTAGGAATGGAATATCTTGGTCTCAACACATGAGTAGGTGGTTCTCTCTCAGAACATATGAGTTGGAATGGTGTGTGTGTTCTGATGGCTCTCTCTTAGAATGAGAAGGAGGTGGAGGGGTATATATAGCCTCCACACAAAATCCAACCGATACACAGTTTTCCAATCTCGGTGGGACCGAATCAATAAACTCGGTCGGACCAAAAATGTAAACCTAGTGACCGTTAGAGATTTTCGGTGGGACTGACATGCAACTCGGTAGGACCGATATGGTTAGGGTTTGGGCATAACGTAATCTCGGTGAGGCCGATTACACAAACTCGGTGAGACCGAATTTGTTAATTAGCTAACCAGAGAGTTAGTCAGGCAAACTCGGTGGGACCGATTTGCTCTTTCGGTGAGACCGAGTGGAACTCGGTGAGACCGAAAAGTTACAAAGGGGAAACACTGAGTTTACATTGCAATCTCGGTGGGACCGATTCGCTCTTTTGGTGAGACCGAAAAGTTACAAAAGGGAAACTGAGAGTTTGCAACCCCATCTCGGTGAGACCGAGATCCTTATTGGTAGAACCGAATTGCTAGGGTTTGGCAGTGGCTAATGACAAGTGAAACTCGGTGGCGCCGGATAGGAAGAATCGGTAGGACCGAGTTTGGCTTAGGGTTTAGGTCATATGTGGATATGGGAAAGTAGTTGAGGGTTTTGGAGCATATCACTAAGCACATGAAGCAAGAGGCTCATTAAGCAACACCTCATCCCTCCTTGATAGTATTGGCTTTTCCTAAAGACTCAATGTGATCTTGGATCACTAAAATATAAAATGAAGAGTCTTGAGCTTTTGAGCTTGAGCCAATCCTTTGTCCTTAGCATTTTGAGGGTTCCACTTTCACATCCATGCCATGCCAATCATTGAGCTTTCCTGAAATAATCATCTTGGAATAGCATTAGCTAAATGAGCTATATGTTGTTATGAATTACCAAAACCACCTAGGGATAGTTGCACTTTCGATCTCCCCCTTTTTGGTAATTGATGACAACATATAGGTCAAAGCTTCGACAAATGATAATAAGCATGAAATATATCGTCGCTTTGAGAAGTATGTGATAAGTAAGAGCTCCCCCTAAATTTGTGCATATTTAAAATTTGCTTTGGACTGCAAATGCACAAGGAGCTAGAGTCATGGGTTACTCTTCCATGTCACATACATCTTGGTGGAGCGCTTAAAATGATAAGAATGAAATACATGCACTCATCACCAAGAATAGTGAATGATCACACAAGATAGATAGTATAATACCAATAAGCAAGAATTAAGTGTAGCTTATGATCAAACACATGATCATCAATGTCTCACAAGTAATGACGTAGTATCTCAAGCACTCAAAAGCAAAAAAGTTTGAAAAACCACCAAATAAAGCAAGAGAGAAAAGCAACACTCTCTCTCTCTCTCCCGAAGCCTATGATCTATACATCTTCTCCCCCTTTGGCAACAAGTTACCAAAAAGTTCCTAGAAAATGCATAGTGCTAGATCGACGCTCAGGCTTGATCTTCAGGTGGTGGTGGAGTCCGGATCACTCCAAGGACGAAGGCTTCGGTAGATGCTGAAGTAGACGCTGGAGTTGGAGCTGAAGTAGATGCTAGAGCTGGTGGAACTGAGGCTGTGGCTGGTGCTGAGGTGGTGGCTCTGGTGTCAGCAACTGGCACGGCAGATGACCTCGGGCCTCGTGGCACTCTGGCAAAGGCATGAGTGGTAGTCCTGCCTCTCCTCTCCTGCATGTCCTCCTGGAGCTGCTCCAGTGCAGACTGAACTTCCGTTACTTTGACATCCAAGTCATAGAACTTCTGTTCCATGATTCTCTTTAGGCTCTGCTGATTCTGAGTGAGGGTGGCCAGACTTTGCTCAATCCTCAGCGTGGATGCAATCAAGTAACCAAGCTGCTCTTGTTTAGTCTTCAAGAAATACCCAGATGCCTCCTCTTGAGTAGGCATCTTGGCAGCTTTCTCCTTCCTCACCTTCTCCTTCTTTGCGTATGCTTGGGCAGATGATGGCTCGTTCTCAGTCATGAAAACTTGATTGTCCTCGAAATCTGGACAGATGGGCAGGTGTTCCTTGTCCAATAGATATATGCCCGTGCCCATCTTGGAGTTGATGAGCTCCTGAATTTGAGGGGCATATCCGCAGCTCCTCTTCTGATCTGCTGCAGTCCTCTTGATTGTTTCCACTATGAGGCTCATCACCTTGAACTTCTGAGGCACATCAAACACATGTAGCAAGTTGATAGCATGGCCTCTGATCATCTTGTGATCTCCAGACTTGGGCAATAAGGTGTGCCTCAAGATCCAATTGATAGTCGGGAGCCCTGACAGAAGGTAATGTACTGAGCCAAACTTGAAGGTATCAAGTGCTTCATTTGGGATCTCTTTGTACATATTGGACATTGAGTTGTGGTCCATCTTCTTCTTGGCATATATGTCCATGTCATCATCATGCTCATCTGGGCATTAATGATCTGTGCCCACTCAGCCACTGTAGATTGGTACCTTGTACCCTCAGACATCCATGTGATCCTCCCATCTGGATAAAAGTGTGCCGTGGAGTAGAACTGCATGATAAGCTCCTCGTTCCACTTTGTGAGCTTCTGCCCAACAAAGTCAGCTACTCCACAAGCTATGAAGCTGTCTTGCACTCCAGGATAGTGCTCCTCATTATCCTTAATGTATTGCCAATCAACCCATCGCATATCACAGACAATGGGCTTCTTATCTAGCAGCACTGTCTCATAAAAATCCCGCTGCTCCTTGGTGTGAAACCTGTAGTCAACTGCTGTCCTTCTCCTTGAAGCATACGGGTCTGCTTCTCTCCACTTCCTCAGTCCTGAATCTCCCCTGAGCTTCATATCCTCAGCCACAGGATGAGCATCGTTGTGGTCTGGGATCTTGGGCTTTAGCTTTCTCAGGACATTCTCTTCCTCTTCTTCTGCAACAGTCTCAGGCACTGGGGCCTTGTTCTTCTCAGCTGTAGGAATGCTTCTTGTATTCCTCTTTGGCTTTGGCTTTGGAGCTGGCTTGGCCTTGGAAGCAGCTCCCCCTGATTTTATGGCATCTCCCATTAGCTTGGGTGCCTTGGGCGCTGGTGCAGCCACCTCTTCTTCTTCTTCCTCTTCCATGATGGAAGCTTTGCCAAGCACTCTAGCCACAGTCTTCTTCACCCTTTCCTTTCTTTTCTTGCCCTCAGCTGCAACTAGCTCTATGGGCTTCTCAGTTGACATTCTGGCCTTTGACATTGGCTGCCTGCCTGCTGGCCTTTTGATTTTCAGGCCTGGCTTAGTGCCTTGAGCTGGCTCAACTCTCTTGGAAGTGGCCTCTTCCACTGCCACATAGTCCTGATCTTCGGAATCTGAAGTCCTCTTCTTCCTCTGTCTCGTGGCAGCCTTTGGCAAATTGCTAGGAGTGCTCCTGCTGCCTTCATCAGAAGAGCTAGAGGGACTAGTGCCCTCACTCATGTGCACCTGCTGCTCTGACATATTTTGGCTATCACTTTGATCAGACATGTTGCAAACTGACTGCTGACCCTGTGAATAGTTTATAGAAGAGATAGAGTGGATGAGCATCACAAAATGCAGAGATTTTTGCAAAAGAATGATCCAAAAACTTAGTTTTAGTTTCCCACTGAAATCATCTCGGATCTACCGGTTTTTAAACTCGGTGATACCGAAGCAGTTTTGGCACCTGAACTGGTGAACTCGGTTGGACCGAGTCACAGTTCGGTGGCACCAAGACTGCTAGGGTTTCACAGAGTTCCAAAATCGGTCACACTGATAAGTAATTCTCGGTCAAACCGAGTCTCACTTGTGCAATGGCATAAGCCAAATCGGTGGGACCGAGTTTTTCAACTCGGTGGGTCCGAGATGGTTTCGGCGGAAACCTAACCCTAAAATTTTCGAATCAAAGCTAATCTATGGGCGCATTGACTGGATAGGAGTGTTTCAATCGTGGCAAGAATCATGAAGAACACAATGTGCTAGGAATTGGACGGACAATAGCACTGTGATCAAGTCCATACCCTAGTTTGGCGGAGACTTGCTACGGCGGCAACGGCGGGGCAGAATTCCCGTTGACGGCGACGAAGACCAACGACTGGAGGCGGCTGGCGGTGAGAAGACGATCCGGAGACCACGAGGGCAGAGCAGGCTATCGCGCGGGCGAAGGGGTTCAGAGAAATTTCCAAAATTTTGCCCGTGACTATATATAGCCCGACCCTGTCGGTGTGACCGAGTGGAACAACTCGGTGGCACCGAGATTCATAACTGCAAGCATTTACTGAAACTCGGTGTGACCGAAATGTTCAAATCGGTTGCACCGAGATCGAAAACCTAGATCAACTTAATGATCTCGGTAGGACCGAAAGTGGGGTATCGGTCAGACCGAGAATCATAAAGAGGTTTTGGAAGTTTAAGTCTATGACGAATCGGGGACTCCGAGCGCTCCTCACACAGAGTGGTTCGAATCTGACTTGATCAAATTTTGTGATGCAGCATGAATAGAGTTTGAGACGAGAACAACATAGATAGCTAGAGGAGGTTCTTAGGCATTCTTGTCCATCCACTTGGCAAAAGAAGATAAAACCAAACAATCAAAACAACAAGTGGATGTCCTTGAATGAGTAAAATATGCAACTAGCATGCTCACACAATAATATGGCAAATGAAATATGTGACAAGGCATGCACAACCAATTCTAGCATCTATCAAGTAATTTGCGATGACTAGGTCATCTATATATGAGTATATTGACTTAGGAGTCAAGTGAGAACACTTGATCATAGGTCATACTCATCGTTTAAGCTCAAGTGGGGTTACCACTTTTACATAAAGCATTGTTTTGTTCACATCTTTAGAGTTGCTTTAGCTCAAGTCTTAGAGTAAAGCTCCCCCTAGATGTGATATCCCCCCTAAGATGGATGAACTAACCTTGGGTTTTGTCGATGATGACTTCATGTAGATATTGAAGATGTGGATGCTCAATGTTGATGCAGATCTCTTGGAGCTATCCATTTGAGTGAATTGCACTTTCAATACCTACATGGGTTAGTCCCACAAGGAACAAACAAGGATATCCATAGACATAGAGTGATGCACACAAAAGATGATGTCCATGAAAACTTTTTAGGTTACCTTGTCCCTTGTCTTACCAACAAGAGGGTTTGTGACTCCTTGAACTAGTGCAAGATGTGGAAGTTGATTGCACTTGTTCTTGCCAAAATGATAAGAGTGAAGTATGTTGGCGGAGTCACCCTCAAGGACTCTCTAGTTCTTCTTCTTTTGGATCCACATCATCTTGATGGGAATACTTGGAGTTGTAGTCATACTTGATGAAGTGGAACTTGAAGTAGTCTTGGGAATCCACTTGACTAAGGTCTTTGGAGCTTCTTCAAATGCATCAATTTCCTCCTGAAGCTTGTCCTTGCCTTTTTGCTTGTAGTCTTGTGGTGGAAGATCACCTTGATCTTGTGTCCCCTTGAGCTTCTCTTGTTGAGGGACAAACTTTGTCTTGGGGTATTGATCTTCTTCCCACTCAACTCCATTGGCATTGAACTTTCGTTCGAAACCAACACCTTGATTCTTCCGGTGCATTCCTTGCTTGCACACAGTTTCCTCGAATTGCTTACTCCCGACAAGGCTTTTGTACACTCCTTTCTCTATAATTCCCTTCAATAAGCTATTTTCTTGCTCAAGTGTAACTTGGCTAAGAGAATCATTAGTGGAATCAGGAGAACTACTAGAAGCAACAATATTGGATTTAGCATGATCATTGTTACTACTAGAGGAAGAATCTTTCTTGTTACTAGACTTGACTTGAGGCATGTAAGTGGATAAGAGTAAACGCTTGGCAATGTAAGAAGAACTTTTCTTGCGGAGATCATCATTGATTGCTTTTAAGAACTCATGCTCTTGCTCAAGATTGAGCTTTTCAAAGCGTAATTTCTCATGAGCTCTTAAAAGTTCTCGATGATCTTCGAAGATGGTTTCATGAGCTAACTTAAGAGTGTTTAGTTCTTTAGTTAGGGCCTCAATCTTCTCCTTATCATTGTCATTCCTTTTATCTTGATTAGCATGTTTAATTGACATTTCATCATAGTATTCATCACTAGAGTTGTCACCAAGCAAATCATCACCTAACAAGTCATCTTCATCACTATTGAAATCAACATACTCGGGGTGTGTTACCTTAGGACCTTTGGCCATGAAGCATCTTCCAATTCCTTCATTTGGTGAGTCAAATATGTCGTATGAGTTGGTTGACACAAGTGCTAGACCGGCAACACCTTCATCTTGAGTATCTTCGGAGTCGGAGTGATAACTTCTCTTGGAGTGGCTGTCGGAGTCGGAGCCGGATACCCATTCACCAACATGAGCTTGATGTCTTCGTCTTGTGTAGCTCCTTGATGATTTTTCCTTCCTTTCCGAATCCTTGCTTCTCCGTGAGTATCTTCGTTCATAACGATCATCTCTACTCCTTCTCTCTCTTGGTGGTGATCCTTTGCTTCTTCTTTTTGGAGAATCTTCTCTTCCCTTGTAGGGAGCCGTACACTCATTGGAATAGTGTCCGGGTCTTCCACAATTGTAGCAGTTTCGCTCTCGACTAGAAGATCTTTTGTCATTGTAGGACCTTGACTTGGAGCTTCTATCTTTGCTTCTACTCTTGTAGAACTTGTTGAAGTTCTTCACCATTAAGCTCAATTCTTCATTGAAGTCTTGTTTCTCACTTGATGATGTAGGGGCTTCACATGAGGCTTTATAGGCACCACTTGATTTGTTGTGAAGTTCCTCTTTATCCTTAAGTGACATCTCATGAGCAACAATTCTTCCAATCACCTCCGTTGGCTTGAGATCTTTGTAATTGGGCATCATTTGGATCAATGTGCACACGGTATCATATTTTCCATCCAAGGCTCTTAGAATCTTCTTGATGATGAATTTATCGGTCATCTCTTCACTTCCTAAGCCGGCAATCTCATTTGTGATGAGAGCAAGCCTAGAGTACATTTCAGCGACACCTTCACCATCCTTCATCTTGAACTTGTCAAGTTGGCTTTGAAGCACATCCAACTTGGATTCCTTGATGGAGTCGGTACCTTCGTGCATATCAATCAAAGTGTCCCAAATTCCCTTTGCATTCTCAAGGCGGCTGATTTTGTTGAATTCTTCGGGGCACAATCCGTTGAAGAGAATATCACAAGCTTGAGCATTGTATTGCAACATCTTCAACTCATCCGCGGTAGCTTCACGGTTTGGTTCTCTCCCATCAAAGAAGTCACCTTGCAAACCAACACACATAATAGCCCAAACGGCGGGGTTATGTCCAAGAATATGCATTTTCATTTTATGCTTCCAACTAGCAAAATTAGTACCATCAAAGTAGGGACCTCTACGGTGGTAATTTCCCTCGCTAGACGCCATACTCTCCTAGGTTGTGAAACCAAGGCTATGACCACCAAAAGCTATGGAGATCAAAGCAAATGGAGACCAAAGCTCTGATACCACTTGTAGGATCAAAAGTATGTCTAGAGGAGGGTGATTAGACTACTTGACCAAATAAAAACTTAACCTTTTCCCAATTTTAGTTCTTGGCAGATTTTAGCTAATTTAGGACAAGTCAAGCAATCATCACATAATTCAAGCAAGCATGCAAAGAGTATATAGGCAGCGGAAAGTAAAGCATGCAACTTGCAAGAATGTAAAGGGAAGGGTTTGGAGAATTCAAACGCAATTGGAGACACTGATGTTTTTCCCGTGGTTCGGATAGGTGGTGCTATCCTACATCCATGTTGATGGAGACTTCAACCCACGAAGGGTAACGGTTGCGCGAGTCCACACAGGGCTCCACCAAGGGTAACAATTGCGCGAGTCCACACAGGGCTCCACCCACGAAGGGTCCACGAAGAAGCAACCACCCACAAAGGGTCCACGAAGAAGCAACCTTGTCTATCCCACCATGGCCATCGCCCACACAGGACTTGCCTCATTAGCGGTAGATCTTCACGAAGTAGGCGATCTCCTTGCCCTTACAAACTCCTTGGTTCAACTCCACAATCTTGTCGGAGGCTCCCAAGTGACACCTAGCCAATCTAGGAGACACCACTCTCCAAGAAGTAACAAATGGTGTGTAGGTAATGAACTCCTTGCTCTTGTGCTTCAAATGATAGTCTCCCCAACACTCAACTCTCTCTCATAGGATTTGGATTTGGTGGAAAGAAGATTTGAGTGGAAAGCAACTTGGGAAGGCTAGAGATCAAGATTCATATGGTAGGAATGGAATATCTTGGTCTCAACACATGAGTAGGTGGTTCTCTCTCAGAACATATGAGTTGGAATGGTGTGTGTGTTCTGATGGCTCTCTCTTAGAATGAGAAGGAGGTGGAGGGGTATATATAGCCTCCACACAAAATGTAAACCCAGTGACCGTTAGAGATTTTTGGTGGGACTGACATGCAACTCGGTAGGACCGATATGGTTAGGGTTTGGGCATAACGTAATCTCGGTGAGACCGATTACACAAACTCGGTGAGACCGAATTTGGTAATTAGCTAACCAGAGAGTTGGTCAGGCAAACTCGGTAGGACCGATTTGCTCTTTCGGTGAGACCGAGTGGAACTCGGTGAGACCGAAAAGTTACAATGGGGAAACACTGAGTTTACATTGCAATCTCGGTGGGACCGATTCGCTCTTTTGGTGAGACCGAAAAGTTACGAAAGGGAAACAGAGAGTTTGCAACCCCATCTCGGTGAGACCGAGATCCTTATCAGTAGAACCGAATTGCTAGGGTTTGGCAGTGGCTAATGACAAGTGAAACTCGGTGGCGCCGGATAGGAAGAATCGGTAGGACCGAGTTTGGCTTAGGGTTTAGGTCATATGTGGATATGGGAAAGTAGTTGAGGGTTTTGGAGCATATCACTATGCACATGAAGCAAGAGGCTCATTAAGCAACACCTCATCCCTCCTTGATAGTATTGGCTTTTCCTAAAGACTCAATGTGAACTTGGATCACTAAAATATAAAATGAAGAGTCTTGAGCTTTTGAGCTTGAGCCAATCCTTTGTCCTTAGCATTTTGAGGGTTCCACTTTCACATCCATGCCATGCCAATCATTGAGCTTTCGTGAAATAATCATCTTGGAATAGCATTAGCTCAATGAGCTATATGTTGTTATGAATTACCAAAACCACCTAGGGATAGTTGCACTTTCACTGTCTCTTCCCTTCAGTGTCATAAGCCGGCTGGAAATGAGATAAGTCTGTATCTTCTGCCAGTTTGCCGGCTATGGGCCGCATCTCCTTTGTCAGCCTTCGGAGATCATCATTGTCGAAGTTTGAACCGTCCTCCTTCACACCTGGATATCCTTTAATGATGTCATCCGCTTCAAGAGCCGGAATCCATGCTTTGGCCCGGATTAGTGAGGTCAGCGCTCCTGCTCTTGCGGTCGCTTTCTTCAGTTCAGTAATCTGGGTTGGTAGCATCGCCAGCTTCTCAAGGGTTTCTTTTATCAGTGTTGGTGCCGATTTATTGTAGGTTGCAGTGCATATAGCACGATGGGATCCAGAGTAAAGCTGTTCTATTAAGGTGTAAGCTGCTTTAAGATTCATCTGCATATCAGTGCCCAGATGAGTAATGCGAGTGCCTGTCATGGTTTAAAATCAGCCAGACTAGTAAACAATAAGGTCTCATGAATTGGACAAACAACATAAGGAGATACTTACCAAATACAGCGGACGTCATAGCGTTGATTTGCCGCTTCAAACCAGTTAGTTCATCTACAACTGGTTCCAGGGCTGCTTCGGCATCCTCAACTCTTTTGGTTAAACCGGCCTTCTCGGTTTCCTAGTCAGCACGTTATTTGTTAAAAGACTCCTTTAGCTTTTCCATAGATGTCAGGGCTTTGGTCAGCTCCTCCTTGGCTTTCACAGCCTTTGCTTGTTGGGACTTCACGTTCTCTTGCAAATCAGCGGTTCGGGCATCTCTATTGCTTAGCTCGGCCTGTAACAGCGAAGATATGTCAACAACAGGATTTTTTTTTTCTAAGTACTAAGCGTATAACAAAGTTATGCACTTCGTACTTGGGGGCTAATGCCTATTTGCTCTGTTATCAATACATGTTTTCTAAGTCTCCAGAATAGTGCAAGCATTATCCTCGACACTTGGGGGCTAATGTACATCTGTTCAAAACGGACGCATGGATTCAAGACCCGGATTACCTTGCAAAGCTAAACCGGCCTTTTGGGCTACACTGAGGAAAGCTACATAATTACATTGGTAAAGTATCGGTTTTGTTTTCACTACGGACCTGGCATTTTGAGGGTCAGCAGGAGAGGATTAAAGTATTACTAAGTCCCAGTTTAAGATTAACATCATAAAACAGCCCTTGGGGGCTACTTGGGCTAGTGTTTCAACTTTGGAATCAAGAAAAAAAGGGAGATGAAAATACCTCATAGCGTTCCTTCATCAGGTTCACCAAACCGGCTTCATAGTCACGGTTTGAGTGCAGACGGTTTAAAAAACCGGAGTGAAGTTCTTCAGCAGTAAGATGAGCATAGCTTGATAAGTCAGTGCTCCATTTACCCTTTTCCTTGGCAGCACGCTCTACTTTGGCACTATGTTGGGCCAAGATTACAGGATGGCCAGGAGAGCTGTGGCCCATGCCAGTAATGATAATATCATCTCCTTGGCCTTCAGTAGTTCTTGTGGGTGATGATGGATTATCAGTACTTCTCACCGGACTAGCCCGGTTTGGAGTTTTCGGTTCAGTGTCAGGCATAGTAGGATCAGCTTTTGGTTGTTCATCAATATTCTGGTCTTAAAGGGGCGGTTCATCAAAGGTAGCTTTAGGATGAGGACCCTCCGGTTCACAAGTTTGGTCCGGTTCACCTATTTGCTCTTCTCCAAAAACCGCTTGGTCTTCTGACGGATTATTGACCCGAGCTTTCTTGCTGGGTCTGGCTTTCGCTCTGCAAACAAAATTAAAAGAGGTTTAGCATCTTATTTAAGATTTGCAACGCATTTGAAGAAAGGGTTTGAATGCTTACCCAGCTACAGTTTTAAGAGGAGGGAGTTGGCTTGCTGTTGACTCGCCAGAAGATGAGGGAGGTGTCACCTGATAATTTGAATCAGATGGATTAAGAGGTTGTCTGAAATAACCTGCCTTGGGATAAGAAAATTGTCAAAAGTGGGGGAGACATCAGATCGGCGCTTCCGAACCAGGGTATCAGATAAACCGGCCGAAGTGACCTGTTGGCCGTTGTGCTGGGTTGTTCGGCAAGCTTCATGCTGCTGCATCTTCAAAATAAATGTTGGATCCAAGTAAGCAAGAGGATGAGAAAAGCTTACTTTCCGAATCACTTGACGGGTTTTTTTGTGTTGGCATAGAGTCTGAACCGGAGGAAAGGGTAATTACCTCTACATCATTAGCATGGCTGCCTTCTACGTCCTCCTGATAAATATCATTGTTAATGTGGTGCATGAAAAGGGAGCCAAGTGAGTCAAGTTCTACCTCAACTTCCGGATCATCTGCATCTTTATCAAGATCCATGTTAATCTGGTCAGCTGTTTTCTGCTTTGAGGTACGCTTGACGGCTTTGGTTTTGGGACGGGGTGGCTTTGCCGCTTTATCTATGGATTTCCACTTCCAGAAGGGATCATCACCCTGTTTATACACAAACAGAAGAAAGTTTACAAGTTGAACAATTTAAAGATATTAAAGATAGAAAAGGAAGCATAGTGCTTACAGCAGGCGGTTTATCTTGAGTGTAGAAGGGGTTCAAGCCGGTTTGGCGACAGACTGATTCCCGTTCATTCAAAATTTTCTTAACGCCTTCAATGACCTCTTCATCGGTTATCTGAATGTTGATGTGGCGTTGGGGGTCTTCCAATTCACCGGTATAATCACACATTAAACCGGGGCGGCGGCTTAGTGGCAAGACGCTCCAAGATATCCAACAACGCACAAAATCAACGTCTGTTAGACCATCGGCCATAAAGGCCCGGAGCTTGGCGAGTTGAGGGGCATATTTGGCCCATTCTGCAGAACTTAAATGTTGCGGCATTGGATGAGTATTGGAAAGCCGGTGATCACGGTAGCCTGGAAGAGGGTTCTCATCTTCAGGAGAGGTATCTACGCAATAGAACCAAGTCTGGTTCCATTCCTTAGGGTGACTGTGCAGTTTGGCATGAGGGAATTCAACTTCTTTCCTCTTTTGAATAGAGACACCACCAAGTTCAGTGTTGGGACCATTTACAAATTATGTATGCTGGTTCAGATGAAAAATGTCCTAGAACAGCTCAGCAGTTGGTTCTTCTTGTAAGTACACTTCACAGAAGACTTGGAAGTTGCATAGATTGGACACCGAGTTGGGTCCAATATCTTGAGGATGGAGTTGGAAACTGGCAAGAACATCTCGGAAAAACTTCGACCCGGGCGGTTTGAAACCACGGCCTATGTGGTCGACAAAGACCACTACTTCACCCTGCCTCGGGGTAGGAGGATTCTCTGTTCCTGGAACTCGCCACCGAATTTCCGTTTTCTTGGGCAAGGTGCTGATACTAACCATTCCGTTCAACTATTCTTCGGTGATCTGGGAAGGAGCCCAATTGCCAGCGGCAAACTATTTTGGCCATTGTAAAATGAAAAGCTAAAAAAGAAATGCCGGTTTACAAATCATTCATGGTGGTGCGCAGGATGCAATGGAATAAAGATATACAGATGTGTGAAATTACGTAAACCGGAGACTGATATAATAATGAATGACAAGGTCATATCAAGGGCATACATGTGTTGTTAAACCGGACTATTATAATGAATGTAAAGGGGGTTTTCCAGTTTACCAGGGGACTAATGGTATGATATAGATTGTTTTTACAAGGGTAAACCGCCTACATGGTAAAGAGGATACAGATCTAAGGCGAAAAAGGCTAAGTAAGGTAAAACAGATTTCACAGTTTGGCATGGGAATTTCAGATCTGCCGTGCGTTGGATAATCAAAATATATTATGTTCTAATCTCAAGTGCTCAAAAGGTTCAGTAAGTTCAGATGAGTTTGATATCAAGCAGATGCCTTAAAGAAAGGAGTTTAAAGCTACAAAGGGCACTGGAAACAATCAGATCTAACTGGCCATTGATGTTACTAAAGGAGGAACAGCTTCAGGTTATGAAGAACACCAAACCCTAATGGCGGATCTGGGGTGAGGAGAAAGGAACTTACTGGTGCAGGAGGAAGCAGCGGAGGGTCACCGCGTGTCTCTGGTAACGGTCTGGTTGATGCAGCGGCCTTTGTCAAAGCAGAGGTGAAGCTCGGTGACGGCGGCGATGCTCAGGAGCAGAGGTGTCGCGAGGAGGAAGAAGAAGCGAAGTAGATGAAGGGAAAAAATGAGAAGGACCCGTGACCCTATTTATAAGGCGAAGCGATAAAGCGACAAGTGCGGAAATCGAGGAGATGGAAATGGATAATTATTAAGGATGACGCCTCGAGGGTTGAAACGATCATTAATGAAGAGCATCTTCAGCTTCAACGGGTAGATGACATCATAATGATTGGCTATGGATTTAAAGGATGACGTCATGGCGATTTACCAGATTTATACAAAGATGCCAGAGCAAGAATTTTTCTAAAGTGTTGAAGATTGACATGAACAAGTTCAAACCAATCTGGGGCCTAATGTTGGGGATATTACTGCTGGACGTAAACCGGCCAGGAGTATCCGGATTAACTTTATGAAGATTAGAAGCCCATGAAGATGTGAGAATGATGGCGCTTTATGAAGGCCCAAGGCCCAAAGGTGAGTTAAAGCCAGTAGATGTAAACTGACATTATTATGTAACTTGCATTGTAAGATAGGAAGTATAGAGACCGAACAGACACGTTTATGATCCGGCGTCGGGACTCTGTAAATCGGCGGGCGTCAACTTGTGTATATAAAGGGACGACCTGGCAGTGGTTTAGGGACAACACACAACAACTCGAGGGCCAGTCAAAGCGGATTCGCTCCCAGGTCATCGAAACCCTAGCAATACCAATCACAACTAGATGTAGGCTTTTACCTTCATCAAAGGGGCCGAACTAGTATAAACTCCCCGTGCCCCCTTGTCCGGTTTAACCCCTTTAAGCTAACCCGTTGCGATGGATCCACGACTAAGTCCTTTCACAAGGACATCTGCCGTGACAAGCCCACGACAGAAACAAATTCCGAATTACTTCCCAGTATAAGAAACACAAGTTATTTAAACCACTATGTATAGCATGGCATCGAAGCTAATAAAATTTTGCATTATTCATCACCACATACTTAGATGAAAAACAACAATCGAGATCGGCAAAGAAGAAAATCACCTTGGGCAGCTCAGCGCGAGGGGGGGGGACACATCCTCGAAGGGGGAAAACTGCTCCTGCAGTGCCACGGGGGCTGTAACCTCAAACGGGGCGTTGACCATCTCAGTAGTGGCCGTGAGCATATCTGGGGTCGGGTCGGTGGTTGCCTCCATCTTCTTGGAGCTCTCTGTCTCGCGGGGATCAGCCTCCCGTGTCTGCTCCAATATCGGCAGATCTTTGTCTGGTTCTCCTTGGTCCATCATGAAACTGGCGAATACTAGGAGACCACTGAAAGGAAAACACAATCGCAATGACAATGAAACAAAAAAGAGAGTGAGGATCGGTCACTTCTTTGCAAAAGTTCTTTTTTTTCTCTGAACGAAAATATACCAACATCATGGATCTGCTTACCTTCCCTTCGTTGGGAGAGAAGAACAGTGACAGATGCAAGTGTTGCCTTTCTTGAAGACGATGAGGGAGAAGGGGATTCAGCGAAGAGTGAAATGATGGTAGCTTCGTCCATCAAACTTAGACTGCGGGGAGGTGGGGTTTTGTGATACGATGGCTCGTTACTGCCGTGCTACGACCGGGGTGACTCTTCGCCTGCATACTGCCTTCTAATTTGGTGGATGGCATTTGGGCCCGCGCGCTGCATGGCAAGCATGTCGGTGAACAAAAGTATAACGACATTCAGTAGAGGGAGACGTTTCGATGACCTAGGAGGAGCCAGAAGCGGTATTGTGTCCACTGTACTAGTAGTAATTGTTTTTCTGGGTAGTTGTAGAGTGTCTCCATTGTACTAGTAGTAATTGTTTCTCTGGGCCCAAGACAAAACAGCCCATCCACCCTAGTAAATAGTAAAATCAATTCAAAAGTCCATATATTTACTGAATGAGAGGCGCTACCCACACCCAGCACACCGCCCCCCAAAAAAACCTGGGTGTTCTTCTTCCTCCTCACTCCCACCCACCCCACATTAGCTCGCTCCACTCATACCCCCAAATTCCTCACCTCACTCCTACAGAAAACCCCAGCTCCCCTTCTTCCTCACTACTACAGAAAAACCCTAGCTCCCCTTCTTCTTCACTCGCACTACAACTAGGCTTGTCATTCATTACTCTGCTCAAATCCGCGAACGCGACGCCCTCGAGGAAAATGGAGTCGGCTGACCCCGGCACCAAGAAGATGAGGATCCCGCTAGCGGCGACGCCTGTTGTAGATCCCGCACCCGGCAGCGCGAGGAGAAGCGGCGACCCCGCCCCCACCGGATCCCAGGAACCCATAGAATCTCGGGTGGACCGCATCAGCGATCTCCCAGACGCCGTCCTTGGGGAGATCATCTCGCTTCTCCCCACCAAGGATTGTTGCCGCACCCAAGTCCTCTCAATTCGGTGGCACCCTCTATGGCGCATCGTGCCCCTTAATCTCGACTGTCGTCAGCTATCTCTCTTCAATGATTTTGGAATCCCTAGAGCCATCATCTCCTCCCACCAGGGCTCCGTTCAAAGCCTCTGCATCCCGTCATGCTACCTGAGCAAGCATACCATGCCCTGCATGGTGGACGCCTGGCTGAAATCCCCTGAATTCACAGAACTACAGTTGCTTGAGTTCTACTATTCCCCTGGAAATCACCTACCAGATACCAAACGCCATCTACCTGTGCCCTTAGCACCGATGTCCATCTTGCGGTTTTCCTCCTCTCTCTCTCCACACCGCCACCTTTGCGCTGTGCGACCTACCAGACAATCTGGTACTAAACCTTTGACTCCCATTTCTCAAGAAACTTTCACTTGTGCAGGTTCGTATATCGGAGGCCTCATTGCACAACATCATCCACTCCAGTTGCCCTGCCCTGGAGTGCTTGGTGCTTGTTTTCACAGTTAGAATCGGCTGTCTCCAAATAAAGTCGCCTAACGTTGTAAGAATTGGAATTTCTTTTGACGGAAGGAAGCTCATCATCCAAGATGCCCCTTCACTTCAAAGGTTGATCCTTGATTCTAGTGTTTGGCTCCATAGTTCTTCGGGTACTTTATATTATCATCTACACTTGTAACCATAAGCTGCATTTTAAATTTCTGCACATAAGTTATATGTCATCTTGGAGTACACATTTTGTACTAATATTATGTTCTATGCTCAATGAAGAGTTTCTCCATGGATGGCCTATCAATGGTGCTGGATTTTGTCAAGATCTTATATATCCAAATGAATAGTTTTGATCTGAACAAGATTATTGGCTTGCTGCAATGCTTTCCATGTCTGGAGAAGTTGTATATAAAGGTGATAATTTAACGCACATTGGAAGTCCGCATATAGTGTACTAGAATTAACCATTCAGTTGTTGCTCTTTCGACACTCTTTTTTTTAGACCTTAACTGTTTTCAATCTTCATGTCTATTTAGGCAACATGACGGGGTAAGAAAGTTATAACCAATCGGTGGATTCGTAAGCATCGGGATTTACTCACTTCTCATGAGATTCGATTGAAGACAATAACGCTGGAACGATATGTAGCCAACCGTGCAAACACTAGATTTGCCGCATTCTTCCTACTGAATTCGAGGTTACTATTGTCCATCAGGCTTAAGTTTATCAGCAGCATGGTTTTGACGGATGGGTATGTGGAAGAGCATAAAAAAAGGAGTTTTCGATGGGCAAAAGAGCTTCTGAACGTGCCAGGCTTCTATTTACAACATACTGTGGTCATAATCCAGTAAATTTTGCGACCCATGATGTTCATTCTATGGACCTGACTGATCCATTTGACTGTGACTACCGAAAACAGTGCTGGAGTTAGATGTTGTTGCCCTTTTCAACCTGGGTTTTTTTGTAAACCTGATGAACAATTAACCCTCGTGCTTTTGTACAGTTTGTAAGGTGGAGTTTGATGTTCTTGCCCTTTTCAACTCGGCTATGACTGTCATATTTTCTTTGAAGCAAGGCAAATGGCTTGCCAGTCGTTTAATTTAGAGTGAAATATTGTAACAACTAACAAATCCCAACCAAGGGAAATAACATCACTCTCGCCGGCTGCTGGAGCTCATTGTGCATTGTAGAAGCCAAGTGATTAGCCCCCACCAGCACCCACAAACTTATTTCGAACTAGCACATCAAATGGGCTGTAAATTTTCATAGGAAAGGCTGCATGACTGTGACAGATTTGGATTCTGACATTTGGGACCCGCGAGGAAATAGCCTATCCAAGGTGGTGTCGACTTACCAGCCAGTCAACAAACGATTCTGCCTACCAGCCGTTGGATTGACATCCAACATCTGTCATGTATCTTCTACCTCTTGTCTTCTTCTTCCTCCAGCCACCCAAACCAAACCTCCCCGTTGGCTCCGCCTGCTCCCGCCTCCCATGGCTGGCTGTGCCTCCGCCGCCCAACCGTACGTACCCTCCAATGTTGGCCAGTCCCTCCCTCTATTCCCCTACACGTCCTGTTATTCTCTGGCAACGTCGGCCCCAACACGCACCTGCACCCGAACCAGTCAACCCTCGTACTCCCCTCCGCCTGCGACTGGACCGGCGCATCTTCCACGGCTCCTGTTTGTTCCGTCCGAGGCCTTGCCGTCGTCCTCCACCTTGCGGCCTTGGTTCGCTCTCTGTGCGCGGTGTGCCGCCCTCTTGCGCTGTCAACATCGTCAACAACTGAGAGGAACAAGGAGATGATTGTACATGGAGAGGATGACAGTAGGGACCCACTAGCATCATGGCAGTACGCAAGCAAGTGCCTCTATATTACAAGCCCAAAAATATGGTTCCTCCTAATGGTTGGACATCTGGGGCTCACGCCATTGTCAACGTAGTCAATAAACGAGAGAATTACACTACGAGCAGTTGACACCAGGGACCCAGCAGGTCACGCAGTTTTTTTACGAACACGCAGTTGTTATTTATACTAGTTTTAGCGACGGATCAGGGTAAGAACGGGGCTGTGCGGGGGCTGTGGCCCGTCTAGCCAGGATTTTATTTATGTTTACCACATCATGAGCCCAGTTGTGTTTTTTTCTTGCTGAAAATGGCTAGCCCAGTTCTATTTTTTAAAGGAAATACCCAAACGAGGCCTAATTGCTTTATCAGCCCTGTTGGGCTGCAAATCTTTCAAGACGAGGAGAGTTTCATTCTGTCGGGGGTTGGGTGCGACATATGCCAAACGATGGCTTATCATGGTGGGGGCGAGTAGAACGTCGCCGGTGCCTGGAAACGGGATAAGGCGAAGACATGCACGCCGGCAAATCTTACCCAACTTCAGGGCTCTTCGGGGAGATAATACCCCTACTGCTGCTCTACGGGGTCTCCGCATGATCACTATGGCAAAGTGTTTCCACGGTTGCTCCTTGAGCTATTTCCTAGAGGTAGGAGAGGGCAAGGCTAGCTCTCTCCTTACATAATGATCTGGTCTAGTCCTAATGGATTCCAACCCTTTGCATGGATGCCCTGGGGGGTTTATATAGGCCTACCCCCCAGGGGTACAATGGTAATCCGGCTGGGCGCGGGCCCAGCCGTTAGTCTCTCTGGCCGCCGTCTTATCCGCCGACTCCTGGGGCCCGCCGACTGGCTTGGTGTGGAGCCGACAGGCCGAGTCCGCCGCGGGCGGGTCTTTGCCGGCTGCAGATTACTGTAGCCGTGCCTCTAATGACGCAGGCTCGGTCATGAGATCGTGGCGACAGCCCCGCCATCTGGCGGGCGATCACTGTGGCAACTACTTGTCGTGTCTGATTAATGGCGCGTGGGGCCCGTCAGAGGGGCCGGCCGACTTCTGGTGGCCGACTCCCATCCGGGCCGACTGGTGGTGCTTTGCCGTCTTTGTACGCCTGCCGACTGGTGGGACCCATCATCCCTGGGTCGTACTAGCAGGCCGTCGTGGGCACAGGGCTCCACCCCGGGGGCTGATGTCAGGGCCGGCATGGCAACAGTGTCGTGCCGCGCGGAGATCTCCGCGGGTACGGCGTACTGTTGCCACCCCGGCCCTTGGAAAAAGGGGTGGGAGTAGACCTTACTGTGGCCACTCCCCGTCCCGTCCCTCTTTATGGGGGAATGGGGGTTGTTGGCTTCGCGGGCCGACTCCCCAAGGCCGGCTTCTCTGGAAGTCGCCAGTCAGGAGTCGGCTCATCTTGAAGTCATTCCTAGGACTCGGCCACGAGTGGGCAGCCGGCCGCCTCGCCGCCGACTCTCAGAAGGCGGCTCTTCGTCCTGGGGTCTCGAGGGGCGCAGTCTGCCTCAATGTCTTGAAAGGTTCTGGGCCTGGGTTAGCCTACCCGTGGCCCATTTCTCCGACAGTAGTCCCCGAAGCTGGTGAAGCTCCAAGGGCGACATGTCGTGGAGCCTCAACAGTTTATTCTCTCCGGCGGTCGGATCTGGGCTACGCTAGCCGTCTTCTGTCAAGCCGACTAGTTGGAGTCGGACTTGCTCAAGGCTGACTTGCCCCTAAAAAATTTGAACGTTGCGGCCGAGTTCAGGCGGCATGCCTGATAAGCTTCCGGGTTGCCGCGCATGGCTGACCCATCGCGAGGCGCCACGTGGCGGAGCTAGTCTGATCACCCACGTGCGCAACAGGACAGGCCTACAGGCGGAGCCCGCCACTACCGCGCCTCGCATGCGAACGGATCCGTTGTGGCCGCGTGGACGGTTGGGGTTCCCGCGCGGTTATTGCGCGTCGTAACTTCGTGTGGTAAATCGTGGGGGTCGTGGGGTCCCGGGCGCAGTTAATCCCACGTCCCCCCCCCCCTCGACTTCTCAGCCCACGAGCCTACAAGTAGGCGGGGGGAGGGGGGCAGCGAAGCACGCGCGCCCATTCTCCCCACTTCCTTTCGCTCCTTCTTGCTTCTTCTTCTTGCCACTGTTGCTCCGAACCACGCCGTGCCCGCAGCGATGAGCTCCTCCTCCTCCGCCGCGCCTCCTGCTGTTCGCTCCGGAGTGTGGGATGGCTCCGAGGTTGACGACGACGACATCGAGATCCTCCGCCAGGCACGGCGGCTGCCTGGCAGGGACTTAGTGCGGGTCCGCCTCGCGCCGGAGGGAGAGATATCGCCGGCGCCGGAGGAGGGCGAGCGGGTCATATTCCGCTCGCACCTCATGCACGGCCTGGGACTACCGGCGAGCGGCTTCTTCCGCTCCTTCTTGGAGTTCCACGGGCTCCAGCCGCACCACCTTACTCCGAACGCGGTGATGCTGCTGGCTGCCTTCGCCACCCTGTGCGAAGGCTTCCTAGGCATTCTCCCCACCATCGAGCTCTGGGGGGAGTTCTTCCAATCCAAGCTCGGCACACACGTCACTGGCGTGACGGCCCAGTGTGGTGCATTCATCGCGATGCGGAGATCAGTGGCTGACAATCCGTTTCCCACCATCGCACTGATTAAGTCGGTGAAGATGTGGCAGCGGTCATATTTTTATGTGAAGAACGTTGCCCCAGAAGGCGACTGGCTCAACCTGCCGGCTTACAAAGCCGGTGCGCCGGCTGGAAGGCTCCCTAGCTGGTCACACTGATCCAGGACGCTGTCTCCCGCTGGTGCCGCCGCCGCCGCGCGACTCCGAGTGCTGACGCAGTCGGAGGGCCTGATCGGGGCCGATTTGCTGGCCACCTTCATGGCGCGCCGAGTACTCCCACTCCAAGGCTGACCTTACCTGATCTGCCAGATGAGCGGTCATCGGGACCCGAGTCGGATGTGCTCCAAGGACATGCCTCACGCGGAGGTGGCGAACACGGTGAACTACATCGCGAACTGCGGTCTCTCGGTGGACTGGCGGTTCGGCAAGGAGCCGTATTCGCGCGCCAACCCCCCGCCTATTGTAAGTCGTCTTCCTTCTTCTTCTGTTTATTTTGCTGCCGAGTCCGACTTGTCAAGTCTGACCGTTTTTGTTTTGGATCAGAATCCTCTCGTCCCTCCTTCGGCCGGCACCGCGGGTCCGGCTCGTCAGTTTGTCCCCGGTCGGGCGGAGAGCGATGTCGACGATCCTGACTTGGGGGCGGCAGCTATGGAGGCCGACGCCGAGGGAGGAGGAAGAGAAGCAGGCGGCTCCAGGCCTTCGGCCACTTTCGCTGACTGGCCTGACGACGAGGCCGAGGGAGAAGTCGCCCCGCGTCGCCAGCCCAAAGTCGTCCAGCCAAGCCCGAGTTCCTCCGCCGGCTTGGACGCTCAAGGCGGTGCGAAGAAGCGCCGGGCCAAGCCGAGTACGCTTGGTGGGCGGTCGAAGAAGTTCAAGGGTGCGGCCGCCGCGACCAAGCGGGAAGAGGCGGCCGTGAAAGCCAACCGCTTCCGCAAGGAAGTGAAGAAGCCGCCGCTGGTCTCTGCGTAAGCGCCTCCATCCCTTATCTTTATTTTCTCTTTGTTGATCTTGTCTAAGTTTTTCATATGCTTTTCTCGTCTCAGGGCTCCGCTCACTCTTGAGAGGGTTGCCGCCGTCTCCGTTATGGGGTCGCTGGAGACGTCTGCCACCACTCGGTGGATTGACCCTGCCGCCGACCTTCGGGAGGCGACAGAGCGGAACGCGCGGGAGAAGCACGAGGAGGATGAGGCCGCCCGCCGGGAGAAAGCGGAGGCCGAGAAGGCGGAGGCCTCCGCCCTGAAGAAGCTGGAGGCGGCCGAGGCCGCCGCTGCGGCTAAGCAGCCGGCTAAGGAAGTCGCGCCCCGGCGGTCGGCGGTGTTCGTCACCCCTTTGAACTCCACGCCGCCGCCCCCGGAGTTCACGGGGCAGTCAGGGGAAGTCGGCGGCGAGTTCCCGATCGTGGAGAGAGGCGGCGGCGATGCCCCCATGTCGGACATGGTCGCGCCGCCACAGCCGCCCCCGCCACCGTCTAGAAGCGCACAAGGCAAACAGCCGGCGGATCCGCCCTTGCCGCCGACTGAAGACAAGGCCGTGGCAAGGCTACTCCTTCAAGTCGGCTCGCCAATGCGCCGCCGTCTTGAGAAGGCGACTTCGGCGCCACGCCCCTTGGAGGCCAGCACCGCCAGCTCGACGATTCCAGATGCCGAAGCGACGAGCGTCGCGCCCATTGGGTGGGTACGAGGAGGCGGCACGGGCCCGCTGAACCAGGCGCTTCTGGATGTCCAGACGAAGCTGCGAGCTGAGAGCGACGCCATCCAGAACTGCACCAAGGCGCACCTGGCGTCGCGGGCAGCCATCCGGGTATGCTTTCTCCTTTGTCCCTGTTTTCTTGTTTCTCTCTGTGGGGGCGCGCCAGCGCACCCACTGGGTGTAGTCCCCGTGTTCTGGGCCGGCTGCTGAGCAGGCGGCCCGGAACTCCAATTGGTAAGTTCCGGGTACTAACCTTGTTCTGAAATACTTGTTGTAGGACTATCACAACCTCCGTGTCACCGCCTTCAACCGCAACGTTGAAGAGCTGGGCAAGCGGACTGCCAACTTGTTGGAGTGCCGGAGTGAGTCCTTTTTCTTCTTTGCGGGGGTGCGCTGGCGCACCCGCAGGCTGTAGTCCCCATGATTCGGGCCGACTGCTGAGCAGTCGGACCAGATCTCCCCGGCGACCTTCTTCGTTGATGACTTAACGCCTTCTTTCTTCTTTCTCTTTAGAGGCCAACGCCGCTCTTCAACAGCAGCTGAGCGAAGCCAACTCCGTGTTGCGCGCCAAGGGGGAGGAGTGCAGCAAGCTCGCCGCAGAGCACGATCTGCTGGCCGCACAATTGGCAGAGCAGAAGGAGCTGCTTACGAAGACGCAGAAGGAGGCGGAAGAGGCGGAAGCCGCCCTCCTGGCTGAGTTCGCGAGCGAGCGCTCCTCCTGGACCGACAAGGAGGCAATGCTGGTCTCCGGCTTCCACGAGCTCGAGGACCTTGTCGACGGTGAGCTTCTTTGCTTTCCTTCTTCGAGCCGCCGACTATATGTCGAGCCGACTCCTGGTTTTTTTGACTTGTTCTTCATTCTTTCCGTCTTGGCAGACTTCTTTCCCGACCACTCGCAGGCCACCATTCAAGCTATCGAGGCCAACCGCGAGGAGCGAAGGGCGGGTGGCGCGGAGATCGGCGCTGATGCCCCTCGGACTCTTGACTAACATATTCTGAGCATTGGGGCTCGCCTGCGGCCGGCTCACCAGATGCTGCGCCGGCTTCAACCTCTCGGCGCCCAGGCGATCGCTGCCCTGTGGCTAGACGTGCAGGCTCCATGCACCCCCACTCGGACTGCCGACTAGCTGGAGGTCACGGATGGCCGTCTTGAGGCCTGGAAGGGTTCCTCGGCCCGGGACGGAGCGCGCCGAGCCTTGGAATTCGTCAAGGCGTAGTATCCGGGGCTGGACCTAGACCGACTGGCCACACTCCGGTCGGAGGCCCAGCCGGAGCTGGCAGCCGCGGAAGACGCCCTTGTCAAACGTGTGGCGGCGATCGCCGAGTACACCGACACCAGCATCTTTGTCCCCGAGCAGGCTGAAGACAGCGAGGAGGTGCCGCCGGAGTGGTTTGGGCTGAACCCCGACTACGGCGAGGACTCGGCAGAGGTGATCGGCTCCAGCGTCGAGGAGGAAGACGAGGCGGAGGACGGAAGCGAGACGGAGGCACCGGAAGACGGAGCGGACGGCCAGCCTCAGCTCGACCATGCCTCCAGCAATGAGTCGTGCCCGCTCGAGTCGACTGCTGCTGGAGGTGATCAAGCCGAGACCGCCCAGCTGGCCGCCCCAACATCCAACACCGCCGTCTCCTCCGATCCTCCAAACCCGTCTGCCGCCCCTTAGGCTGCCACCTTGTCTTTGTTTTATCTGTTCTAATAGTTTTTTGAAGAACTCCTTAATCCACACAATTCCACCCGCGGGGTGTATTTTGAAATTCTGCTCGAAGATTCGGCCAAGGGCCTTTGTTATGTAAATATTCATCCGACTTCTATCTTTCTTGCTCATTGTTCTTTTGGCTTTTTCCTTTGCCGTCTTCCCTCAGTTGTCGTCTTTGTCAGTCAGACAGCCGCTCCGTGGACTGCTGCTGGATCAAATTCTTGGTCACTTTGGGAAGGCAAGTACTTAGCCGTTTTTAGGGTTGTTTAACAAGTCGGATAGAAGCCCGCAAGCCGACTATTCAAGAGTCGGTTTGCGAGAAAAGGCTGGAAGCCGGCCTTAAGCTATGTTTGTGCTTTGAGTCCTTAGCCATTTTTCACGTGGACGCCAATTCTTCCTTACTCCTGCCCACCAGACAGTCGCTCTGCGAGCTGCGGCTTCTGGCAAGAGACGGTTTAGACGCCACACACTACTTCTCCGGCTGCAGGCAGCATTTCATAGCACAGGGCGGCAAGTCCCGGGGCCGACTAGTCAAACCCGGTGCCAAACGGCATAACAAAGAGTAATATACTCGAAGGCATATTTCTTATCATATAGATAAAAGAGGGCAGTCCCCGAGCTCTTCTCGGGGGGCCCGAAGTCTTGGTACTTTGAATACAAAAGGTAGCGTGATACATACTGCGTTTAACTGTAAAATTTTCGGAGGAGATTTGCATTCCATGGCCGCTCTGTCTCTTTGCTGGAGTCGTCCCTCTTGCGTGCTCGGGGCTTCTGAGCATCGATCAGGTAGTAGGAGTCGTTGCCCAGCACTTTGCTGATGATGAAGGGGCCTTCCCAAGGTGCCGACAGCTTGTGCTGGCCGGCTGTTCGCTGGATTAATCGGAGCACGAGGTCGCCCTCCTGGAAAGATCTCGTCCTAACCTTCCTGTTGTAGTATCTGCACAGGCTCTGCTGGTAGATGTTGGACCGGCTGAGTGCCAACAGCCGGCCCTCTTCCAGTAGGTCGACGCCGTCTTGTCGTGCTTCTTCTGCTTCTCCCTTGGTGTACATGGTGACTCGCGGGGAATCGAATTCTATATCCGTTGGGATGACGGCTTCAGCACCGTAGACGAGGAAGAAAGGCGTGAAGACGGTTGACTTGTTTGGAGTCGTCCACAGACTCCAGAGGACGGCTGGCAACTCGTCGAGCCAGCAGCCAGCCGAGCGCTCCAGAGGCTCGATCAGTCGGGGCTTGATGCCGGACAGGATGAGGCCGTTTGCTCGCTCCACCTGGACGTTTGACTGTGGATGGGCGACGGATGCTAGGTCTAGTCAGATGCCCTGTGTCGCACAGAAACGGGCCAAGGCGCCTTTGGAAAAATTCGTGTCGTTGTCGGTGATGATGCTGTGTGGTATGCCGTACCGAATTGTGATGTCGGAGATGAAAGTCACGGTAGTCGGACCATTCAGTTTCTTGATTGGCTTCGCTTCTATCCACTTGGTGAACTTGTCCACTGCGACAAGTAAGTGAGTTAAGCCACCTCGTGCCGTCTTGAATGGTCCCACCATGTCTAGACCCCAAACTGTGAAAGGTCAGGCAATGGGGATGGTCTTGAGTGCAGAAGCCGGCTCATGCGGCTTGGAGCGGAACTTCTGGCACCCTTTGCATTTTTGGACCAATTCATTGGCCTCTTCTAAGTCCATTGGCCAAAAGAAACCGTGTCGGAAAGCTTTGGCGACGAGTTCTCTTGAAGCCGCATGGTAGCCGCACTCGCCTTGATGGATGTCTTTGAGAATTGCTTGGCCTTGCTCTGGCTCTACGCAGCGCTGGTAGACACCAGTGACACTGTGCCTGACCAGCTCTCTGTTGACTATGGTGTAGGCTGCCGCTCGGCGTTGTACTTGCCGAGCTAAGGTCTCATCAGTCGACAGCTCTTTGCTCACCAGAAATTTGAGGATGGGCTGGGCCCATGAGGGTGCTGCTATTTTTTCGACTGCCAGAACTACGACTTGGACGAGGGCGGCTGGGCTGGGAGGTGGCGGGCTGGAGTCAACAACCGCTTGCTGGATTAATGAAGTCCCCGGGCCAACTGGCGCAGCTCTTAGGCCGAGTTCTGGAGTCTTCGGCCGGCCGCCGCAGTCCCCGGGCCGGTTTCTGCAGTCCCTGGGCCGGCCTCGACTGTGGCGGCTTTGGAGCCATCTGCCAAAATCCTCGTACCGTCCGCCGGGGCTCTGGAGTCGGATCCGACTTCTTCGGGAGGAGCCGGCACAAAGATGGAGTCTGATTCTAGTGAAGGCTTGACAGACGGCTTGAGGAGGCGTTGAAGGGCGACGCCGGATGGTATTGCTTGGCGGGTAGAGCCGATTCGTGCCAAGGCGTCTGCTTGGTCGTTGTCATTTCTTGGCACATGGAGGAACTCGCTCCCCTCGAAATACCCACTGAGTTGCTGCATGAGGAAACGATAACTCGCCATGTTTGCATCTTTGGCGTCCCAGTCGCCAGACGACTGCTGGACCACTAAGTCCAAGTCGCCATAACACAGGATCCGGCGAATGCCAAGTTCTTTGGCAAGCTGGAGCCCGTGAATGAGCGCCTCGTACTCGGCGACGTTGTTGGAGGCGGCAAAATGGATTTGCAGTGCGTATTTGAGCTTGTTGCCTTTAGGAGAAGTGAGGACAACGCCGGCTCCCAAGCCGGTGTGCATCTTGGAGCCGTCGAAATGCATCCGCCAATGGGTGGAGTCGGGCGCTGGAGGTAGGTACTGGGTCTCGGCCCAGTCGACGAGAAAGTCGGCCAGTGCTTGTGACTTGATGGCGGTGCGGGGCTGGTAGTGGATGGTGTAGGGGGCCAGCTCTATGGCCCATTTGGCCACTCAGCCAGAAGCATCTCGGCTTCCGATGATCTGGGCAAGTGGGGCCATGCAGACCATAGTGATTGGATGCTCTTGAAAGTAAGGCTTCAATTTCTTGGCGGCAAAGTGCACGCCATAGCACATCTTCTGGTAGTGGGGGTAGTTCTGCTTGGAGGCCGATAGTACTTCGCTCAGGTAATATACCGGTCTCTGGACAGGTAGTGCCTTGCCTTCCTCCTTGCGTTCCACTACAATGACTGTGCTGACTACCTGGCTGGTGGCGGCGATGTACAGGAGCATAGGTTCCTTAGGAGTCGGAGCCGCCAGAACGGGTGGAGTAGTCAGCATCTTCTTCAACTGGAGAAAAGCTTCGTCCGCCTTGTGGTTCCACTCAAAAAAAGTGGTCTTCTTCATGAGCTGGTATAAGGGGAGAGCTTTCTCGCCCAGCCGACTGATGAATTGGCTGATGGACGCCAAGCAGCCGGTGAACTTTTGCACGTCCAACAGTCGGCTGGGTACCTCCATCCTCTCAATGGCCTTGATCTTTACAGGGTTGCACTCTATGCCACGCTCAGAGACTAGGAAGCCAAGGAGTTGGCCGGCTGGTACTCCGAAGACGCACTTCTCAGGGTTGAGCTTGATCTGGAATCGGCGCAGGTTCTCAAAGGTCTCCTTGAGGTCTTCCAGCAATGTTCCACGCTTTTCCGTCTTCACCACCACATCGTCCACGTAGACGTGGGCGTTTCTGCCGAGTTGCTTGAGGAGGCACTTCTGCATGCAACGCTGAAAGGTGGCGCCGGCATTCCTCAAGCCGAACGTCATGGTGAGGTAGCAGAAGGCTCCAAATGGTGTGATGAAGGTGGTCTTCAGTCTGTCAGCCGGGTTCAGCTTGATCTGGTGATATCCTGAATATGCATCCAAAAAGCTCAACAGCTCGCATCCGGCTGTGGAGTCTATCACCTGATCAATTCTTGGTAAAGCAAACAGGTCCTTGGGGCGGGCCTTGTTGAGGCTTGTGTAGTCAATACACATTTGCCATTGCTTGTTCTTCTTCAGTACCAGGACCGGGTTGGCTAGCCACTCTAGAAAGAATACTTCCATAATGAAGCCGGCTGCCAGGAGTCAGGCTATCTCTTCTCCGACAACTCTTCTCTTTTCTTCTGATAGGCGGCGCAAGGGCTACCTGACCGGCTTTGCATCAGATTGGACATGTAACTTGTGCTCGGCAAATTCCGTCTGTACACCTGGCATGTCTTTGGGGGACCATGCGAAGATGTCCCGATTCTCACAGAGGAAATCGACGAGCTCGCCTTCCTATTTGCTGTCGAGGTTTGCGCCTACGACAGTGTACCTCTCTGGGTGCTCTGGATCCAAGGGTATCTTCTTTGTCTCTTTGGCCGGCTTGAACGAACCCTCAGCCTCCGACTCCTTTGGGTTAGGCGACACCTCTAGCTGCTTGCCGGCCATCGCCACAACCCGGTCAAGGAGCCGCTTCTCGGCCGCGTTCACCAGGGACTCGGCCAACCGACTACTCTCAGCCGCGCAGGCAGACGACTTCCGGTAGTCGCCGGCTATGGTCAGAATCCTCCTGGAACTGGGCATCTTCATTTTGAGGTAGGCATAGTGGGGGACCGCCATGAACTTGGCCAGGGCGGGTCGGCCAAGTAATGCATGGTATGGGCTCTCGAGGTCCACCACCTCAAACCAAACTGACTCTCGGCGGAAGTGATGTTTGTCTCCAAAGAGGACGTCCATCAGGATCTTGCCGATTGGTGAGCAGGAAAGACCAGGAACAATGCCGTGGAACACAGTCCGGCTGTTCTGAAGCTGTCTTTGCTTGATTACTAACTTCTCCATGGTGTCCTTGTACAGGATGCTGATGTTGCTGCCTCCGTCTATCAGAACTCATGAGAAACGAGCAGCTCGTCTATCTGTGGCAAAGGTGGCATCCAAGACCAAGGCATAAGAGCTCGGACTCGGCATCACCTCTGGGTGATCAGCCCTGCTCCAGCTGATAGACTTCTTGGACCAATGCATGAACTCTGGCGTCTCTGATGCTACTGCATTCACCTCTTGTCGCTGCAGCCGCCTGCTGTGTCGATCATCGGCCACGCTGGTAAATATCACGTAGGCTCCGTGCTCGTCGGGGTACTCGTCTTGTACTGCGCCGACTGGCCTAACAGTCGGCTGCTGGGGTGGAGGCGGAGGCTGCTGCCCAGCAGGAGGGGGAGGTAGCAGGCCGTCTCCTTTGGCGATCCTGGTGAGCCAGTGGCACTTTCGGGTGGTGTGGTTCGACGGCTTCGCGCCGCTATGGAACTTGCAAGGACCAACCAAAGTCTGCTCGTATGAGAAAGCCGGCAACCAGTTGGGCTTGCCACCTTTCTGTCGCTTGGGTGGAGGCTGCCCATCCGGCTGCTGGTCTTTAACTGTCGCGACCTGCCGGCTGCTGGAAGCCGGCTACGAGGCCTTGCGCTTGTGGTCGTTCTGCTGTTACCGCTGACTGGCGTCTCCTGCCGGCGTTCTTGGAGCGTGAGGGGCCACTTTGCCAGTTGCGCTAACTTGAATCTCCGCCTTCATGGAGGAGTTGGCCGTGGCATACTTGTCTGCTATGATCAGCAGCTCGTCGAGGGTTTCTGGCTCGTCGCAGAGGAGCTTGTGCTTGAGGAGGGTGCCTTCTCTGCACCCGGCGGTGAAGTACTCGATAGCCTGCACCTCGTGCACGCCCTCACAGGAGTTCCGAAGCTCGGTCCAACGCGTGAGGTACTCGCGAGTCAACTCGTTGGGGCCTTGCATGCACAAGGAAAGCTGACGAGGCTTGGGAGGACGCTTGTAAGTGCTTGTGAAGTTGCGGACGAATGCTTCGGTGCAGTCGACCCAGCTGTTGATGCTGCGGGGCTTCAGGCCGTTCAGCCATGTCCGAGCCGTGCCCTGGAGCATGAGCAGAACGTATTTTACGTCGACACGCTTGTTGCCCTTCGCTATGTTGACGGCCATGGAGTAGTCAACCAGCCAGTCCTCCGGCTTCACGGAGCTGGTGTACTTGGGCGTGTCTCTTGGGAGCATGAGCACTTTGGGAAAGGGCTCGTCTCAAATGCGGGGCCCGAAATAAGGCGGACCCAACTTGTTTTCTTCTTCCAGCACCAGGGATCGGTGAAGTCGGTCGATCCGGTGGCGGGCGTCATTTTCTCCGACTCCCTCTCGGCGGCCAAGGCGGTCGCCGAGAGTCGGATGGTCAACAGGCGGCAGGGAGACTTGTCTTTCCTTGCGAGGAGGAGGAGGCGGACAGTCGTCCCGTCGTTCCAATGCTCTCGCGCGGCCGTCTTGGTCGTGCTCTATGGTAATTTTAGTCCGACTGTGGCTGACAGCCGGATCCTTTTCTTTCCTTACTCGGGCGCCGCCAGTCGGCGTCCGAGATGTCGCGCCTTGATCTCGACGAAGGTCGTCGTTTTGTCGTTGCGGCGCCTCCGTGCGGCAGCCAGCCTCGTTCTGCGTAGCAGCCGCGTCGAGGAGCCGCTGGACTCGCTCCATCATCAGGCGGCGCTCTTCGCCCTCGAAGTTGTCCAGCTCGTCCGCCGCTGCCTGGGTGGCTCGAATGTTTTCCACAGGCGTGGCGTACACAGGGTGACTTGCCCCGAACAGGTTGGCAATGGCCACGCCGCGCTGCTGGACCGCGCCAAGGCGGTTGGGCCTAGCTAGGGCTGGCGAGCCACCCACAGCGCGATCCATCTCACGCTGGTAGGCTTCGGACAAGCGTCTCATGCTAGCCAGCTTCTTCGCGCCTTCGACGAGCTGAAGGCGGCGCGCCTCCAACGTCTCTGCGTCAGCGTCTTCCGAAATGGGCACAGTCAGGTCTTATAGTGCCGCGAAAAGTGGGCCATGCTCTCCTCCGTCGGGAGGCTCGTCATGACCGATGACGAGCACCTCGGTGACCGTGCTTCCGTCGCTCTCCGCGCGAGGGAGAGGCTCGTCGTAGACCACCACGTTGGTGGGGAACGCATCGAGCGACGCGGTGTCGGAGTCGACCAGCATCAGGTCGGTGGAGCCTATAGACTCCAAGTCCATGGCAGGCTCGTCGGCGACGTGGAGTTGGTCGAGGAGGCCTGTGAGGAGGCTCTCGGGGCCGCCCGTGCCTGCGTTGCATGCAGGTTCGTCGGAGAGGCAAACCTCGCCGACAAGATCGGCGAGGCAGCTGGCTGCACCAACGATCTCAACATCGTGCAGCGCGTCAGCGCAAACTCCTTCTGGCGTGCCGGGCTGGCTGCGCTCGCCAGGGAGAAAAAGGGTTCCCGTCTAGAGCAGGTCTCCGGACGACAGTGCACCATGCCCCACGGTGGGCGCCAAATATCGAGGGTTGGGTGCGACATATGCCAAAGGATGGCTTATCATGGTGGGGGCAAGTAGAACGTCGCCGGTGCCTGGAAACAGGATAAGGCGAAGACATGCATGCCGGCGAATCTTACCAAGCTTCAGGGCTCTCCGGGGAGATAAGACCCCTACTGCTACTCTACGGGGTCTCCGCATGATCACTATGGTAAAGTGTTTACACAGTTGCTCCTTGAGCTGTTTCCTGGAGGTAGGAGAGGGCAAGGCTAGCTCTCTCCTTCTTATATATGATCTGGTCTAGTGCTAATCGATTCCAACCCTTTGCATGGATGCCCTAGGGGGTTTATATAGGCCTACCCCCAGGGGTACAATGGTAATCCGGCTGGGCGCGGGCCCAGCCTTCAGTCTCTCTGGCCGCCGTCTTATCCGTCGACTCCTAGGGCCCGCCGACTGGTGGGCCCTGCCGACTGGCTTGGTGTGGAGCCGACAGGTCGCGTCCGCCACGGGCGGGTCTTTGCCGGCTGCAGATTACTGTAGCCGTGCCTCTAATGACGCAGGCTCGGTCATGAGGTCGTGGCGACAGCCCCGCCGTCTGGCGGGCGATCACTATGGCCACTACTTGTCGTGTCTGATTAATGGCGCGTGGGGCCCATGGGAGGGGTTGGCCGACTTCTGGTGGCCGACTCCCATCCGGGCCGACTGTGGTGCTTCGCCGTCTTTGTACGCCCGCCGACTGGTGGGACCCATCATCCCTGGGTCGTACCAGCAGGTCGTAGTGGGCACAGGGCTCCGCCCCCTGGGGCTGATGTCAGGGCCGGCATGGCAACAGTGTCGCGCTGCGCGGAGATCTCCGCGGGTACAGCGTACTGTTGCCACGCCTGCCCTTGGAAAAGGGGTGGGAGTGGACCTTACTGTGGCCACTCCCCGTCCCATCCCTCTTTATGGGGGCATGGGGGTTGTTGGCGTCGCGGGCCGACTCCCCAAGGCCGGCTTCTCTGGAAGTCGCCAGTCAGGAGTCGGCTCATCTTGAAGTCGTTCCTAGGACTCGGCCGCGAGTGGGCAGCCGGCTGCCTCGCCACCGACTCTCAGAAGGCGGCTCTTCGTCCTGGGGTCTCGAAGGGCACAGTCTGCCTCAATGTCTTGAAAGGTTCTGGGCCTGGGTTAGCCTACCCGTGGCCCATTACTCCGACACATTCAGTTTGCCCAGAAATGGGTTGTACATTTTTAAAACACATCAAACTGGGAATTAGTTTCAATTTTTTTTCATTACAAGATTTTAAATTCCATTAATTTTTATGCATGGACAATTATTTGGATTTTATATTTATATAAATTATTTTTCAAAATAGTTTGAATGTGAATCAATATTTCGGGATTAAAAATAGTTGACCGCACCGAAATATGCAAAATTTCGTATACTTTTTATCCGTGGCCACAATATGGGGTGTAATGCTAACAAAAAGAAGATGGGCTCCAAAAAAATTCTTAAGAATTCGCAAATGGGCTGTACATTATTAGAAATATTGCACACGAGAGCAGTGACTGTTGGATGTCCATCCAACGTCTGTCGTGCTTCTTCAATCTCTGCTCTTCCTGCTTCAGCCACTCAAACAAGCGCCGACGGGACTGCCTGCTCCCTCCTCCCATGGTGTAACACCCCGTATGTAACTTGCCATATTTGTATTCCAACTCTTGCCACTTCCGGCACTAAGTTATGATATTTCCTCGTTGTCGGGTTTTGTCTTCGTGTTGCTTTTGTCTTTGTCATGCATCTCATATCATGTCATCATCTGCATGGCATTTGCATACATGTTCATCTCATGTATCCGAGCATTTTCCCCGTTGTCCGTTTTGCATTCCGGCGCTCCTATGTCCTCCGGTGTCCCTTTCTACCTCTTTTCGTGTGCGGGTGTTAAACGTTTTCGGATTGGACCGAGACTTGCCAACCGGCCTTGGTTAACTACCGGTAGACCGCCTGTCAAGTTTCGTGCCATTTGGACTTCGTTTGATACTCCAAAGGTTAACCGAGGAACCGAAAAGACCTCGTGTGTGTTGCAGCCCAACAACCCTCCAAAGTGGCCCAAAACCCACCTAAACCCCTTCCATCATCTAGGCCGTTCGATCACGATCGTGTGGCCGAAAACCGTGCCCAATTTGGAGCCTCC
>NC_041382.1:169119684-169158360 GCF_002162155.2 Triticum dicoccoides
TCCTCCGCCACAGGCCCGCGGAGCCCGCCGCGGGCCCTCCCGCGCCGCCAACCGGGTCGCGCCCCGCCGCCACCTACCTCCCTCGCCGCGCCGCCCACACTCCGCCCCGACCGCCCGGCGCCGCCCTTTGCCACCATCGCCGGCCACCGCCGTACGGCGACTTCCGCAAGTCCGGCCGGCCGCTGCGCACCGTCCCTCGTCGTCCTCCGCCGTCCCGTGCCTCCCCGACCCAAGCTTCGGCCGGCCCCGCTCGATCCGGTCGCCTCCCTCCTCTCCTCGGCAAGTCCCCGGCGCAACTCCGGCGAACAGTGATTCCGGCGAGCGCCTCAAAGTCCATGCCGATCTGGATCTGGATCTGGAACCCTAGTCGGTTGACCTAATTTGTGCTCCATTTTAGTATTTTTGCATATCTTCATCGCATCATATCTCATCATCCGTGGCTTCATTTTGGGCGTGTAGCATATCAAATTGTTCATCTTAACGAGTACTTCATTTCATCTCATTACATTATGTTCATTTGAGTTCATATTGATGCCCTAAATACTGTTGCAAGAGTGCTAGTTGATATTAATTTCAGATTCTTATCAGTAATTGGACATTTGTCATTTCTGCCATGATTAATGTGTGCCTCCTATGAACTTGAGCCTTACATGTGTTTTGAATTATGCCATGCCATCTTTACAGGGGTGTATGCCATGCATATTTGTGATCTCTGTGGTGACTAGCACAAGCATGCAAAGTAGCCCTCGTAATGTTGCAGATTTCAGGGACTCAGAAATCTTCTAAGTCATTTTCCTGATTATATTTTTATGCCATGTATTCATGTTGCTACGCAGTGATCCATGCCTCTTTTGAGCATGATCAGTAAGGATGTTTTGTAGATATTGTTGTGCTCTATACATCCATGCCTTTGTTTTCAATTATGGAGCACCCTAGCTTGACTCAATCGAGCTCAACTTTTGCTATAAAATGTTCCTGGCAGAATGTTTACGTGTTAAGTAATTTTGCGGAGGTTGTTGTATTTGATCCATGCATGCTATGTTGTTGTTCTTGCCATGTTTAGCTTTTATGTCATGTCTACTTGCTGGGTGTATGCTTAGTTTATCATGCAATGCCTTGTGGTGAGTGCATCGAGCTTGTAAACATGCCGACTTAATATCTGTTTTACCATGTTCCAGTTTTCTGCTAAGTCTGAATCTGCTAACGATAATTGCTATGTTCACATGGATGCCACTGTATTTTCTGTTCCCTTTTGGCTTATGGTCAGTAAGGGATTTTTGTTTTATGCTTTGAGTAGCTTCATGCCAGGCCTTGCTTTGCCATGATATGTTCATGTAGCATGTTGTTATCGTGCTCTAAACATTGCTTCCTGATGTTAAATTCCTCGCATGTTGTTAATTTCACTAAGTCTATAACACGTTATCTTTTGCACTTTTGCCATGCTTGTTTGAACCTTCTATTGAGTGGATTAGCCGTAGCTCAATGTTCATATTTTGTCAAGCATCTTCAGTGGATCCCTGCCATGTATTTTGTTGCTATGATAGAGTGCAGTAGCTTGTTGTTCTTGATGCATTTAGATGGCCTCGTGCTGTTAATCGGAGATCGGTGTCATATTTGTTTTGCTTGTCATTTGCAAACCGTGCATCCGATTCCGATGATCTTTATATCGATTTCGACCGAAATCAACTCCTCTTTCCAGTGGCACTTTTAGTTTTCCAAGTTGAGGCCAGGTTCAATCTTTCCTTTCCGAAACATGCATATGCATCGCATATCGCATCCCGCATATCATGACATGTTTTGCATCATGTTGTTTGTGCATTGCACGTGGTTTATTGTGTCTCCCTTTGCTTGTTCTTGCTTTGGGTAGAGCCGGGAGACGAGTACGTGACTGAGGAGCCCGTTGAGTACTTTTACAAGGATCAAGCTAACGTCAACTCGGAGAACTTTCCAGGCAAGATGACCATACCCTCGAAATCACTTCTATCTTTGCTTGCTAGATGCTCGCTATTTTGCTATGACTTTGCTACGATACCTACCACTTGCTTATCATGCCTCCCATATTGCCATGTCAAACCCCTAACCCACCTTGTCCTAGCAAACCGTTGTTTGGCTATGTTACCGCTTTGCTCGGCCCCTCTTATAGCGTTGCTAGTTGCAAGTGAAGGTTGGAGTTTGTTCCTTGTTGGAACATGTTTATTGTTCGGATATCATTATTATATCTTGATCTATTTTAATGCATCTATACACTTGGTAAAGGGTGGAAGGCTCGGCCTTATGCCTGGTGTTTTGTTCCACTCTTGCCTCCCTAGTTTCCGTCATACCGGTGTTATGTTCCTTGATTTTGCGTTCCTTACACGGTTGGGTTATAATGGGAACCCCTTGACAGTTCGCCTTGAATAAAACTCCTCCAGCAAGGCCCAACCTTGGTTTTACCATTCGCCACCTAGCCTCTTTTTCCCTTGGGTTTCCGGAGCCCGAGGGTCATCTTTATTTTAAACCCCCCGGACCAGTGCTCCTCTGAGTGTTGGTCCAAACTGGGCGATGTCCGGTGCCACCAGGGGCAACTCTGGGCTGGCCTACCCGACGTCTGGCTCATCTGGGTGTGCCCTGAGAACGAGATATGTGCAGCTCCTATCAGGATTTGTCGGCACATTCGGGTGGCTTTGCTGGTTTAGTTTTACCATTGTCGAGATGTCTTGTAACCGGGATTCCGAGTCTGATCGGATTGTCTTGGGAGAAGGAATATCCTTCGTTGACCGTGAGAGCTTCTGATGGGCTAAGTTGGGACACCCCTGTAGGGATTTGAACTTTTGAAAGTCATGCCCGCGGTTATGGGCAAATGGGAATTTGTTAATGTCCGGTTGTAGATAACCTGAAACTAAAGCTTAATTAAAATGAATCAACAGAGTGTGTAGCCGTGATGGTCTCTTTTCGGCGGAGTGCGGGAAGAGAACACGGTCTCGTGTTATGCTTGAACGTAGGTTGTTCTAGGATCACTTCTTGATCATAGATTCTCGATCGTGCCTTTGCCTTCTCTTCTCGCTCTCACTTGCTATGTTAGCCACCATATATGCTAGTGCTTGCTGTAGCTCCACCTCATACATTTTACCCTTCCTATAAGCTTAAATAGTCTTGATCGCGAGGGAGTGAGATTGTTGAGTCCCCGTGACTCACAGATTACTTCAAAACCAGATGCAGGGACCGATGATACCGCTCCAGGAGATTTGACTGAGCTCAAGTGGGAGTTCGATGAGGACTCAGGACGATACTACGTTTCCTTTCCAGACGATTAATAGTGGTGCCCAGTTGGGGCGATCGGAGACTTTGTTGCATTTGGGGTTGTTCTTTATTTTGGTACCGTAGCCGGACCATTATTGTATTTGGATGAATGTAATGATATTTATGCTACTGTGTGACGTGGCGAGTGTAAGCCAACTATGTACCTTTCTCCCTTATTCATTACATGGGTTGTGTGAAGATTACCTCACTTGCGACATTGCTTACAATGTGGTTATGCCTCTATGTCATGCTTCGACACATGGGAGATATAGCCGCATCGTGGGCATTACAAGTTGGTAATTAGAGCCTTCCCCGACTTAGGAGCCCCACGCATGATTGAATCGCTGGCGTTGTTGAGTCTAGAAAAATGTTTTGAGTCATTTAGGAATTATATATATCGGAGAGTAGGATTCTTTTTACTCCTCAGTCCCTTCGTCACTCTAGTGAGGCATCTGTCGGCGTTCTGGGAACGGGGGTCCCCAGACTTGCCTGCCTGCGGCCTGCGGCGTGGCTCAAGTGGGGGCCCAGCGCGGCCAATCTTCATCAGGTCAAGCTCAAGACCCTCGTGAGGGGCCAAGCCTCGCGGGGCGGATGACGGAAAGCTTCCTCAGAGGCAGCCACATCAGGCAGGCTCGTAAGGAGGCGGAGAGATCAAGGCAGGGGTACCTCGCGAGGAACCCGTGATGCAAGCCTTGAGGATCGAGACCAGGCGGGCATCGGCATGTGCAGTATCCTTGTTTCCCCTTTGGTGCAAAGGGGGCAAGCACAGGCCAAGGCATCGGGCAAAGGTTGCCATTCCGGTGCAACGAGACCAAGACCAGCAGAGCAGCAGGACGAAGGTCACCGTGGAGCCCAAGACGGCGTCATCACCAGTACTTTTGGCAGCCGAAGACCACCTTTGGTCAGGATAACTTGTACTAGATGTTCCCCTTCAAAATGGCCAATTGTTGGCGCCCTTCCCGCTCATTATTTGGGGAGAGGCCCAGGGCCTCTATAAATAGAGCTAGCCACCACAGAGTAGGGACATGGAGAAAACGGCCAAGACTCTGGTAGAGCCCTAGTAGAGAGAGAGAGAGTGGCGACTGAACTCACCCTAGCAGTTCATTGCACCAGCTCAAGAACACCTCTCGCGAGGCTGTTCTTCCCTTGTACTGTTCATCATCAGCCCCTTAGGCAATCCACCACACCACACACTGGAGTAGGGTATTACACCACAACGGTGGCCCGAACCAGTATAAACCTTGTGTCCCTTCTGTTGTTCGTTGTTTCCAGCTTAGATCACGCGAGGAGATTGGACGTAGATCGGTAGGGGAGGGATCTCCGCGTGCACCCCAGTGTTAGAACCTCAAGGGTCTGTCGGAACCCAAAATCCGACATTTGGCGCGCTAGGTAGGGGTGCGCCGGAATCTTTCTTCTGTTGTTCGCGTGTGATCTTCTGTCGTGTCCATGGCTAACGCTCGTCGGGCTCGCGCTGAGCGCCGGGCTGCTCTCGCCACCCGCGTCGCCCAGACGGCGCCCGTCGGCGGACGCCCTCGTCGTTCCCCATCGCCTGCCGCCAATGCTGCCACCATCCCGGCGGGGAACGAGCAGCAGGCCTCGTCCCAGCATCCTTCGGTATGGCGGGAAGGCCGCACCGCCACACCATCACTGACTCCAGCCGCTTCGTCATCCCACGCCCGTCACGCCCCCACGGACGCGCATGCCGCGCTGCTCCTAGCAAGATAGCTCTTGCACTACCGCCCTGTCGACGACCTCTACGAAGACTGGTTCGCCCGGATCACTGAGCTCGTCAGCGCCGCAGGGGGATCCCCCTTGCCGTCCCACTCGCTACCTCGTCCTCCATTCTGCGCGGGAGGCGAGGATCGGGAGGTGCCTCCGCCACCTCCTCCCCAAGGAGGCACCCTGGTGCGCAGCCCCGGGGCAAGACCCTCCGCATCCGGCGCCTGCGCAGCAAGAAAGGAGCTGCCAAGAGATCCCTCGTCCCCAAGAAAGTGCTCGCGTGCTCCCATCGCCGGTGCGCCAAGATCGCGTCCCTGCACCTCCACGCCAAGGCCCTGCGCTGCTCCAAGCGGCAGCGCGCAGTAATCCCCAGGAGCAAGCCTAGTACCAGCAAAAGGCACCGGTGGCCACAGCAGGCTGCCGTGCCCTCACCCCCGAGCTACGCGGCATCGCATGGCCAGGCAAGTTCAAGCCTGACCTGCCCCCTCGCTACGATGGCACGGCGGACCCTGCGGAGTTCCTGCAACTCTACGAGCTATGCATCGAAGCCGCCAATGGAGACGAAAGGGTCATGGCGAACTGGTTTCCCATGGCGCTCAAGGACGGGGCCCGCACCTGGCTCCTGAACCTGGCTCCTGGCACGATCTCCTCCTGGGACGAGATGTGCACTTGCTTCATCGCCAACTTCCAGGGCACTCACGACCGGCCCCCGGCCGTGAGCGACCTGCACCGCATCAAGCAGCAGTAAGGGGAAACCCTGCAGAAATACATCCAGCACTTCAACAACGCTCGCCTCAAGATCCCCAAGGTGACTGAAGAAGCCATCATCTTGGCCTTCTCCGATGGCATACGCGACGTCAAGATGAAGGAGGATCTAGAAATCCATGAAGACATGTGCACATCCCTGGAGTTGTTCAACTTGGCGACCAAGTGCGCCAGGGCTGAGGAAGGGCGCCTTTCCCTCCTCGAACTCCCATCTGCCGACCCAGAAGAGAAGAAGCCCAAGGCCAAGGACGTGAAGCGCAAGGGGGCTGTCGTGCTTGCAGCGGAGCCAGACACCAAGCGAGGCAGGGATCGGCCCGAGTCATCCAAGGGCAGCCGATACTGCGTATACCACGACCTCCACACCCACAACACCAACGAATATCAAGAGCTCAGGGACGTGAGAGATGGACATGTCGGCCGACACCCGAGCGCAACGACAGGGGCTATGGCCGAGGAGGAGGAAGAGGTGGCGGACGGTGGGAAGACCGTGGCCCTCGCCAAGGGTGGCGTGACCGACCTCGCGAGGATCACTAGCTGGACCAGCCTTGCGAGGGAGGCTGGAGAGATTAGCCTCGTGAGGATCACCCGCGCGGCAACGCGGGCCTTCCTCCTCCGCTGCCACCGCCAAGGAGGAACGAAGACCAACATCAGGACGAGGGGGCTGGGGGCTTCCAGGAGCCGCGCGCAATCACTTGCTTCTTGGGTGGAGCGCAGGCCCCAGCCTCACAACGTATCTTCAAGCAGTTTGCTCGCGAGGTGAATGCAGTCCTCCCCAAGCTTGAGGTCACGCGCCCTCTCAGGTGGTCTGCGTGTGCTATCACGTTCAGCTCAGCGGATCAGCTCAAGTGCGCGGCGATGGCCGGAGTCCTCCCGATGCTTTGCTCCCCAGTCATCAGCAACGTGCAGGTCACCAGGACCCTCATTGACAGCGGATCAGGACTCAACGTCCTGTCCGTCGAGACGTTCGGCAATCTCCAAGTGTCGTACGATCAGCTTCAGCCAACCAAGCCCTTCTCAGCAGTCACTGATAGTTCCACTGTTCTGATAGGGCAGGTTCGCCTTCCAGTCACCTTCGGGCAGCGCAACAACTACCGCACCGAGCTCATCGACTTCGACGTCGCCCATATCCGTCTGCCATACAACGCCATCCTTGGGTACCCAGCCCTGGCCAAGTTCATGGCAGTCACTCACCATGGATACAATGTCCTCAAGATGCCAGGAAGCGGTGGAGTCATCACCGTACCTTGTGAAGAGAGGGACGCAGTATGTTCACTTGAGCGCGCGTTCCAAGCCACAGCAATCGAATACCCGGACCGCTGAAATGGAAGACTTCCTGAGGCAACCCCCAAGAAGAAGAAGGCTTCGCCTGGCCCAAGCCATCAGGAGGCAGGCGCCTCCGGAGGTGTTGGGTCAGGATCTGCGCCCAATCAAGGAGCACCACCCTCTCTCGCATAGGAAGGCGCGCCCGGCGCCCTCCTCGGGCAGGGCTCGGGGGCTCTTTCTTGGAGAGCCACCGACGTTGCCAAGGTCGCGAGTGAGGCTCTCAGGCACCACTTGGAGGGGTGCTTCCAGGCACGTTTCCCTCAGGAAGGTACAAGGCAAGGAAGACCAAACCCTCAGGAGTTCATCGCAAGCAACACTCAGGAGCTACAGGAGTCGACAGTCATGCGCGGCAGCCGCCGCTTGCCCGCCATGGCCCCACATCCAGGCGAGGATGGTGGGCTGCGCGTCTGCGTCGACGTGCCAAGGCTCAACCAAGCAGCGTCTCAGGAGCGCCTCTGGCCTTTCGCGCGTGGGGCACTGCGAGGGTCCGCCTCACAGCTACGTTTGCATGCCTTTCGGCCTGCCGAACGCGGTCGCCGCTCATCAGCGCTTGCTGAGGAGCATTCTAGAGGCTCAGGAGGTCAGGCATCGTGTGGTCCTGGCGGAGATGGAGATGGCTCTCGAAGACCCACCTGTTCCCCCGGAGGCTCCCGAGGTTCCTGGGCCTGGGGGCTCATGAGGGTCGACGTCTTCATCGCGCATCGCCCACTTCTTCAGCATCACTCCATCTTTAACGGCACCAGTTGACATCTTTCTAAGTTCCGTTTTTAGCTGGGAGCGCCCACAGGGCCTCATTATTCCCAGGTCATGTGGGTCCGTCCTTGCGGCATGTATCCGTTTTGCTTATGCTCTTTTCTTACCTTGCTGGGGGCGCCCCTCGGGGTGCATCATCCCTGAGCTGCTCGGGCCTGGCTCTGCGGCATTTGCTTTTCCTGTGTCTACTTAAAATGAATTTGCTCTTTCGCGCTCAATTATCACATGCTGCTTATCGCGGCCTTCTCCGCTTTCATGCAAAGCGCTTGCACGTTAAAAGGGGGGTACCTGAGCAACGCGACTCACGGACTCCTACTGGCTCTCCAGCCCTCATCCCCTGGCCTTGACCCACGGTATCGCGACCTGTCATACCAGCGGCAGCTGAGCTCGCTCGAGGGCCGGGACCTGAGGACGTAGAGCATTTGCATTCTAACCACCCTGCAGGAACACACCATTGATTAAGGCCCAGAGCCAGGGGCAACCCGCCTCGAGGCAGGGCCTCGTGAGTCCCGCGCTGGCTCGCGAGTGCCCAGATACACCTCTCCTAGCCCTACCGTGCCGGCCACGTGTCAGGGCGGGGCTGTACACACCCCGGAGGCTCCTCCCGGAGGGGAGCCCCCTCCCACGTACCAGTGGAAGCACCATGCTCCGTGCTGGCTAACAACACTGTCGAGGAGCGGCTATGCCCGTACACATACGGAAGCGCTATGCTCCGCGGTGGTGATAAACAACCGAGGGCGGCCTCCGGCCGTACCAACCTCAGGGAGCCCAGAGCTCAGTGTCCGGCACCATCGCAATGCCTCCCCTCGGGAGCGCCACGTGAGGGGGCTGGACGCGGGGGCTACGCCCGGGCCTCGCCCGAGCGCATGCCACCCAGCCAGGTCCCTCGGACCTGGTCGTCACGCGCTCCTCCCCGAGCGGAGCCAGGGTATGGAAACCTGTTTGAATGTCAAGGGAGACTCCCGAGCATCGTGACTCAGGAGCCTAACTTGCCCCGTAGCCCCTCACTCCTTAGTCCCGTCCTGGTTTCCGGTCGGGGCTAACGTTGGGTGAGGTACGCGCGGGGTCAGGCCCTGCCCACGCAGAACGATCAATCCACTCCTCGTTCCCCCCTTTTCCTACTTGTTGCTTGTGCGTCAAGGGGGACTCCTGAGCATCGCGACTCAGGAGCCTAACTTGCCACGTATCCCCTCACTCCTTAGTCCCGTCCTGGTTTCTGGTCAGGGCTAACGCTGGGTGAGGTACGCACGGGGCCGGGCCCTGCCGACGTAGAGCGCGAGCAAGTAGGGGAGAAAAATGCAAATTCCAGGAAATTCAAAGCAAATATTACAAGCCATATATTGTTTCACGATGTCAAACACAAGTCTAAATGCCTTCGTGAGGCATGGTGCATGTTGCAGGAATAAAAACAGGACAGAAGCCGCGAAGGGATCACTCTCCAGTGGCGTCGCCTCCTGGGGCCGCGGAGCTGGCGGCACCACGCCCGGGCAAGATGCTGAAGGCGCGGAACCTCCCTAGCAAAGCTTCGGCTCGGCCTTCCACGGCCTCAGCGGCAGCGGCGGCAAGGTCGCCGCTCACGGGCTCTAGCAGGCTGTCGAGGTCGACGTTGAGGTCGCGCAGGTAGACGTGGCTAAGGACACGCGTCAGCGCCGCCGCAGACAGGGCGCGCGCCTCGGCCATGGGGCCAAGGCCGTCTACGACATCTTCAAGCGCGCGGACCAGGAAGGGAAGCAGCTTGGCGGGGCCGTCCTCCGCGCCGGCCAGCAGCTCCTCCAAGCCGCTCTCGTAAAGCGTCTTCAGCACGGCACGAGCCCTCTTCTCCATCTTCGCAAAGGCCACCCGATCCTCCGCCAGGACCTTCGCCTTGTCGTCCAGCTCGGCCCTCTCCGCCTACAGCGACCGCTCCAGCGTCTCTAGTTCGCCATGGCGGTCATCGAGCTTGGCGCCCCGATCCTTGACGGCAGCCTCCCGAGCCTTCATCTCCTTCTCCTTCTCCTGGTGGCCGCGGACCTCCTTGGTGAGCCGGTCGCGCAGGCCTTGCAGCTCGACCTCCAGCTCCTTGCAGTGAGCCTTGGCAGCCGCCGCGTCGCCCAGGGCAGCATCGCGGGCGGCCTTGGCTTGGTTGGCGGGTTGCTTCTCCCCATCGGAGGTCGACACGGCCTGGCTCAGCGCTGCTCGGACAGAGGCAGCAGAACGCCCAGCCAGAAGCTAGCTCCAGGCGCCCGGCTGCTAGGCGAGGGTCCGCACTCCGAAGATCCTCCCGTAGCTGGCTCAGTTCACTGGCGACCTGGTCCAGGACGGCGGCAGGGGAAGCAGAAGAAGCAGGAACCAGCGGAGCGGGCGAAGAAGACGGTAGCGTGATCACGGTTTGGCAGGGAGGAACCCCCTGGGCCTGGGATGCCCCGGCTGCAGCATCGGGCGCAGTCGACTCCAGGGTCAGCGGGGCCACGGGGGCTGACTCCTCGCCAAGGCGTCCCAGTCGGCCTCGCGAGGACTATTGGACCAGGGAGGCGTGAGCCGCGCCATCTTCCTCCCCAGCGTACGAAGGCACCGCCCCGGCAGATGGACTCGCCCCAAGCGGAGCCGCAGAAGCCCATCTCAACCTCTTTGTCGTAGGCGCTGGCCTGACAAGAGAATATGGACATCAAGCCTCGGCGGCAAAAACCAAGCAAAGCGGGAATCAAGCACTTATTGGTCATCGCTCGCGGACCCAAGCAACTTCCGGCTGAACTTGAAGCCCGAGAGCCTGCAGCTTGGGTCAGCCTCGGGAGGCCTGGAAGAAGAAGCCACGTCGAGAGGACTGGGGCTGGCTTCAGACTGCCCAGGGATCGGAGTGGACCCTGGGGGAACCAGCCCCGACCTGCCCTTCCTTGTGACCAAAGGAGAGTCCTCCCCTCCTCGCCCGGCGCCGGCATCATCGTCATCCGGCATGGAGCGGAGGGCCCGAGACCTGAGCCGAGGGAAGGACTCCCCCGACTCCTCGCCAGTCGCCTCAAAGACGGACTCTTCCTCCTCCGCCTCTTCTTCCTCGTCGCTCTCGCTGGAGCTGCTGGAGGACACGTCCACCACCGCCAGCGCCGCAAGATCCTCGGGAGTTACCGTGGGCACCAGCCCCTCGCCGTTGAAGGTGGGCATGGCGTTCACCACCTGCTCCTAGTCGTCGCGAAGGAACAGGGGGACGGGGGCGCCCACCGGCTTCGCCACGTCTCCCCCAACCAAGGAATGGAGGGCCGCGACCAGATTCTCGTCGGTCAGGGCCTCCAAGCTCAGGCGCAAGGTGGCGTTCGCTTCCCCAAGCCTCCACAATGGGAGCGAGTGCTCCTGGAGTGGAGCCACCTGGTGCTCCAAGAACTCCCTCAGGAGCATGGCTCCAGTCAGCTTCGCCACCCCCAAGTTGCTTGGCCTCAGGTCCGCGTCCATCCTCTTCAGCACCGCCTTCGCACGGGGGTCGACAAGCTCCGCACGGGACCACGCGTCGACGGCCTTGGGCTGCCCTGTAGGCAGCACCAGACGGGGGTGGAGACGCCCGACATCCACCATGACCCACTTGCTCCGGAAGCCTTCGATCCTCTTCCCAGGCTTCGAGATGGCATTGGAATTGGAGTACGTGATGAAACTCGCACATGCGGAGACATGGACACCAGAAACCCGGAGGGAAAAATAGTGACGCAACAAGGCCACCGAGGGCTTTACCCCGACATGAGCCTCACAGTAGTAAGCAAAAATCGCCAGGAGAAGAACGGAGTTGGCGTGGTGGTGTAGAGCCTGCAAGTTGTACTGGCAAAGAACAGCAAAGAAGAACTCAAAGAAAGGAGGCACCGGACCGGCGACAATCGTGCTCACAAAGAGCAGATAGAAGGTGCTCCCCTTGCCTTTAGGTTGGTCGGAGCCGGCCTTGAGCACAGTCGCCCCCTTGCTGCCCTGCGCCACCGTCATCAAGCACGTAAGGGAAAGGTTCTTCTCCAACAGGTTCGGGGAATCCAGAGCCGGCGAGTAACAGGCCTTAGTCGAGGACTTGCGAGGCGCCATGGCGTGCCGGATGAGAAGGATTGAGACAGATCTGGAGGATTTCGGAAGCAAGAAGGAGGAGGGCGAGAAAGGGGATCTGGAGCGAGGCGAACGAGAGCAAGGCAAGTAAGTCAGGCCGGGCACCTCTTTTGTCAGATGGGCAGTTGCCGAGGCGTCGTGGGGAGCGCAGACGCCCACGTCCAATCAATCGCCACGCGGCACCCAAGGCCGCAGGCTGTTAGGGCCCATGGCGCTTCGCGCTTGCCCCTTCGCGCTTGCCCCTTCGCTTTCCTGCTAGGCCAAGCCCGGGCGCGCCTTGGGCCCGAGGGCTACTATCGGCATTCTGGGAACGGGGGTCCCCAGACTTGCCTGCCTGCGGCCTGCGGCGTGGCTCAAGTGGGGGCCCAGCGCGACCCATCTTCATCAGCTCAAGCTCAAGACCCTCGCGAGGGGCCAAGCCTCGCGGGGCGGACGATGGAAAGCTTCCTTAGAGGCAGCCTCATCAGGCAGGCTCGCGAGGAGGCGGAGAGATCAAGGCAGGGGTACCTCGCGAGGAACCCGTGACGCAAGCCACGACGATCGAGACTAGGCGGGCGCCGGCCTGCGCAGTGTCCTTGTTTCCCCTTTGGTGCAAAGGGGGAAAGCACAGGCCAAGGCATCGGGTAAAGGTTGCCATTCCGGTGCAATGAGACCAAGATCAGCAGAGCGGCAGGACGGAGGTCACCGTGGAGCCCAAGGCGGCGTCATCACCAGTACTTTTGGCAGCTGAAGACCACCTTTGGTCAGGATAACTTGTACTAGATGTTCCCCTTCAAAATGGCCAATTGTTGGCGCCCTTCCCACACATTATTTGGGGAGAGGCCCAAGGCCTCTATAAATAGAGCTAGCCACCACAGAGTAGGGACATGGAGAAAACGGCCAAGAATCTGGTAGAGTCCTAGTAGAGAGAGAGAGAGAGGCGACTGAACTCACCCTAGCAGTTCATCGCACCAGCTCAAGAACACCTCTCGCGAGGCGATTCTTCCCTTGTACTGTTCATCATCAGCCCCTGAGGCAATCCACCACACCACACACTGGAGTAGGGTATTACACCACAACGGTGGCCTGAACCAGTATAAACCTTGTGTCCCTTGTGTTGTTCATTGTTTCCAGCTTAGATCACGCGAGGAGATTGGACGTAGATCGGTAGGGTAGAGATCTCCGCGCGCACCCCAGTGTTCGAACATGAAGGGTCTGGCAGAACCCGAAATCCGACAGCATCCTGACATAGAGTTTTGACTCTTCTCTTCTCAAATTTCACAAAAAAAATAGGATCACGCGGGTATCTTGGAATCGTTCCGATGGTTTTGTGACGAGAACATTGTTCTTGGTGCCTCCTGACATTTAGGGGTTGTGGCAGTGTCCCGGGGAGTTGAACTCCAAGGTGTTGTCGTCATAATTTTATCATTGCAATTCTGGAATGCCTGAGTTTCACCGACATCGAAAATCTCTTTTATGCAGTTGTTGGTGAGATAACCTCGACGCCACCCAGTACTGGGGCGGGAGTTCGTGAGTATCGCCATAACTCGTATAACGGATGCTTTTCGAAGGTTGAGGTAAATGATTTCCGAAGGTTTCTTGGTTATGTGTTGAAGGATGGATACAGCTAAATGTAGGATTTGCTAGCTTTGGGTGAGATATTATGCTTCCCCTGTATCCCCAACACCTGATTGCATAACCGGAAAGGTTCGGGAGTTTCATAGGTCGGAATTCTTGTAGCTATAGTATTTCTTCCGCGGATATTTGGTTTGTGATTGGGTAATCCTCACCAAGTATTTGTTCATATCCCTACCTTGTCGTTTTATTTCTTCTACCTCTATCAAAGTGGCTTCTCAATTTATGGAAGTGTGACCAATTCTATTGTAATGCATTCGTTCATTTTGTTCGGATGTTAAGACTATATGTTGCAATTTCGATCCACTTGATTCAGCTTGAATATATGTCTGTCAAGATGCTAACGGATGTCACCCTCTTCAGGATGGCTCCTCCAACGCGTCAGAAGCCTGATCCGCCACCACCACCTCCACCTCCGGAGGCATGGCAAGCTGTGATGGCCGCTACCAATGCAAACACGCAAATGCTCATGCAACTCTTGCAAGAGCGCAACCAAGGAAATCAAGGCCATGGCAACTTTCAGAATCAGTTTGCTACACTCAACCAGTTCCTCGCAAACCAGTCAAAGACATTCAGTCACTGTGTCGAGGCAACAGACGCTGATGATTGGCTCGTGGATATCTGCAAGCATTTTGAGTGCAGCAACGTCAGGCCTGAGGACTTTGTCAAGTTCGCTTTGTTCCAACTCAAAGACCAAGCCACAGAATGGTATCAGCAATACAAAGATTCCAGAGGAGGTCGTGTGATTACCTGGGATGAATTCCGTCAAGACTTCAAAGCTCACCACATTCCTCAGAGTGTTGTTGAAAGCAAGCGTGAGGAGTTCCGCAATCTGAAGCAAGGCAGCTTGTCTATTTACCAGTACAACATCATGTTCCATAAGCTCGCTCGTTTTGCCAAGCAAGACGTCCCTGACGAGAAGAGCATGATTTATCAGTTTAGAGGTGGCCTCAGAGAAGATCTCCAACTAGCTCTCGTGCTTTTCGAGCCGCAGAAGTACGATGAGTTTTACAACATGGCACTGAAACAAGAGACTGCTCAGCTCAAGTGCGATGCTTCCAAGAAGCGAGTCAGAGATGCAACTCCTTCTTCCTCAACTCAAGTGGCAACTAAGCAACAAAAGTATTGGTTGCCTCCTCCTCCTCTGTTCCGTCAGCCTTATCAGCAGAAGAGCAAAGGTGGCAATGGATCTTCCCACCCACCCAACCCAGGATTTCAGAACAAGACTTCGTCTCATGCTCCAAGATCAAGTGCTCCATATCACCGTCCGCTCTCGGAGGTTACATGCAACAAGTGTCAGCAGAAGGGTCACTATGCCAACAAATGCTTCAATCAGAGGCGTCTTCCTCCTCCTCCTCCTGTGAGTTCTGCCAGTACCGCAGTGGTCAAGCATAACCCCAAGTCTGCAAAGGTCAACTTGATGAATGTAGCTTAGGCAGAGGACTCGTCAGATGTCATCATGGGTAACCTTCCTGTTAACGATATTCCTGCAAAAGTTCTTTTTGACACTGTGCATCGCATTGTTTCATTTCAAGACCATTTGCATCTAAGCATGAGTTGCCTTTCCAAGATTTGCCTAGACGGTTATCAGTTGTTTCTCCGGGTAAATTCATGAACGCAAGCTCTATGGTCCCGGATGTTACTATCACGTTGGGCAACTATAAATTTCTGTCCTCTCCAGTGGTCCTTGGTAACTCGGATATTGATCTTATTCTCGGAATGGATTGGCTTTCTAAGCACAAGGCTCACCTTGATTGTGCTGCCAGACAGATTCAATTGACACATTCGTCTGAGGATGTAATCGTCTTTGCCGCTCGTGATGATACCATTCGACTATTCTCTCAATGAGAAGGGCGAGCTGGATGCCATCTCTCAGATTCCAGTCGTTTGTGAATATCAAGACGTCTTTCCAGAAGAGCTTCCAGGAATGCCTCCGCACCGGCCAGTTGAATTCGTCATCGATCTTGAGCCTGGCACGGAACCTGTTTTCAAACGTCCTTACAAGCTTGGACCTGAAGAGTTGAAGGAGCTAAAGAAGCAACTCGACATTCAAGAGCGTATGGGTCTCATCCGACCAAGTTCTTCTCCATGGGGTTGTGGTGTTCTTTTTGTCAAGAAGAAGGATGGAACGGATCGACTTTATGTCGACTACCGTCCATTGAACAATAAGACCATAAAGAACAAGTACCCACTTCCCAACATCAATGAGCTTTTTGAACAACTCAAAGGTGCTCAGGTATTCTCCAAGCTTGATCTCCGTATGGGCTATCATCAGATGTGCATTCGTGAAGAAGATATCCCCAAGACAGCATTCAGAACAAGCTATGGTTCATATGAATACACTGTCATGTCTTTCGGCCTTGTCAACGCCCCTCCAATATTCTCTCGCATGATGAACTTCATCTTCAACGCCTACACAAATGACTTCGTCTTGGTCTACCTCGATGACATTTTGGTCTTTTCCAAGAACAAAGAGGATCATGCCAAGCATTTGAGATTGGTGCTGGATAAACTCAGAAAACATCAGTTCTATGCGAAGTTTTCAAAGTGCGAGTTTTGGCTCGATGAGGTTCTCTACCTTGGGCATATCATCTCCGCCAAGGGCATAGCTATTAATCCTGAGAAGGTGTCTGCAATTGTGAATTGGGAACCACCTCAGAATGTGAAGCAACTCTGCAGCTTCCTTGGGCTCGCAAGCTATTGTCGAAGGTTCGTTGAGAACCTCTCTAAGATCGCGAAGCCTCTTTCCAACCTTGTACAGAAGCATGCGAAGTACGTCTGGTCGCCTGAATGTGACATCGCTTTCAACACCCTGAAAGAGAAGTTAGTCACTGCTCCAGTTCTGACTCCTCCTGATGAATCCAAACCGTTCGAAGTCTTCTGTGATGCTTCCCTTCAAGGTCTTGGTGCAGTGTTGATGCAAGAGAAGAAAGTTGTGGCCTATACATCTCGCCAGTTGAAGCCCAACGAAAAGAACTACCCCACTCATGACCTCGAGTTGGCGGCAGTTGTCCATGCTCTTTTAACTTGGAGACATCTCTTGTTGGGAAGAAAAGTGGACATCTTCACTGATCACAAGAGTCTCAAGTACATCTTCACTCAGCCAAACCTCAACCTCAGGCAGACTCGTTGGGTCGAAATGATTCAAGAGTATAATCCGAGTATCGAATATACTCCGGGCAATGCCAATGTAATTGCTGACACACTGAGCAGGAAGGCTTACTGCAACAGTTTGATTCTCAAGCCTTACCAACCAGAGCTATGTGAAGCTTTCCGCAAACTCAATCTTCAAGTTGTTCCTCAAGGTTTCCTTGCCAACCTCCAAGTCTCTCCTACTTTGGAAGATCAGATTCACGAGTCTCAACTTCTTGATGCTATGGTGAAGAAGGTGAAGATTGGGATTGCCAAGAGTCAACCCAAGTACAAGTGCTATCGTCTTGATGACAAGGATACTCTATTCTTTGAGGATCGCATTGTTGTTCCTAAGGGTGACCTTCGTAAAGTCATTATGAACGAGGCTCACAATTCACTCCTCTCTATTCACCCTGCAAGTACAAAGATGTACCAGGACCTCAAGAAGTCATATTGGTGGACTTGAATGAAACACGAGATTGCTCAGTTTGTGAACGAATGTGATGTCTGCAGAAGAGTGAAAGCAGAACACCAACGACCAGCTGGTCTCCTCCAACCTCTTGCCATTACAGAATGGAAGTTTGACCATATTGAGATGGACTTCGTGATTGGATTTCCAAAGTCCAAGCGTGGCAATGATGCTATCTTCGTTGTCATCGACAAGCTCACCAAAGTGGCTCATTTTCTTCCTATCAAAGAATCTATCACAGCAGCTCAGTTGGCAGAGCTATATACCTCTAGGATTGTCTCCTTGCACGGCATTCCGCAGTTGATATCTTCAAATCGTGGGAGCATCTTTACCTCTAAGTTCTGGGATTCTTTTCAGAAGGCTATGGGCACCAACATTCGCTTCAGCACAGCCTTTCATCCTCAAACCAGTGTCCAAGTTGAGCGAGTCAATCAAATTCTTGAAGATATGTTCAGGTCTTGTGTCATCTCTTTCAGTATGAAGTGGGAAGATTGTCTTCCATATGCCGAGTTCTCCTACAACAATAGCTTCCAAGCAAGTTCGGGCAAGGCCCCATTCGAGATTCTCTATGGCAGGAAGTGTCGTACTCCTCTAAACTGGTCAGAGACTGGTGAACGTCAACTTCTTGGCAATGACTTGATCACAGAGGTTGAAGAAATGTGCACAGTCATTCGCGAAAATCTCAAAGCCGCGCAATCGCGCCAGAAGAGTTACTATGATAGCAAGCATCATGACTTGGCTTTCGAGATCGAAGACCATGTCTACCTCCGCGTCTCTCCAATGAAAGGTACTCGTCGCTTCGGTATCAAAGGGAAGCTTGCCCCTAGATACGTGGGTCCTTTCAAGATCATTGGCAAAAGAGGCGACCTCGCCTATCAACTTGAGCTTCCCTCCAACTTTGCAAACGTGCACGACGTGTTTCACGTGTCTCAACTCCGCAAGTGTTTCAAGACTCCTGACCGCACCATCAACTTCAAAGAGATTGATCTCCATGAAGACATGTCTTATCATGAGCACCCCGTTGCTATTCTTGAAGAAACTGAGCGCAAGACTCGCAACAAGTCTATCAAATTCCTGAAAGTCAAGTGGTCACATTATTCCGATCGTGAAGCCACCTGGGAACGCGAGGACCACCTCCATTCTGAGTACCCGGAGTTTTTCCAGTCCTAGATCTCGGGACGAGATCCTTTCGTAGTGGTGGAGTGTTGTAACACCCCGTATGTAACTTGCCATATTTGTATTCCAACTCTTGCCACTTCCGGCACTAAGTTATGATATTTCCTCGTTGTCAGGTTTTGTCTTCGTGTTGCTTTTGTGTTTGCCATGCATCTCATATCATGTCATCATCTGCATCGCATTTGCATATGTGTTCATCTCATGCAACCGAGCATTTTCCCCGTTGTCCGTTTTGCATTTCGGCGCTCCTATGTCCTCCTGTGTCCCTTTCTACCTCTTTTCGTGTGTGGGTGTTAAACGTTTTTGGATTGGACCGAGACTTGCCAAGCGGCCTTGGTTTACTACCAGTAGACCGCCTGTCAAGTTTCGTGCCATTTGGACTTCGTTTGATACTCCAACAGTTAACCGAGGAACCGAAAAGGCCTCGTGTGTGTTGCAGCCCAACACCCCTCCAAAGTGGCCCAAAACCCACCTAAACCCCTTCCATCATCTAGGCTGTTCGATCACGATCGCGTGGCCGAAAACCATGCTCAATTTGGAGCCTCCTAGCTCCCTCTACCTATATATATAGCCCCCCCTCCGAAATTTCTGGATGAACCCTAACCATTTTTTCCCTCTCTGCCGCCAGACAATTTCATCCCACCGACGGACACGTCCGACTTGTCCCGCCGCCGCCACATGGTGCCTCCCCATTGGCCCGGCCGCATCTCCTCCGCTGTCGGCCCGCGGAGCCCGCCGCGGGTCCTCCCGCACCGCCAACCGGGTCGCGCCCCGCCACCGCCACCTACCGCGCCGCCCGCACTCCGCCCCGACCGCCCGGCGCCGCCCTTCGCCGCCATGGCCGGCCACCGTCGTCTAGTGACTTCCGCAAGTCTGGCCGGCCGCCGCGCACCGTCCCTCGTGGTCCTTCGTCGTCCCGTGCCTCCCTGGCCCAAGCTCCGGCTGGCCCTGCTCGATCCGGTCGCCTCCCTCCTCTCCTCGGCAAGTCCCCGGCGCAACTCCGGCGAACAGTGATTCCGGCAAGCACCTCGAAGTCCGTGCCGATCTGGATCTGGATCTGGAACCCTAGCCGGTTGACCTAATTTTTGCTCCATTTTAGTATTTTTGCATATCTTCATCGCATCATATCTCATCATCCGTGGCTCCATTTTGGGTGTGTAGCATATCAAATTGTTTGTCTCGACGAGTACTTCATTTCATCTCATTGCATCATGTTCATTTGAGTTCATCTTGACAACCTAAATGTTGTTACAAGAGTGTAGTTTATATTAATTTCAGATTCTTATCAGTAATTGGACATTTGTCATTTTTGCCATGATTAATGTGTGCCTCCTATGAACTTGAGCCCTACATGTGTTTTGAAGTATGCCATGCCATCTTTACAGGAGTGTATGCCATGCATTTTTGTGATCTCTGTGGTGACTAGCACAAGCATGCAAAGTAGCCCTCGTAATGTTGTTGATTTCAGGGACTTAGAAATCTTCTAAGTCATTTTCCTGATTATATTTTCAGCCCATGTATTCATGTTGCTACAGAGTGATCCATGCCTCTTTTGAGCATGATCAGTAAGGATGTTTTGTAGATATTGTTGTGCTCTATCCATCCATGTCTTTGTTTGCAATTATGGAGCACCCTATCTTGACTCAATCGAGCTCAACTTTTGCTATAAAATGTTCCTGGCAGAATGTTTACGTGTTAAGCATTTTTGCCGAGGTTGTTGTAGTTGATCCATGCATGCTATGTTGTTGTTCTTGCCATGTTTAGCTTCTATGCCATGTCTACTTGTTGGGTGTAAGCTTAGTTTATCATGCAATGCCTTGTGGTGAGTGCATCGAGCTCGTAAACATGCCTACTTAATATTTGTTTTGCCATGTTCCAGTTTTCTGCTAAGTCTGAATCTGTTAACAATAATTGCCATGTTCACATGGATGCCATTGTATTTTCTGATCCCTTTTGGCTTATGGTCAGTAAGGGATTTTCGTTGTGTGCTTTGAGTAGCTCCATGTCATGCCTTGCTTTGCCATGATATGTTCCTGTAGCATGTTGTTATCGTGCTCTAAACATTGCTTCTTGATGTTAAATTCCTGGCATGTTGTTAATTTCACCAAGTCTGTAACCTGTTATCTTTTGCACTTTTGCCATGCTTGTTTGAACCTTCTATTGAGTGAATTAGCCATAGCTCAGTGTTCATCTTTTGTCAAGCATCTTGAGTGGATCCCTGCCATGTATTTTGTTGCTATGATAGAGTGCAGTAGCTTGTTGTTCTTGATGCATTTAGATGGCCTCGTGCTGTTAATCGGAGATCGGTGTCATATTTGTTTTGCTTGTCATTTGCAAACCGTGCATCCGATTCCGATGATCTTTATATCGATTTCGACCGAAATCAACTCCTCTTTCCAGTGGCACTTTTAGTTTGCCAAGTTGAGGCCAGGTTCAATCTTTCCTTTCCGAAACATGCATATGCATCGCATATCGCATCCCGCATATCATGACATGTTTTGCATCATGTTGTTTGTGCATAGCACGTCGTTGATTGTGTCTCCCTTTGCTTGTTCTTGCTTTGGGTAGAGCCGGGAGACTAGTACGTGATCGAGGAGCCCGTTGAGTACGTTTACGAGGATCAAGCTAACGTCAACTCGGAGAACTTTGCAGGCAAGATGACCATACCCTTGAAATCACTTCTATCTTTGCTTGCTAGATGCTCGCTCTTTTGCTATGCCTTTGCTATGATACCTACCACTTGCTTATCATGCCTCCCATATTTCCATGTCAAACCCCTAACCCACCTTGTCCTAGCAAACCGTTGCTTGGCTATGTTACCGCTTTGCTCGGCCCCTCTTATAGCGTTGCTAGTTGCAGGTGAAGATTGGAGTTTATTCCTTGTTGGAACATGTTTATTGTTGGCATATCATTATTATATCTTGATCTATTTTAATGCATCTATACACTTGGTAAAGGGTGGAAGGCTCGGCCTTATGCCTGGTGTTTTGTTCCACTCTAGCCACCCTAGTTTCCGTTATACCTGTGTTATGTTCCTTGATTTTGCGTTCCTTACATGGTTGGGTTATAATGGGAACCACTTGATAGTTCTCCTTAAATAGAACTCCTCCAGCAAGGCCCAACCTTGGTTTTACCATTCGCCACCTAGCCTCTTTTTCCCTTGGGTTTCCGGAGCCCGGGGGTCATCTTTATTTTAAACCCCCCGGGCCAGTGCTCCTCTGAGTGTTGGTCCAAACTGGGCGATGTCCGGTGCCACCAGGGGCAACTCTGGGCTAGCCTACCCGACGTCTGGCTCATCTGGGTGTGCCCTGAGAACGAGATATGTGCAGCTCCTATCGGGATTTGTAAGCACATTCGGGTGGCTTTGCTAGTTTAGTTTTACCATTGTCGAGATGTCTTGTAACTGGGATTCCGAGTCTGATCGGATTGTCTTGGGAGAAGGAATATCCTTCATTGACCGTAAGAGCTTCTGATGGGCTAAGCTGGGACACCCCTGCAGGGATTTGAACTTTCGAAAGCCGTGCCCGCGGTTATGGGCAGATGGGAATTTGTTAATGTCCGGTTGTAGATAACCTAAAACTTAAGCTTAATTAAAATGAATCAACAGAGTGTGTAGCCATGATGGTCTCTTTTCGACGGAGTCCGGGAAGAGAACATGGTCTTGTGTTATGCTTGAACGTAGGTTGTTCTAGGATCACTTCTTGATCATAGATTCTTGATCATGCCTTTGCCTTCTCTTCTCGCTCTCACTTGCGTGTGTTAGCCACCATATATGCTAGTGCTTGTTGCAGCTCCACCTCATGCCTTTTACCCTTCCTATAAGCTTAAATAGTCTTGATCGCGAGGGTGTGAGATTGCTGAGTCCCTGTGACTCACAGATTACTTCAAAACCAGATGTAGGGACCGATGATACCGCTCCAGGAGATTCGACTGAGCTCAAGTGGGAGTTTGATGAGGACTCAGGACGATACTACGTTTCCTTTCCAGATGATCAATAGTGGTGCCCAGTTGGGGCAATCGGGGACTTTGTTGCATTTGGGGTTGTTCTTTATTTTGGTACCGTAGCCGGACCTTGATTGTATCTGGATGAATGTAATGATATTTATGCTATTATGTGACGTGGCGAGTGTAAGCCAACTATGTACCTTTTCCCTTATTCATTACATGGGTTGTGTGAAGATTACCTCACTTGCGACATTGCTTACAATGCGTTTATGCCTCTAAGTCGTGCTTCGACACGTGGGAGATATAGCCGCATCATGGGCGTTACACGTGGCCGGCTATGCTTCCGCGCAGGCCTCACTGCCCCACTGTACTCCCATCGCTGGCCTAGCCATCCCTCTACTCACCCACACCTGTTGTTATTCTCTAGGGATGGGAGATGAACCAGTAAACCCTTGTACTCCTCCACGTGGGAAACAACTGTCGAGTCTTCCATGGCTCCGTGTCGTTCCCTTCCTAGGCCTCGCCGTCGTCACCGCCCTAGTGCTCTCGGCGCGGCCTGGTCAATGACCGACATGCATCTGAAGTGGACTGTACATGGAGACTCTGACAGCTGGGTCCACGGCCGCATGCAAGGAAATGCCTCCTTATTATGCACAAAATAATGATTCCTCCACCTGATATCTGGGACCCACCAAAAGGGCCTCTGTATTTTGCAAAAAAAATGTTACCGCCGCCGACAGCTCGGACCCCCCAGCTATATCTTCACACGCAAGGAAGTGCCTCCTTATTACGCCCAAAAAAATGAAGACCCCCTGCTAGCTGGGACCCATCATAGTGGGTGGCTGACTTGTGGGCCTACTAAGTTGATGGGGATGGAGGGCTTTGTCAACTTAGTCAATATGAACGATTCTAGCTCCAATGACTGTATGATGTCCATCCAACGGCCATAGTGCTTCTTCAACCTCTGGTCTTCTTGCTCCAGCCGCCCAAAGCAGCGCCGGTCGTGCCGTCTGCTCCTGCCTCCCGTGACCGGCTGTGCTGCCGCGGAGGCCTCACCACCCCCATACTACTCCCACCGCTGGCCAGGTCATCCCTCCACTCACCCACACCCCCTATTATTCTGCGGCGACGGCAGCCTGACACCACATTCGAACCAGTGAACCCTCGTACTCCTCTCCGCATGGGCATCCACTATCGCGTCTTCCCCGGCTTCGCGTCGTCCCCTTCCTAGGCCTCGCTATCGTCCACCGTCTTGGTGCTCTCGGCGCGGCGTGGTCATTGTGGTCAACGACCGACTTCCATCGAAAGAGTACTATACGTGGAGAGGCTGACAGCTGGGTCCACGGCCGCAGCTGGGTGCACGGCCACAGCCCAGTTTTTTTGTGATTTGCCAAGTAAGTAGCTTTGTCAGGCCTGTTGGGCTGCAAATCTTTCAAGACGAGGAGAGCTTCATTCGGCTGGCCGAGAAAATGGCCTATCAGTAATGAGAAATGGGTTGTACATTTTTAAAACACATCAAACCGCCAATTAGTTTCAAATTTCTTTTTTTTCATTTCAAGATTTTGAATTGCATTGATTTTTATGCATGGACAATTTGTTGGATTTTATATTGATATACATTTATTTTTAAAATCAGTTTGAATGTGACTCGAAATTTCAGGATTAAAAACAGTTCGGACCGCACCAAAATATGCAAAATTTCGTATAATTTTTTAACCGTGGCCACAATATGGGCTGTAATGCGAACAAAAAGAATATGGGCTCCAAAAAAACCTTAATAATTAGCAAATGGGCTGTAAATTATTAGAAATAATGGCAGATGGGTTGTATGCTGTTTTCCACAGATTTGAGGCTTTCCTAAAAAAGGTTGAGGCACAAGTAGTGACTGTTGGATGTCCATCCAACGGCCGTCGTGCTTCTTCAATATCTTCTCTTCCTGCTCCAGCTGCTCAAACAAGCGCCGGCAGGACTACCTGCTCCCTCCTCCCCGTGGCCAGCTGTGCTGCCGCACCGGCCTCACTGCCCCATCATACTCCCATCGCTGGCCTAGCCATCCCTCTACTCACCCACACCTACTGTTATTCTCCGGCGACGGCAGACGAATCAGTAAACCCTCGTACAGTCGTACTCCCCTCCGCGTGGGAAACAACTGCCGAGTCTTCCCTGGCTCCGTGTCGTTCCCTTCCTAGGCCACGCCGTCGTCCACCGCCCTGGTGCTCTCGGTGCGGCCTGGTCAACATGGTCATCGACCGATATGCATCTGAAGTGGACTGTATATGGAGAGGCTGACAGCTGGGTCCACGGCCGCACACAAGGAAATGCCTCCTTATTACGCGCAAAATAATGATTCCTCCACCTGGCATCTGTATTTCATGAAAAAAATGTTACCGCCGCTGACAGCTCGGACCAACCAGCTATATCTTCGCACGCAAGGAAGTGTCTCCTTATTACGCACAAAAAAATGAATACTCCCCCTACTAGCTGGGACCCAGTATAGTGGCAGGCTGTCTTGTGGGCCTACTAAGTTGATGGGGATGGAGGGCTTTGTCAACTTAGTCAATATGCATGATTCTAGCTCCAGTGATCATACGATGTCCATCCAACGGCCGTAGTGCTTCTTCAACCTCTGGTCTTCTTGCTCCAGCCACCCAAACCAGCGCCGGTCGTGCCTTGTGCTCCTGCCTCTCGTGGCCGGCTGCGATGCGGCGGAGGCCTCACCGCCCCCTACTACTCCCACCGCTGGCCAGGCCATCCCTCTACGCACCCACACCCCCTGTTATTCTACAGCGACGACAGCCTCACATCACAGGGAACCAGTGAACCCTCATACTCCTCTACGTGTGGGCATCCACTGCCGCGTCTTCCCGGCTCCGCGTCGTCCCCTTCCTAGGCCTCGCCGTCGTCCACCGCCCTGGTACTCTTGGCGCGGCGTGGTTAACGTGGTCAAGGAACGGCTTCCATCGGATGTGGACTGTACGTGGAGAGGCTGATAGCTGGGTCCATGGCCGCAGCAAGGAAGTGCCTCCTTATTACGCAGAAAATAATGATTCCTCCACCTGACAGCAGGGACCCACTGGACGGGCCACTGTATTTTGCGAAAAATACTTTTTCCCCCTGACTGTTGGGACCCACCGGACGGGTCACCGTATTTCGCGAAAAAATATTCCCCCCGTTGTCAGCTCGGACCCACCGGAAGTGCCTCCTTATTATGCAGAAAAAATGAATACTCCCCCAGCTAGCTGGGACCCACCTTGGTGGGAGACTGACTTGTGGGCCTACTAAGTTGACGGGGACGGAGGGCTTTGCCAACTTAGTCAATATGCATGATTCTAGCTCCAGTGACCGTACGATGTCCATCCAACGGTCGTAGTGCTTCTTCAACCTCTGGTCTTCTTGCTCCAGCCGCCCAAACCAGCGCCGCTCGTGCCGCGTGCTCCTGCCTCTCGTGGCCGGTTGTGATGCTGCGGAGGCCTCACCACCCCCTACTACTCCCACCGCTGGCCAGGCCATCCCTCTACTCACCCACACCCACTATTATTCCACAGCGACGGCAGCCTCACACCGCAGCCGAACCAATGAACCCTCATACTCCTCTACGCGTGGGCATCCACTGCCGCGTCTTCCCCGGCTCCACGTCGTCCCCTTCCTAGGCCTCGCCGTCATCCACCGCCCTAGTGCTCTCGGTGCGGCATGGTCAACGTGGTCAAGGAACAGCTTCCATCGGATGTGGACTGTACGTGGAGAGGCTGACAGCTGGGTCCACGGCCCCAGCAAGGAAGTGCCTCCTTATTACGCGAAAAATAATGATTCCTCCACCTGACAGTAGGGACCCACCGAACGGGCAACCATATTTCGCAAAAAAACGTTTCCCCCCTGACTGCTGGGACCTACCAGCTACATCTTCGCATGCAAGGATGTGCGTCCGGGCAAAAAAAACGATTCGGCCCTCTGACTGTAGGGACCCACCAGCTACATCTTCGCACGCAAGGAAGTTCCTGACAGTCGGGACCCACCTGGTCGAAGCATACGTAGCGTTGTCATTCTAGTCGCGAACGTGTACGTACATACTGGTCGATGTAGAGGCGCGCACGTGTCGTAGTAGAGGCGCGCACGTAGCATGTACACGTACGTACAACGGCCAGTGTGCAAGAAAGAAAATACGGCCACGTACGTACATACGGGCGGGTCTCGAACGCCTACTCACGCATACGTACGGCCAGGGCTCGTGTACATGGTTGGGTCAGAACGGAGAAACTGCGTCGTCGTCATGTTCATGGGGAGGCAACGGAATGCGTCGTGTTCATCGGGAGGCAACGGGACTCGTGGGAGCCAACTGGCTTGGACGGAACAGACGATGGAAATGAGGCCTGGCGTACCGCACAACGGATGAAATGGCCTTGTGTTCGACCGGCCACGTTCGACACGGGATCCTGTTCATCGAGAGGGGTCTGGCGTACCGCAAAACGGAGGAAACAGACCTCCTACAGTCGAAACAGGGGTCCTGTTGATCGGGAGGGGTGTGGCGTACCACAAAATGGAGGAAACGGACTTGTGTTGGAGCGCTACAGTCGAAACGGGGTCCTGTTCATCAGGGGGTGTGGCGTATCGCAAAACAGGACTCCACGGGATACTGTTCACCTCCACCATCGACCCCCTCCAGCCTCCACGGGCTACTGTTCATCCACCGTCGACCTCCTCCAGCCTCCACCTGCGACTGTTCATCCACGGGCTCCTGTTCATCCAGCCTCCACCGTGCGCTACTCCACCGGCTATTGTTCATCCAGCCCCAACCGGCTCGATCGATCGGGTCCTGTTCATCCAGAGGCAACACCACGGGGTCCTGTTCATCCACCCCCACCGGGAACTGTTCATCCAACCCCCCCAGCAACACTCACTGTTCATCCAGAGGCAGCATCGATCGACTTCAGTTAGCAGCAGTAGCAAAGGAATCGCTCGATCAGGTTCAGTTAACAGCCATTGATCGATCGCTCGGGTTCGGTAACGCATAGCCTGCAGTGCAATCGCTCGGGTTCAGTAGGCGAATGCCTCGCTCGGGTTCAGTTAGAGCCCAGCGCCTCGCACCCACGCGCGTCCGTGTATGATAGAAACGCGCAAACCTCCGTGCATCGCTCTGCCCCGACCACCCACCGTAATCGGGAACACCCCGATATTTTCCTCGCCCTCGCTTCTACCATGGTTTTTTTCCGTCATGGACGGCCCAAAGAATGTCATGCAGCTGCGTCTCCGGCCCGCCCAGGACGAAAAGCCCATTTTTTGTCATGGAAGTAGGAGCCCACCACATCTATGATGATATCAGGTTTTGTCACAATTATCATCATAGAAGTGTCATAAGTATGACAGAAAAAAATTCGTTCGGCCCAAAAGGTCACGGATGTGTCTTTTTTTTAGTCTGAGTAGTTTACCACAGACCTTCGGGTCCATAGTTATTAGCTAGATGGCTTCTTCTCTCTCTTTGGATCTCAATACAAAGTTCTCCTCGATGTTCTTGGATATCTATTTGATGTAATTCTTTTTGCGGTGTGTTTGCCGAGATTCGATGAATTGTGGGTTTATGATTAAGATTATCTATGAACAATATTTGATTCTTCTCTGAATTCTTATATGCATGATTTGATATCTTTGCGAGTCTCTTCGAATTATCAGTTTGGTTTGGCCTACTATATTGATCTTTCTTGCAATGGGAGAAGTGCTTAGCTTTGGGTTCAATCTTGCGGTGTCCTTTCCTAGTGACAGCAGGGGCAGCAAGGCACGTATTGTATTGTTGTCATCGAGGATAAAAAGATGGGGTTTATATCATATTTCTTGAGTTTATCCCTCTACATCATGTCATCTTGCCTAATGCGTTACTCTGTTCTTATGAACTTAATACTCTAGATGCATGCTGGATAGCGGTCGATGTGTGGAGTAATAGTAGTAGATGGAGAATTGTTTCGGTCTACTTGACACGGACGTGATGCCTATGTTTATGATCATGCCTATTTATTCTCATAACTATGCGCTTTTCTATCAGTTGATCAGGAGGGGTGTGGTGTACCGCAAAACGGACGAAATGGACTTGTGTTGGAGCGCTACGGTCGAAACGGGGTCCTGTTCATCGAGGGTGTGGCGTACCGCAAAACAGGACTCCACGGGATACTGTTCATCTCCACCATCGACCCCCTCCAGCCTCCATGTAGGATCGAAAGTATGTCTAGAGGGGGGTGATTAGACTACTTGACCAAATAAAAACTTAACCTTTTCCCAATTTTAGTTCTTGGCAGATTTTAGCTATTGTAGGACAAGTCAAGCAATCATCACACAATTCAAGCAGGCATGCAAAGAGTATATTGGCAGCAAAAAGTAAAGCATGCAACTTGCAAGAATGTAAAGGGAAGGGTTTGGAGAATTCAAACGCAATTGGAGACACGGATGTTTTTCCCGTGGTTCGGATAGGTGGTGCTATCCTACATCCACGTTGATGGAGACTTCAACCCACGAAGGGTAACGGTCGCGCGAGTCCACGGAGGGCTCCACCCACAAAGGGTCCACGAAGTAGCAACCTTGTCTATCCCACCATGGCCATCGCCCACGAAGGACTTGCCTCACTAGAGGTAGATCTTCACGAAGTAGGCGATCTCCTTGCCCTTACAAACTCCTTGGTTCAACTCCACAATCTTGTCGGAGGCTCCCAAGTGACACCTAGCCAATCTAGGAGACACCACTCTCCAAGAAGTAACAAATGGTGTGTTGATGATGAACTCCTTGCTCTTGTGCTTCAAATGATAGTCTCCCCAACACTCAACTCTCTCTCATAGGATTTGGATTTTGTGGAAAGAAGATTTGAGTGGAAAGCAACTTGGGGAAGGCTAGAGATCAAGATTCATATGGTAGGAATGGAATATCTTGGTCTCAACACATGAGTAGGTGGTTCTCTCTCAGAACATATGAGTTGGAATTGTGTATGTGTTCTGATGGCTCTCTCCACGAATGAAGAGGAGGTGGAGGGGTATATATAGCCTCCACACAAAATCCAACCGTTACACACAGTTTTCCGATCTCGGTGGGACCGAATCAACAAACTCGGTCGGACCGAAAAGGTAAACCTAGTGACCGTTAGAGATTTTCGGTGGGACTGACATGCAACTCGGTAGGACCGATATGGTTAGGGTTTGGGCATAACGTAATCTCGGTGAGACCGATTACACAAACTCGGTGAGACCGAGTTTGGTAATAAGCTAACCAGAGAGTTGGTCAGGTAAACTCGGTGGGACCGATTTGCTCTTTCGGTGAGACCGAAAAGTTACAAAAAGGAAACAAAGAGTTTACACTGCAATCTCGGTGGGACCGATTCGCTCTTCCGGTGAGACCGAAAAGTTACGAAAGGGAAACAGAGAGTTTGCAATCCCATCTCGGTGAGACCGAGATCCCTATCGGTAGTGGCTTATGACAAGTGAAACTCGGTGGCGCCGGATAGAAAGAATCGGTAGGACCGAGTTTGGCTTAGGGTTTAGGTCATATGTGGATATGGGAAAGTAGTTGAGGATTTTGGAGCATATCACTAAGCACATGAAGAAAGAGGCTCACTAAGCAACACCTCATCCCTCCTTGATAGTATTGGCTTTTCCTAAAGACTCAATGTGATCTTGGATCACTAAAATATAAAATGAAGAGTCTTGAGCTTTTGAGCTTGAGCCAATCCTTTGTCCTTAGCATTTTGAGGGTTCCACTTTCACATCCATGCCATGCCAATCATTGAGCTTTCCTAAAATAGTCATCTTGGAATAGCATTAGCTCAATGAGCTATATGTTGTTATGAATTACCAAAACCACCTAGGGATAGTTGCACTTTCACTCCACGGGCTACTGTCCATCCACCGTCGACCTCCTCCAGCCTCCACCTGTGACTGTTCATCCACGGGCTCCTGTTCATCCAGCCTCCACCGTGCGCTACTCCACCGGCTATTGTTCAACCACCCCTCTCCACAGGCTCCTGTTCAACCAGCCCTCCACGGGTTACTGTTCATCCAGCCCTCCACCATCTATTGTTCATCCATCCCTCCACAGGGTGGTCCTGTTCATCCAGCCCTCCACGGGGTCCTGTTCATCCAGCCCCAACCGGCTCGATCGATTGGGTCCTGTTCGTCCAGAGGCAACACCATGGGGTCATGTTCGTCCACCCCCACCGGGAACTGTTCATCCAACCCCCCCAACAACACTCACTGTTCATCCAGAGGCAGCATCGATCGGCTTCAGTAGCAGCAGTAGCAAAGGAATCGCTCGATCGGGTTCAGTTAACAGCCATTGATCGATCGCTCGGGTTCGGTAACGCATAGCCTGCAGTGCAATCGCTCGGGTTCAGTAGGCGAACGCCTCGCTCGGGTTCAGTTAGAGCCCAGCGCCTCACACCCACGCGCGTGCGTGTACGATAGAAACGCGCAAACCTCCGTGCATCGCTCGGCCCCGACAACCCACCGTAACCGGGAACACCCCGATATTTTCCTCGCCCTCGCTTCTACCATGGTTTTTTCTGTCATGGACGGCCCAAAGAATGTCATGCAGCTGCGTCTCCGGCCCGCCCAGGACAAAAAGCCCATTTTCTGTCATGATTTTTTGTCATGGAAGTAGGAGCCCACCACATCTATGATGATATCGGGTTTTGTCACAATTATCGTCATAGAAGTGTCATAAGTATGATAGAAAAAATTTCGTTCGGCCCAAAATGTCACGGATGTGTCTTTTTTTTAGTGTGAGTAGTTTACCACAGACCTTCGGGTCCATAGTTCTTAGCTAGATGGCTTCTTCTCTTTCTTTGGATCTCAATACAAAGTTCTCCTCGATGTTCTTGGAGATCTATTCGATGTAATTCTTTTTGCGGTGTGTTTGCCGAGATCCGATGAATTGTGGGTTAATGATTAAGATTATCTATGAACAATATTTGATTCTTCTCTGAATTCATATATGCATGATTTGATATCTTTGCGAGTCTCTTCGAATTATCAGTTTGGTTTGGCCTACTAGATTGATCTTTCTTGCAATGGGAGAAGTGCTTAGCTTTGGGTTCAATCTTGCGGTGTCCTTTCCTAGTGACAGTAGGGGCAGCAAGGCATGTATTGTATTGTTGTCATTGAGGATAAAAAGATGGGGTTTATATCATATTGCTTGAGTTTATCCCTCTACATCATGTCATCTTGCCTAGTGTGTTACTCTGTTCTTATGAACTTAATACTCTAGATGCATGCTGGATAGTGGTTGATGTGTGGAGTAATAGTAGTAGATGCAGAATCGTTTCGGTCTACTTGACATGGACGTGATTCCTATGTTTATGATCATGCCTAGTTATTCTCAGAACTATGCACTTTTATATCATTTGCTCGGCAGTAATTTGTTCACCCACCGTAATATATGCTATATTGAGAGAAGCCACTAGTGAAACGTATGGCCCCGGGTCTACTTTACATCATATAAGTTTCCAATCTACAATTCTAGTTTACTATTTATTTTGCAATCTTTACTTTCCAATCTATACAAAAATACCAAAAATATTTATCTTATTATCTTTATCAGATCTCACTTTTGCAAGTGGCCTGAAGGGATTGCAACCCCTTTATCGTGTTGGTTGCAAGGTTCTTATTTGTTTGTGCAGGTACTAGGCGATTTGCGTGTTGTCTCCTACTGGATTGATACCTTGGTTCTCAAAAACTGAGGGAAATACTTACGCTACTTTGATGCATCACCCTTTCCTCTTCAAAAGAGGTAGCAAGAAGTATTTCTGGCGCCGTTGCCAGGGAGATCTACGCCAAGTCAAGACATACCAAGTACCCACACAAACTCTTATCCCTCACATTACATTATTTGCCATTTGCCTCTCGTTTTCCTCTCCCCCACTTCACCCTTGCCGTTTTATTCGCCTCTTTTTTGTTCGCCCTTTTTCCTTTTGGGCCTTCTTTCGCTTGCCTCTTGTGTGATTCTGTGTTGGATTGACTGTTTGTCACGATGGCTCAAGATAATACTAAATTATGTGACTTCTCCAATACCAACAACAATGATTTTATTAGCACTCCGATTGCTTCTGTTACCAATGCTGAATCTTGTGAAATTAATATTGCTTTGTTGAATCTTGTCATGAAAGATCAATTTGCTGGCCTTCCTAGTGAAGATGTCGCTACCCATCTACACAGCTTTGTTGATTTATGTGATATGAAAAAGAAGAAAGATGTGGATAATGATATTGTTAAATTGAAGCTATTTCCGTTTTCGCGTAGAGATCATGCTAAAACTTGGTTCTCTCCTTTGCCTAAAAATAGTATTGATTGAAGGAATATGTGTAAAGATGCTTTTATATCTAACTATTTTCCTCCCGCTGAGATCATCTCTCTTAGAAACGATATTATGAATTTTAAACAACTTGATCATGAGCATGTTGCACAAGCTTGGGAGAGGATGAAATTGATGATACATTATTGCCCTACACATGATTTGAATTTATGGATGATTATACAGAATTTTTATGCTGGATTGAATTTTGGTTCTAGAAATCTTTTAGATTCAGCCTCGGGAGGCACTTTTATGGAGATCACTTTAGGAGAAGCTACTAAACTCCTAGATGATATTATGGTTAATTATTCTCAATGGCACACCAAAAGATCCACTAGTAAAAAAGTTCATGTTATAGAAGAGATTAATGTTTTGAGTGGAAAGATGGATGAACTTATAAAATTGTTTGCTAATAAGAGTGCTTCCTCTGATTTTGAGACTAGTGTTAAAGAATTTATGAATCCGCAAAAGAATTTCAATGCTTTGCTTGAAGAAAAGTTGCTTAAGATTGATGAGTTGGCTAGCAACATGGATATAAGTTCTCTTGATGTTGATTCTTTGAAAACTTAGATCTATTCCACCTAACAATGATATCAATGAGTCTCTCAAATCCATGAGAATCTCCATTGATGAGTGCAAAGAAAGAACCGCTAGGATGCATGCTAAAAAAATTGCTTTGTGAAAGCGTGTTCTTCTAGTTTTCATGATAATAACGATGAAGATCTAAAAGTGATTGGTGTGTCTCCTATTAAGTCTTCGTTTGCCAATATGGATCTTTATAAAGATGGGACTGGAGATGAGTCAACTTTAGTTAGAAGGCGTCCCAATGATTCGGAGTTTATAGGTCTTGATGCAAAAATTGGTAAAAGTGGGATTGAAGAGGTCAAAACTTTACATAGCAATGAACCCACTATTTTGGATTTCAACAAATTTAATTACAATAATTGCTCTTTGATAGATTGTATTTCCTTGTTGCAATCCGTATTAAATTCTCCTCATGGTCATGATCAAAACAAAGCTTTTACCAAACATATCGTTGATGCTTTAATGCAATCTTATGAAGAAAAGCTTGAATTAGAAGTTTCTATCCCTAGAAAACTTTATGATGAGTGGGAACCTACTATTAAAATTAAGATTAAAGATCATGAATGCTATGCTTTATGTGATTTGGGTGCTAGTGTTTCCACGATTCCAAAAACTTTGTGTGATGTGTTAGGTTTTCGTGAATTTGATGATTGTTGTTTAAATTTGCATCTTGCGGATTCCACCATTAAGAAACCTATGGGAAGAATTAATGATGTTCTTATTGTTGCAAATAGGAATTATGTGCCCATAGATTTCATTGTTCTTGATATAGATTGCAATCCTACATGTCCTATTATACTTGGTAGACTTTTCCTTAGAATGATTGGTGTAATTATTGGTATGAAAGAAGGAAATATTATATTCCAATTTCTGTTAAGGAAAGGCATGGAACACTTTTCTAGAAAGAAAATTAAATTACCTTATGAATCTATTATGAGAGCCACATATGGATTGCATACCAAGGATGACAATACCTAGATCTATTCTTGTTTTAATGCCTAGCTAGGGGCGTTAAATGATAGCGCTTGTTGGGAGGCAACCCAATTTTATTTTTGTTCCTTGCTTTTCGTTCCTGTTTACTAATAAATAAATTAGTTATCCTCTGTTATGATTATGTTTTTTATGTTTTAATTAGTGTTTGTGCCAAGTAAAGCCTTTAGGATCTTCTTGGGCGATTGTTATTTGATCTTGCTAAAAACAGAAAGTATGCGCTCACAAGAATAATTTTCATTTTTACCAGAGAGCGATAAAATACCAATTCTAACTGCAGTATATCAATATACAAATTATTTAGGATGTCCTCATTTCTAAGTATTTTTGGAGTTACACAAGTATTCAAAACCTACAGATTACTACAGACTGTTATGTTTTTGACAGATTCTGTTTTTCGTGTGTTGTTTGCTTATTTTGATGAATCTATGGCTATTATCGAGGGGTATGAACCATAGAGAAGTTGGAATACAGTAGGTTTAACACCAATATAAATAAAGAATGAGTTGATTACAGTACCTTAAAGTGGTGGTTTGTTTTCTTATACTAACGGAGCTCATGAGATTTTCTGTTGAGTTCTGTGTTGTAAAGTTTTCAAGTTTTTGGGTAAAGATTTGATGGATTTTGGAACAAGGAGTGGCAAGAGCCTAAGCTTGGGGATTCCCAAGGCACCCCAAGGTAAAATTCAAGGACAACCAAAAGGATAAGCTTGGGGATGCCCCGGAAGGCATCCCCTCTTTCGTCTTCGTCTATCGGTAACTTTACTTGAGGCTATATTTTTATTCACCACATGATATGTGTTTTGATTGGAGTGTCTTGTATGATTTGAGTCTTTGCTTTTTAGTTTACCACAATCATCCTTATTGTACACACCTTTTGGGAGAGACCCACATGAATCGGAATTTATTAGAATACTCTATGTGCTTCACTTATATCTTTTGAGCTAAATAATTTTGCTCTAGTGCTTCACTTATATCTTTTTAGAGCACGGTGGTAGTTTTATTTTATAGAAATTATTGATCTCTCATGATTCACTTATATTATTTTGATAGTCCTTTAGAATAGCATGGTAATTTGCTTTCGTTATGAAATTAGTCCTAATATGATAGGCATCCAAGATGGGTATAATAAAAACTTTCATATAGAGTGCATTGAATACTATGAGAAGTTTGATACTTGATGATTGTTTTGAGATATGAAGATGGTGATATTAGAGTCATGCTAGTTGAGTAGTTGTGAATTTGAGAGATACTTGTGTTAAAGTTTGTGATTCACGTAGCATGCACGTATGGTGAACCGTTATGTGATGAAGTCGGAGCATGATTTAGTTTTTGATTGTCTTCCTTATGAGTGGCAGTCGGGGACGAGCGATGGTCTTTTCCTACGAATCTATCCCCCTAGGAGCATGCGTGTAATACTTTGTTTCAATAACTAATAGATTTTTGCAATAAGTATGTGAGTTCTTTATGACTAATGTTGAGTCCATGGATTATACGCACTCTCATCCTTCCACCATTGCTAGCCTCTCTAGTACCGCGCAACTTCCGCCGGTACCATAAACCCACCATATACCTTCCTCAAAACAGCCACCATACCTACCTATTATGGCATTTCCATAGCCATTCCGAGATATATTGCCATGCAACTTTCCACCATTCCGTTTATTATGACACGCTTCATCATTGTCATATTGCTTTGCATGATCATGTAGTTGACATCGTATTTGTGGCAAAGCCACCGTTCATAATTCTTTCATACATGTCACTCTTGATTCATTGCATATCCTGGTACACAGCCGGAGGCATTCACATAGAGTCATATTTTGTTCTAAGTATCGAGTTGTAATTCTTGAGTTGTAAGTAAATAAAAGTGTGATGATCTTCATTATTAGAGCATTGTCCTGGGTGCCATGATTTCAGATCTAAACCGTTTATGAATTCATCATTATATCCATGTTTTAGATCCGATCTTGCAAGTTATAGTCACCTACTACGGCTATGTGATACGTCTCCAATGTATCTATAGTTTTTTATTGTTCCATGCTATTATATTATCTGTTTTGGATGTTTAATGGGCTTTAATATGCACTTTTATATTATTTTTGGGACTAACCTATTAACTGGAGGCCCAGTGCCAGTTGTTTTTTTTTTTGCCTATTTGAGTGTTTCGCAGAAAAGGAATATCAAACGGAATCCAAACGGAATGAAACCTTCGCGAGGATATTTTTTGGAACAAACGCAATCCATCAGACTTGGAGTGGACATCAAGGAAGCAACGAGGCGGCCACGAGGTAGGGGGGAGCGCCCAAGGGGGCCAGGCGTGCCCCCACCCTCGTGGGCCCCTCATAGCTCCACCGACCTACTTCCTTTGCCTATATATACTCTTATACCCTAAAAACATCCAGGGGAGCCATGAAACCACTTTTCCACCACCGCAACCTTTTGTACCCATGAGATCCCATCTGGGGACCTTTTTCGGCGATCTGCCGGAGGGGGATTCGATCACGGAGGGCTTCTACATCAACACAATAGCCTCCACGATGATGTGTGAGTAGTTTACCACAGATCTTCGTGTCCATAGTTATGATGGCTTCTTCTCTCTCTTTGGATCTCAATACAAAGTTCTCCTTGATGTTCTTGGAGATCTATTTGATGTAATTCTTTTTGCGGTGTGTTTGCCGAGATCTGATGAATTGTGGGTTTATGATTAAGATTATCTATGAACAATATTTGATTCTTCTCTGAATTCTTATATGCATGATTTGATATCTTTAAGTCTCTTTGAATTATCAGTTTGGTTTGGCCTACTAGATTGATCTTTCTTGCAATGGGAGAAGTGCTTAGCTTTGGGTTCAATCTTGCGGTGTCCTTTCCCAGTGACAGTAGGGGCAGCAAGGCACGTATTGTATTGTTGCCATTGAGGATAAAAAGATGGGGTGTATATCATATTTCTTGAGTTTATCCCTCTACATCATGTCATCTTGCCTAATGTGTTACTCTGTTCTTATGAACTTAATACTCTAGATGCGTGCTGGATAGCGGTCGATGTGTCGAGTAATAGTAGTAGATGCAGAATCATTTCAGTCTACTTGACACAGACGTGATGCCTATGTTTATGATCATGCCTAGATATTCTCATAACTATGCGCTTTTTTATCAATTGCTCGGCAGTAATTTGTTCACCCACCATAATATGTGCTATCTTGAGAGAAGCCACTAGTGAAACCTATGGCCCCCGGGTCTACTTTACATCATATAAGTTTCCAATCTACAATTCTAGTTTACTATTTATTTTGCAATCTTTACTTTCCAATCTATAGAAAAATACCAAAAATATTTATCTTATTATCTTTATCATATCTCACTTTTGCAAGTGGCTGTGAAGGGATTGACAACTGATATGTCTCCAACGTATCTATAATTTTTTATTGTTCCATGCTATTATATTATCTGTTTTGGATGTTTAATGGGCTTTAATTTACCTTTTTATATTATTTTTGGGACTAACCTACTAACCAAAGGCCAAGTGCAAATTGCTATTTTTTGCCTATTTCAGTGTTTCGCAGAAAAGGAATATCAAACGAAATCCAAACGGAATGAAACCTTCGGGAGAGTTATTTTTGGAACAAACGTGATCCAGGAGACTTGGAGTGGCCGTCAAGAAAGAAGCGAGGAGGCCATGAGGCAGGGGGCGCGCTGCCCACCCTCATGGGCCCCTCGCAGCTCCACCGACGTACTTATTCCTCCTATATATACCCCGAAAACATCCAGGAGCACCACGAAACCAAATTTCCACCGCCACAACCTTCTGTACCCAAGAGATCCTATCTTAGGGCTTTTCCGAAGCTCTGCCGGAGGGGGAATCGATCACGAAGGGCTTCTACATCAACACCATAGCCTCTCCGATGATATGTGAGTAGTTTACCACAGACCTTCGGGTCCATAGTTATTAGCTAGATGGCTTCTTCTCTCTCTTTGGATCTCAATACAAAGTTCTGCTCGATCTTCTTGGAGATCTATTCGATGTAATTCTTTTCGCGGTGTGTTTGTCGAGATCCGATGAATTGTGGGTTTATGATCAAGATTATCTATGAACAATAATTGATTCTTCTCTGAAATCTTTTATGTATGATTTGTTATCTTTGCAAGTCTCTTTGAATTATCAGTTTGGTTTGGCCTAGTAGATTGATCTTTCTTGCAATGGGAGAAGTTCTTAGCTTTGGGTTCAATCTTGCGGTGTCCTTTCCCAGTGACAGCAGGGGCAGCAAGGCACGTATTGTATTGTTGCCATCGAGGATAAAAGGATGGGGTTAATATCATATTGCTTGAGTTTATCCCTCTACACCATGTCATCTTGCCTAATGCATTACTTAGTTATTATGAACTTAATACTCTAGATGCATGCTGGATAGTGATCGATGTGTGGAGTAATAGTAGTAGATGCAGAATCGTTTCGATCTACTTGTCGCGGACGTGATTCCTATATACATGATCATTGTCACATCCCTGCTTTTAGTCATGCATTAGGGTTGGATGAACATTTGCATCATGTTTAAATTTTCTTTT
>NC_041382.1:169158734-169195309 GCF_002162155.2 Triticum dicoccoides
CCTTCATAAAAGCCCACCATTTTTGGTCTTGACTAAAACCTCTACCAAAAATGGTCTTGCAATTTATGAAGCCATTATGGATTTTTGAACAAGCCATATGTATTTGAATTTGGGCATTTTAAATGCTATAAATATTTTAAAGTGATCAAATAATCTTGGAAGCATTTTTAGGCAGTTGAGAATATTCCCAAATGTGCCTCTGAATATTTCCAGAGTTTTTGGAAATGAAATAGTATTTATTCTATTTCAATACATATAGCAGGAAATAGATAAAAGCAAAATAGAAAAGAGAGAGAGAGAGTTAGAGCTTACCTGGAAGCCCCCCCAGCCGGCCCACCTAGCTAGCCCGGCCCAGCAGCCGCTCCACGCAGCTGCTTCACCTAGCCAGCAAGGCGAGCAGGTGCTCGACGGCGAGCACAGGAGCTCGCCACGCCACCTCTCTGCCTGCTTGCCGTCGCCCGCGCCAGCGTGATGCCTCGACACGCCTCCACGTCGCGCACCGAACCCCCCTGGACACGGCCATTCTCCCCCTGCCTCTCTCCCTCGCTCCCCTCTGCCATGGCTGACGCAGCCGCCGCCGCCGCCGTTCCGCCGCCGTAACCATGCCCACCGTTGTCAACGCGCCGCTCCATCGTGTCCTGAAGCTCCGCCACTCCCTCCGCGACCGTCCCACCGAGCCACGCCCCGCCGGAGGCCCCCGAGCGTCTTCACCGAGCTCGTCTTCAACCTCGGTCGCCGGAGATCCCCCTCGCCGCCCTGCTCGCTCCAGCTCTTCCCCGAGCTCGCCGTTCGCTCCCCTGCAACCGCAGTGAGCCACTGACCCTTCTCCCCCTCTACGTTCTAGCTCTCGTGCACCGTACGCGCCGCCTCGAGTTCGCCCGCATGCACCACCGCCTGTGCTCGCCACCGACGAGTCTCCGGCCATCTAATGGTCCGGCCGTCGTGCCCAGATTCCTCCCCACGCCGCATAGAGCACGTACGTGCCCCGCATGAGCCACCACGACCATCACAACGACGACCCCGACCTCACCTGAGCCCCGGCAACCCCCAAGGTCGACGCCAGCGACGACTCTGGCCACCCCAGGCCCAACCACCTACACCACTCGACGCGGATGAGTGCCCGCGTCACGTAGATGCCCTCCGCCGGCCATTTGGTCGCCGGAGGAAGAAACCCGCACCCCTCCGCCGTCCCTGGCCTTGCCGGCGACGAGCCCCGGGTTAACTCCGGCGAGTTTGACTTGGGTTGACCCCAGTTTGACTTTCCCCTGACTCACTGATGTGTGGGCCCCAGGCCACTAATTAAACTAGGTTAGTATTAGTTTAACACTAACTAAATTTAGTTAGTTAGTTGACACTGACAGACGGGACCCACAGGTCAGGGTTGACCTGGACCGTCTCAGTTGTCCGCTAATGTCACACTGACGCCAGGCTGACGCAGTAAATCCTTTTCTGGATTTATTCTTTAATAGGAAATTCTAGAAAATAGCCAAAACTTCTAAAAATCATAGAAAATCAACCATAGCTCCAAATCAAACAAATTATATATGAAAAATGATCAGAAAAATTCAATCTATCCATATGTAATGGTTTCATGCATGACAAACCACTTTAACCTTGCTGTTTAGGTGAAACAAGCTAATACACTTTTTATACATAAGAACTTTAACTTCCATTTGAATCTTTGGTTCAAATGGACCCATTTCAACTTGTTTCACATTGCATTAGGCAGGACACATCATTTTGCCATGTCATAGCATGCATCATATTGTTGGATATTGTCATGTGTTGATTATTTTCTGTGTGTCCTTCGTGGTAGGTTCTGCCTCCGAGGATATCTCCGAGTATCCAACTGAAGGGCAGTATCCTACTACCACTCCATCAGGCTAGCAGCCCCATTGATCATATCGATACAATCCCATGTTCTCGCCTCTGCTCTCATTTACTGCATTAAGACAACATCGTTTTAAACTACGGCGTGCTACGGTAGTTGAACCCTGATCCTCTGCATGACCTGTCATTACCACAGTAACTAGATGCAACCCACTAGCATGTGTAGGAGTTGATTGAGCCATGTTTGTGTTTCCTACCTTGCTATGCCTGCTATGCTTAGAGTTGTGTCAGGTCTGGTTCATCTGGGTGATGGGCTAGAGTAAAATGATTATGTCGGTATTGTGAGGGATGCGTTGAACATGTTTTGGTAAAGGTATTGATGAGAGGCCATGTAGGAGTACATGGTGGGTTGTTTCATTGAGGCCGTCCCTAAGAACTGAGATCTGTATGTGTGATTTAAGATTTAGATACTACCATACATTGGGCCTGAAACCAATGGACCCTCTCGGCTTCTTAATCACCCTAGTACTCTGTCTGGGAGTTGCAATTAGTTTCTGGTGTTTGTAGGTTATGTGTTGGTGGCCGTGCGCAGCGCTGACCCTAGGGGTGGGCTATGTTGTGGTAGATACACCGTGGCCGGGTATGCAGGGCGCCCGTTTGGCGTCTCGGGACCCTGTTCACATCGTTCGGGGCCGTATGTGGAAACCTCAGCCAGACTCCCTGCGGATGGAACCGGGATAGGCGATAAACCTGGACTAGAGACTTGAGTGTTTAGGTAGGCCGTGGCCGACACCCTCGTTGGGCTTCCGCTTGAAGGTTGCCGAGTACATGTCGTGTAAACGGCGGTAAGTGGTGAAAGCGTGTATGAAGAAGTACACCCCTGCAGGGTTAACATCATCTATTCGAATAGCCGCGTCCGCGGTAAAGGACTACTTGGTTGCCTATACAGTTCATAGACAAGTTAATGGATACTACTAAAAGACTCAAGATAAGTGTGAGTACCGAGGATGGCCCTCTCGTAGGATGACGAGGGAGGATCCCCGGCGGAGTATTGTGTTGGTGAGTAGTGGACTCGTGTGCGAAAACTATTTTACTAGTGGAGTCTCGTAGGATAGCTTAGCCAAGAGTCAAAACTGGCTTGCTGCAATAACTCCACCACCTTCTTGAGAATGAGCATGTATAGTAGGTTCTGATGTAAGACTTGTTGAGTACCTTTGTACTCATGTTTGCTTAATTACTGTTTTCAGACGACAACACCGCCCCCTCTGATGGGTTCTATGTAGACCTTGATGTCGACGAGTAACTAGCTACCCAGGTGGTGATCCTGGCCATGGAGGGCTCTATGTAGATAGACAGGCTTCAAGAAGCCTTCTTTCTTTCTAGTGTATGTACTCAGACTATTTGCGTCCGCATGTGCTTGTATGCTTGTATGACTTGAGTGTCGGGTCATGTGACCCTACCTGTATGAACATGTTATGTATGGCTCTTTGGAGCCTTTAAATAAAGTACTTGAGTTGTAGAGTTTTGTTGTGATGCCATGTTGTATTTGCACATATCGAGCATATTGTGTGTATGATTGAAATGCTTGGTATGTGTGGGATCTGACAATCTAGTTGTTTATCCTTGGTGGCCTTTCTTATGGGGAAATGTAGTCTAGTGCTCCTCGAGCCATAGTAGTCCGCTACAGCCCGGTTCACCGGAGTCCTGCTAGCCCAGCACTACTTCTCAGGACACTTGACTGAGCCGGCATGTGTTTCACTTTGTTCCTATGTCTGTCCCTTCGGGGAAATGTCACGCGATGACTTCCGGAGTCCTGCCTAGCCTGCCACAGCCCAGGTTCCCCGGAGTCCTGTTAGCCCAGTGCTACAGCCCGGATTCAGACGCTGATGACCGACATGCTCGATGTGATTCACGTATGCCTGTCTCCATAGGTCTGTGCCGCTTTGGGTTCACGACTATCCATGTCGGCCCGGGTTCTCTGTCATATGGATGCTAGCGACACTATCATATACGTGAGCCAAAAGGCGCAAACGGTCCCGGACCATGGTAAGGCGACACTCGTGGGGATACCGTGCGTGAGGCCGCAATGTGATATGAGGTGTTACCGGCTAGATCGGTGTGACTTGGAATCGGGGTCCTGACAGCGTTGGCATCAGAGCCGGACTGCCTGTAGGTTCGTTGAGCCAAACTGGTCGATGTCGAGTCTAGAAATGCTTTAGTTATATGTAGGGGAATTGATTGTGGGAGGGACCGTAAGGCTCTTTTACTCCTTTACCTTATGCCCTCTGATCTGAGTCATTCTCTTCTCATTCAACGTGGGTTAAGGACTAGGCTCTCTTCTTCTGTCAGGTTCACGTGTTACTAATCCGTAGTAGCTTATAGGATTGTTGTTACAAGCCTCAGTACAGTTTCTACTACTTTTAGTATGTTGCCAGTTGAATCAGAACCCTGATATGATGTTGTTGAGTGGTATTGCAAACTGTTGTGGATGTCTCAAATCTTTTTCTGAGCATTTACAGCTGTTATGCTGTCCAATTTTCCCTAGAAATTCTAATGTCTTTGCATTGTGGTTGTGCTTTCAGATGGCCACTCGTGCTCAAAACCAAGTGGTTCGCCTGACCCGGTGCCTCGATGTGCCCGGTCATACTGCTATGTTAGTCCGAGTAATGATCGAGACGGGTTACCGTTGGTATCCCGAATACACTGTCGAAGAGCAATTCCGAGACTTTAATCAAAGCCAATATTTCTGCACTATCAGGATATTTCCTTCTTATCCTGGATCTACCGAGCCCCTCCACTGTTCCTATGGACTCGGGGTTACTGTTGAGATGGTTGTGCAGGATGCTGCCTATTCCATGATAACCATCATGCGAGTCCGGGCTGGCCTGCTTCGGAACACCGACTTCCGTTATATGCCAGCTTCACTCCCGGGAGTGCAAGGGTATCTCCAGGATATCTATGCTGACTCCACTCAGGAGGACTCACTAACTCGTACCACTGCCGAGATGCTCGAGGATAAGGACCGAGAGAATCAGGCCTTGAGACTGGAGCTTTTCAACACATGTGCTAATCATTGGGCCACTTTGACACGGTTTGCACCGGCTGTGCAAGCTGGATGTATGGATACGAGGGATTTGTATCCTGTGAGATCTGCTCTGCCAGACATGGTGGATTGGTGTGATGTGGGAGGCATCACCCCACCCCGTGGTCCCCGCAGGCCACCGTTTGTTGGTCCAAGACCTCACCCTAGCCCCTTTGGTCCACAGGCTCCTCAGGACCGTCTGTTCCCGGATGATCACGTTGAACTTCCAGGCTATGGAGGTGACTTCTATGAGGACTACTACGGAGCTGTCTGAGTTAGTAGTAGTATCACTAGTATTGTAATAGTTGTATCTCCACTGTCATGCGTGACTTGTGGAATATGACTTAGTGTGTACTCAATTCCGGAGGTGTAGACAAATAATGTATAGGAGCTTGGAATGCCTCCGATGAGATGTAACGTCTTTCATCATAGTTGTACTGTAGCCTGGGCTTGTACTAAACTATGTATGGTGTGTATGACCGTTGGTATATATATGGCAGTTCTATATTACCATGACATACGGATGAACATCTTTGCATTCCGTGTTATCCATTACATTCTGCACTTCCTTGCTAAGTTGTGCCATCCTTATCTAAACCGTTGTCTTGTTTTTCTCCTAGGATGGTCAACACCTGCAGCAACCCTGCTGCCCCGAAGCAGGGGGAAGCCAGTGCAGTTAGGGGTGAAAATCTGCCTCACCCGCCTTCTCTGGACGAAGTGATGCTGGAGGCGGAAAGAAACACGCGTGAGACTAACCACTTGATGGAGCGGATTGAGCAGAACACTGCACGCCATCAGCGAAATGACTTGGTGTCAATCAATGATTTTATCAAGTTGTACCCACCAAAGTTTAACCATTCCATCGAGCCCCTCGACGCGGATGACTAGCTTCGCAGCATCACCCACAAGCTACATTCTGCCAATGTAGCCGAAGCTGATAAGGTTACTTATGCCGCCTATCACCTAGAAGGCCCTGCTAGCCTTTGGTGGGAAAATTTTGAAGCTATGCGCCCGGTCGGCCAAATCACTACTTGGGCTGAATTCAGTGAGGCTTTCCGTGAGCATCACATTTCGGAAGGTCTCATAGATCGCAAGAGGGAAGAGTTCTGCAATTTCACCCAAGGAAGACAGACCGTGGATGCATATAGTCGTGAATTTGGGAATCTGGCATGATATGCTCCTGAAGAGGTATTCACCGACGCTAAGAAGAAGGCAAGGTTCCGCAAGGGACTTAGCCCTGAGTTTTGCCGTGATCTTCATCTGCATGAGTGCACCTCCTTTCAGAAGTTGGTCAATAAAGCCATCAGTGTTGAGACAGGCCAGCCTGACTATGACGCTTCATGCAAGCACTCTCGTGATTTTGGCTCTTCATCCGGCTCTGGATCACAGAAGCGCCGGGTGTGGATTCCAAGCACGGCACTGCCACCCAGGTTCATTCCGAGGCCATCCTTTGAGGCGCCTCATCCCAACCAGCAGTTTGCACCGCCCAAGCCCTATGGTGGCCCCGCTGCTAATGCTGCTCCATGCCCCAATGTTGTGACATGTTTCAAGTGTGGAGAGCCGGGTCACTATAGTCGAGAGTGTCCCTAGAACAACAACCCCAATCAGTCTGGAAAGTCCGTTGGCCGTGGTAAGCCAGCGGGAAAGACATTCTACGCCAAGCCGGTCACCACTGCACGTGGCCATGTCAACTATGTTTCAGCCGAGGAGGCTCATGAGGATCCTAACATCGTCCTTGGTACGCTCCTTGTTAATTGCCATCCGGCATCTGTTCTTTTCGATACTGGAGCATCTCATTCATTCATATCCGAGAACTATGCTCGATTGCATAACACGACATTTTGTCACATGCCCACTACCATGGAAATTCAAACCCCTCGCTCTAGATGGCAAACTTCTAGAGTAAGCCATGGGAACGAAATTCTTGCCGATAAACTTGTCTTCCTTGCATCCTTAATAGCTCTCAAGTCCTCGGACATAAACATCATCCTGGGTATGGACTGGATGTCAGCTCATTATGCTAAGGTTGATTGTGCCACCAGAATCGTTCAACTTACTCACCCATCAGGCAAGACAGTCAATGTCTTAACTCGAGTGGCCAAGCGCCAGCTTTACTCCCTAAATGCCAACCCCCTTCCAGACCTTGAAGATATTCCGGTAGTCCAGGACTTTCCGGATGTCTTTCCAAAAGAACTGCCAGGTGTTCCACCTGACAGGGACGTCGAGTTTGTGATAGACCTTGTTCCAGGAACCCAATTTCTAGAAGACCCTATAAGATGGCACCCTTAGAACTAGCCGAGCTTAAGAACCAACTTGATGAGTCCTTGAAAAGGGGTTTCATCTGTCCTAGTTCCTCCCCTTGGGCTTGCCCCGTCCTCTTCGTCAAGAAGAAGGATGGAACGGATCGGATGGTTGTAGATTACCGACCTGTCAACTTGGTCACTATCAAGAACAAGTATCTGCTTCCCAGGATCAACGATCTGTATGACCAGCTCGCTGGATCCTCAGTCTTTTCCAAGATGGATTTGAGGTTGGGCTACCATCAAATCAAAATCAGAAATGGGGACATTCCCAAAATGGCCTTTGTTACTCGCTATGGCCAATACGAGTACATTGTTATGTCCTTCGGTTTAACCAATGCCCCAGCCACCTTCTCTCGGTTAATGAACTCGGTCTTCATGGAGTATTTGGATAAATTTTTCGTAGTATACCTCGATGACATACTCATCTACTCCAAGAATGAAGAGGAACATGTCGAACATCTAAGGCTGGTATTGACGAAACTTCGAGAGCATCGCCTTTATGCCAAATTATCCAAGTGTGAATTTTGGTTGCCAGAAGTGACCTATGTAGGCCATGTAATCTCTGGTAAGGGTATTGCTGTCAATCCCGAGCGAGTTCAAGCCATCCTTGATTGGACTCCACCTGAGACGGTTAAGCAAGTTCGGAGCTTCCTTGGCTAAGCGAGCTATTGCCGCCGCTTCATCGAGAATTTCTCCAAGGTTGCTAAACCTCTAACTGAACTCCTCAAGAAAGATAAAAAGTTCGAGTGGACTCCACAGTGTGAGTTCAGCTTTCAGGAACTGAAAAGATGCCTGACATCTGCTCCCGTACTGGTACCACCAGATTTCTCCAAAGGACTTTATTATCTATTGTGACGCCTCGCAACAAGGACTAGGTTGCATACTCATGCAAAATCGTCAGGTAATTGCCTATGTTTCACGGCAATTACACCCACATGAGGAAAATTATCCCACACATGATCTAGAGCTTGCAGCTGTGGTCCATGCACTTAAAACTTGGCGACATTACCTCCTCGGTAATCGTTGCGAGATCTTCACCGATCACCAAAGTTTCAAATATATCTTCACCCAACCGGATTTGAATCTCAGGCAAAGACGTTGGATCAAGTTGATCTCGGATTACGACCTAGGAACAACTTACACCCCGGGCAAAGCCAATGTCATGGCTGATGCGCTAAGTCGTAAATCTTATTGTAACAACCTGATGTTACAACAAAGTCAACCACTCCTCCATGAGGAATTTCGTAAGCTTAATCTTCACATTGTTCCTCGAGGATTCCTATCCACCCTGGTGGCGAAACCTACCCTTATGGATCAGATAATCAAGGCACAGAAGGTAGATCCGGGAATCTCCCATATTAAGAGAAACATTAAGAAAGGAGTCGCGAATTGTTTCTCCGTTGATGATCAAGGTGTCGGATACTTTGGAAACCGCTTAGTGGTTCCCAAGGCACGAAACCTGAGGTGGCTGATCCTTAAGGAAGCTCATGAATCTCCTCTTACCATTCATCCCGGTAGTACTAAAATGTATCAAGACCTACGCCAGAGGTTTTGGTGGACTAGGATGAAGAGAGAAATCGCTCAATACATTGCTAATTGCGACGTTTCTCGTCGTGTTAAAGCAGAGCATCAACGGCCTGCTGGCACCCTTCAATCTTTGGCTATTCCTGAGTGGAAATGGGATAAAATCAGTATGGATTTCATTACTGGGTTTCCCAGGACCAAGAGAGGGAATAATGCCATCTTCGTCGTGATCGACCGTCTTTCCATAGTAGCCCATTTCCTACCTGTTCGTGAGAGTATCACCGCTAGCCAGCTAGCTGAATTATACATCTCCCGAATAGTGTCGCTTCCTGGTGTCCCATTGGAAATTAACTCAGACCGTGGGAGTCTCTTCACCTCTTGATTTTGGGAAAGTTTCCAAAATGCTATGGGAACTCATCTCTCTTTTAGCACCACCTTCCATCCTCAATCAAGTGGTCAAGTAGAGCGAGTCAATCAAATTTTGGGAGATATGCTCCGAGCTTCTGTCATCTCATTCGGAATGGGTTGGGAGAAATGCCTTCCATTCGCGGAGTTTGCTTATAACAATAGTTATCAAGCTAGCTTGGGCAAAGTTCCTTTCGAAGTTCTCTATGGACGAAAATGTCGAACGCCTCGTAACTGGTCAGAAATCGGGGAAAGACAACTCTTTGGCCCGGATATGATTCAGGAAGTAGAAGAGCAGGTTCACATTATTCGTGAGAAATTGAGAACAGCCCAATCTCGTCAAAAGAGCCAATATGATCGTAAACATAAGCTCATGACTTATGAAGTCGGCGAGAAGGCTTACCTTCGGGTTACTCCGTTAAAGGGAACCCATCGTTTCGATATCAAAGGCAAATTGGCTCCTCGTTACATTGGACCCTTTCGCTTTCTTGCCAAACGAGGAGAAGTTGCCTACCAATTGGAACTACCTTCGCATCTTTCCAGAGTTTACGATGTCTTCCACGTTTCTCAACTCAGGCGTTGCTTCGCGGATCCTATCCGTGGAGTTGACCACGAAACGCTTAATCTACAAGATAACCTCTCATATCGGGAATATCCCGTTCGTATCCTTGATCAAGCCGAGCGTACCACTCGATGCCATAATATCAAGTTTCTCAAGGTTCAATGGTCACACCATTCCGAGAAAGAAGCCACTTGGGAAAGGGAGGATCGTCTTCGACTCGAGTACCCCACCTTCTTCCCGGAGGATCCTAAATCTCGGGACGAGATTCTTTTGAGTGGGATGAGTTGTCACATCCCTGCTTTTAGTCATGCATTAGGGTTGGATGAACATGTGCATCATGTTTAAATTTTCTTTTAAGCTTGAAATGGGGCCTAATCAACCCCAACACCCCCCCCCCCTGAAAATGCTAATTTCCAACAATTGGAATTTCAATGGACCCAAAATGCCCTTCATAAAAGCCCACTATTTTTGGTCTTGACTAAAACCTCTGCCAAAAATGGTCTTGCAATTTATGAAGCCATTATGGATTTTTGAACAAGCCATATGTATTTGAATTTGGGCATTTTAAATGCTATAAATATTTTAAAGTGCTCAAATAATCTTGGAAGCATTTTTAGGCACTTGAGAATATTCCCAAATGTGCCTCTGAATATTTCTAGAGTTTTTGGAAATGAAATTGTATTTATTCTATTTCAATACATATAGCAGGAAATAAATAAAAGCAAAACAAAAGAGAGAGAGAGAGAGAGAGAGAGAGAGAGAGAGAGTTAGAGCTTACCTGGAAGCCCTCCCAGCCGGCCCACCTAGCTGGCCCGGCCCAGCAGCCGCTCCACGCAGCTGCTTCGCCTAGCCAGCGAGGCAGAGTAGGTGCTCGACGGCGAGCACAAGAGCTCACCACGCCACCTCTCTGCCTGCTTGCCTTCGCCCACGCCAGCGTGATGCCTCGACACGCCTCCACGTCGCACACCGAACCCCCTGGACACGCCCATTCTCCCCCTGCCTCTCTCCCTCGCTCCCCTCCGCCATGGCCGACACAGCCGCCGCCGTTCCGCCACTGTAACCGTGTCCACCATCGTCAACGCACCGCTCCATCGTGTCCTGAAGCTCCGCCACTCCCTCCTCGACTGTCCCATCGAGCCACGCCCCGCCGGAGGCCCCCGAGCGTCTTCACCGAGCTCGTCTTCAACCTCGGTCGCCGGAGATCCCCCTCGCCGCCCCGCTCGCTCCAGCTCTTCCCCGAGCTCGCCGTTCGCTCCCCTGCAACCGCAGTGAGCCACTGACCCTTCTCCCCCTCTCCGTTCTAGCTCTCGTGCACCGTACGTGCCGCCTCGAGTTCGCCCGCACGCACTGCCGCCTGTGCTCGCCGCCGACGAGTCTCCGGCCATCTAATGGTCCGGACGTCGTGCCCAGATTCCTCCCCGCGCCGCATAGAGCACGTGCGTGCCCCGCATGAGCCACCACGACCATCACAACGACGACCCCGACCTCACCCGAGCCCCGGCGACCACCAAGGTCGACGCCGGCGACGACTCCGGCCACCCCAGGCCCAACCACCTACACCACTCGACGCGGATGAGTGCCCGCGTCACGTAGATGCCCTCCGCTGACCATTTGGTCGCCGGAGGAAGAAACCCGCACCCCTCCGCTGTCCCTGGCCTTGCCGGCGACGAGCCCCGGGTCAACTCCGACGAGTTTGACCCAGGTTGACCCTAGTTTGACTCTCCCCTGACTCACGGACGTGTGGGCCCCAGGCCACTAATTAAACTAGGTTAGTATTAGTTTAACACTAACTAAATTTAGTTAGTTAGTTGACACTGACAGACGGGACCCATAGGTCAGGGTTAACCTGGACTGTCTCAGTTGACCGCTGACGTCACACTGACGCCAGGCTGATGCAGTAAATCCTTTTCTGGATTTATTCTTTAATAGGAAATTCCAGAAAATAGCCAAAACTTCTAAAAATCATAGAAAATCAACCATAGCTCCAAATCAAACAAATTATATACGAAAAATGATCAGAAAAATTCAATCTATCCATATGTAATGGTTTCATGCATGACAAACCACTTTAACCTTGATGTTTAGGTGAAACAAGCTAATACACTTTTTATACATAAGAACTTTAACTTCCATTTGAATCTTTGGTTCAAATGGACCCATTTCAACTTGTTTCACATTGCATTAGGCAGGACACATCATTTTGCCATGTCATAGCATGCATCATATTGTTGCATATTGTCATGTGTTGATTATTTTCTGTGTGTCCTTCATGGTAGGTTCTGCCTCCGAGGATATCTCCGAGTATCCAACTGAAGGGCAGTATCCTACTACCACTCCATCAGGCAAGCAGCCCCATTGATCATATCGATACAATCCCATGTTCTCGCCTCTGCTATCATTTACTGCATTAAGACAACATCGTTTCAAACTGCGGCGTGCTACGGTAGTTGAACCCTTATCCTCTGCATGACCTGTCATTGCCATAGTAACTAGATGCAACCCACTAGCATGTGTAGGAGTTGATTGAGCCATGTTTGTGTTTCCTACCTTGCTATGCCTGCTATGCTTAGAGTTGTGTCAGGTCTGGTTCATCTGGGTGATGGGCTAGAGTGAAATGATTATATCGGTATTGTGAGGGATGCGTTGAACATGTTTTGGTAAAGGTATCGATGAGAGGCCATGTAGGAGTACATGGTGGGTTGTTTCATTGAGGTCGTCCCTAAGAACTGAGATCTGTATGTGTGATTTAAGATTCAGATACTACCATACATTGGGCCTGAAACCAATGGACCCTCTCGGCTTCTTAATCACCCTAGTACTCTGTCCAGGAGTTGCAATTAGTTTCTGGTGTTTGTAGGTTATGTGTTGGTGGCCGTGTGTAGCGCTGACTCTAGGGGTGGGCTATGTTGCGGTAGATACACCGTGGACGGGTATGCCGGGCGCCCGTTTGGCGTCTCGGGACCCTGTTCACATCGTTCGGGGCCGTATGTGCAAACCTCGGCCGGACTCCCTGCGGATGGAACGTGGATAGGCGATAAACCTGGACTAGAGACTTGAGTGTTTAGGTAGGCCATGGCCGACACCCTCATTGGGCTTCCGCTTGAAGATTGCCGAGTACATGTCGTGTAAACGGCGGTAAGTGGTGAAAGCGTGTATGAAGAAGTACACCCCTGCAGGGTTAACATCATCTATTCGGGGAAATGTCACGCGATGACTTCCGGAGTCCTGCCTAGCCTGCTACAGCCCGGGTTCCCCGGAGTCCTGTTAGCCCAGTGCTACAGCCCGGATTCACACGCTGATGACCGACATGCTCGATGTGATTCACGTATGCCTGTCTCCATAGGTCTGTGCCGCTTTGGGTTCACGACTAGCCATGTCGGCCCGGGTTCTCTGTCATATGGATGCTAGCGATACTATCATATACGTGAGCGAAAAGGCGCAAACTGTCTCGGGCCATGGTAAGGCGACACCCGTGGGGATACCGTGCGTGAGGCCGCAATGTGATATGAGGTGTTACCGGCTAGATCGATGTGACTTGGAATCGGGGTCCTGACAATCATGCCTGGATATTCTCATAATTATGCACTTTTCTATCAATTGCTCGACAGTAATTTGTTTACCCACCGTAATACTTATGCTAGCTTGAGAGAAGCCACTAGTGAAACCTATGGCCCCCTGGTCTATTTTCCATCATATAGGTTTCCAATCTATTTTACTTTGCAATCTTTACTTTCAATCCATATCATAAAAATACCAAAAAAAATTATTTTATTATCTCTATCAGATCTCACTTTTGCAAATGGCCATGAAGGAATTGACAACCCCTTTATCGCCTTGGTTGCAAGGTTCTTATTTGTTTGTGTAGGTGCGAGGTGACTTGCGTGTAGTCTCCTACTGGATTGATACCTTGGTTCTCAAAAACGGAGGGAAATACTTACGCTACTTTGCTGCATCACCCTTTCCTCCTCAAGGGAAAACCAATGCAGTGCTCAAGAGGTAGCAACAACCGCTTTATCGCGTTGGTTGCAAGGTTCTTATTTGTTTGTGTAGGTACTAGGCGATTTGCGTGTAGTCTCCTACTGGATTGATACCTTGGTTCTAAAAAACTGAGGGAAATACTTACGCTACTTTGCTGCATCACCCTTTCCTCTTCAAGGGAAAACGTACGCATGCTCAAGAGGTAGATGATTATGGCAGACTAGTTACTTGGAATAGTCCTAATGTGGATAAATCCATCGTGCTTATTAAAGTTAAAGTCATTCCCATGCGCTTGATCCCCAAAAGTATTGTAGTTCGTCAGTTAGCAGGGGACAAAGCTTGCTGGACTACTGCTGTGTACATTCTCAGAGGTGCAGATTGGAATGCTCAAGACCCTGAGGTCCCAATGGCTGATGAGAAGCCACCTTCGGCCAATGGTGTGCCTCACCCCATGATTGGGAATGGTCTCACTGCAGAACAGTTGTACCAACAACAGCTTCAGAACTGGCTGCTTCAGAATGGAGTTAGAAATGACCAGGCGCCGCACCTTGCCAGCATGATGGTCCTTAATATGCATAGTGGGCTCCATGGTCGCAGCCCCCAACTCCACAAATGCCTGCTGCTCTGGTGAACTTTCAGGCTTGGCTGGCGACTCAAGGACTTCATGTGCAAGATGGAATTCTTCCTGAAGACAATGTGACACATAGCCTCAACTCAGCTGCAAGCACTCAGGGCTCCTTTCCTGGGTCTGGCCTTTAGATCAGCACTCTCTTTGTGGCTCCTCCTGTGGTTCAAAATATCATCAATGTTGATGTGGTAATCTCTGCAATAACTATGAATGTCAGCATCTCGGTTGAAGGAAATGAGCTCGCTACAGTGCTGGCTTCAGACTTGATCCCGTGCAACATATTCACTGCTCATCTTTCAAGGTCTATTTTGTCTGTGGTTGCAGCATTTGGGCCCTGGAGCTCTGGTCATGGTTTACCTCCGTTGGAGTTACAGATGGCAGCTCACAGGACTACTATACAGGTCCCTCATCATGAGACTACTCACCTGGTGTGATTTTCTGCTCGCATTCTGAACTAAGAACCAGTCCCTAGTGCTGTGAAAATAACTGAACTTATACCCGAAGTTGATCCTGCTGCACTATTGCCTGAGATGCACCTTGGATCACCCACCAATGTCCCTGCTCTTAGTAACACTCGAGCTGCCCTGACTGATGATAGCTCTGTTTCTTCTGTTGATATGTTCAGTTTGGCGCCAACTGCAAATTTGATTGAAGGGCCTCAAGTTGTGCTTCCTGGCCCAATGGTTGAGGGCTCTGAATTGGGCCTGGCCCAGGTGCTCTCAAACACGCCTGGCCCATCTGTAGCCCATCCTCGTCGCCCCAAACACAAGGCTGCACTGGTTACTACTGAAGTTCATCGCAACACCAGGTCAACTCGTTTTGATGGATTCAGGGTGCCACAAATCACTGACACCCGCGCCACTACTTCCAAAGTCAAGCGCAGGGCGACCCCCTCTGCTACTTCCAGCTCCTCCATCGTGATCATGGGCCAAGCTCCCCCGCCGACCCCTATTAGTGTCATGCAGGATATTGGCATCAATCGTTGTGCAGTCCCTCCCTAGGAGCTCACTGAAGATGCCCTGCTCGCTTCAGGCACCAATGCTGTCATCCCTAATAGCATGGAAGATGGCTCCTCCTCTTCTTCTGCATAAGTAGTTGGTCTTAATGCCGCTTTTGCGCAACTAGAATGTCCTGTGTTGGAATGTGAGCGGCTTAAATTCAGATAAAAAACTTCTAGCACTCTCTAATGCGATCTCTGTTAGTTGATGTGCTATCGTGTGTCTACAGGAAACTAAAAAACCTGTTATCGGCCTAGCTTTTATTAAATCTTGCTGTCCTAAGCGCTTTGATAAATTCGCTTACATTCCTTCTTGAGGTGCTTCGGGTGGTTTACTTACGGTTTGGAATAGTTCCCTCTTTTCTGGTACTGTGATTGTTCAGGGGGATTTTGCTTTGGGAGTTCAATTCACCAGCACTCTCTCTGCACAAGCTTGGTCACTATATAACATTTATGGCCCTTGCACAGGACCTGCGCGTGAGACTTTTACTCAATGGTTGTATGACAGGGATATTCAGGCAGATGCAGATTGCTTATTCCTGGGGGATTTCAATTATATTCGAGGCCCAGAAAACCGCAACAAACCAGGGGGTGATGTTAATGACATGTTAACCTTTAATGACATTATCCGCAAGCACAATCTTGTTGAGTTACCTATTAAAGGCAGATTATACACATAGAGAAACATGCAACAGGACCCACTGCTTGAACAACTCGATTGGTTCTTCACCTCTATTCATTGGATAAATGCCTATCCTAATACCATGGTCAAACCGCTATGCAAGCCCACCTCGGATCACAGACCTTGTGTAGTAAGCATTGAGACGAGAATACCTCGAGCCAAACTTTTTAGATTTGAATCATATTGGTTACTACACCTAGGCTTCATGGATGTCGTTAAAAAAGTTTGGAACAGACCTATTAATGTGCCCAATGCAGCTACCTTACTCTGCCGCAAGTTCAGGCTCCTTTGACAAGAACTCAAATCTTGGAGTAAGAATATTTCTTGGCTTTCTGTAGCCATTGAAAACACAAACAACACCTTGTTGAACTTGGACACGTTCGAAAATAAACGGTGTCTCACACTCCCTGAAAATAACTTCCATAAGATCATCAAAAACACCTCTTACGTTTGTTGGATTATCAGAAGCAATATTGGAAGAAACGGTGCACCATTCTTTGGGTTAAGTTTGGCGATGAAAATACAAAGTTTTCTCAAGCAGTGGCAACAGACAGGTATCATAAGAACAACATTGCAAACCTACAAACTTCCGATGGCCTCGTGGTGGAGGATCACACGGGAAAATAAGCTCTCCTCTTCCATGCCTACTCAGACAGACTAGGCACCCCTAGCCCTGCACAAATGCAGTTTGACCTCCCATCATTAATACAGCCAAATGACAATCTTGAGCATCTAACACTACCTTTCACTCATGAGGAAATTGATTTGGTTATTAAAGAAGTGCCAGGTGACGGGGCCCCTGGTCCAGATGGATTTAGCGGCCTCTTCCTTAAAGCATGCTGGCCAATCATCAAGGAAGACTTTTAAACACTGTGTAATCAATTACATGCAGGAACTATTAATCTCCAAAGCATCAATGATGGATTGATTACTCTTATCCCGAAGAATGGATCCCCATCTACAGTTAATGATTACATGCCAATCACTCTACTTAATTATTGCATCAAGCTCATTACAAAACTCGTGGCCAACCGTCTACAGAAGGTCATTATAAAAATCATTCATCGTCATCAACATGGTTTCATACGTGGAAGATCTATTCAGGACTGCCTTGCATGGACATTCCAATATATTCATCAATGCCAAACCTCTAAGCGCCCAATTGTCCTGTTAAAACTGGATTTTGCCAAAGCATTCGACACCATTGAGCATGACCCCATGATCAACATCATGAAACATATGGGCTTCAATGATCGATGGTTATCATGGATCAAATCAATCTTTTCCTCAGGCAGATCTTCCGTTCTTCTCAATGGTGTTCCAGGCAGACAATTTCCCTATTGTCGTGGAGTTAGGCAGGGCGATCCCCTGTCTCCGCTCATCTTCGTCCTAGCGGTCGACCTACTCCAATCAGCTATCAATGCAGCATATAGGGAGGGCCTGATTCAACTTCCCTTCCCATGCAACGGTCAAATGGACTACCCCATTATCCAATACGCCGAAGACACGATCTTGCTCATGCCTGCATAACCGCAACAAGCCTTGATTATCAAAAATATCCTCAACAAGTATGCACAGTCCATTGGCCTTAAAACAAACTTCCATAAGTCTACGCTCATTCCTATCAACTTGGAGCCTGATCTTGCTTCTCAAATGGCTTCTATCTTCAAATGCACTATTGGAACCATGTCGTTCACCTACCTTGGCCTGCCATTGGGCACGTCTCGGCTGACCATACAAGACTTTATGCCTCTCGTCGGTTCAGTTGAAAGAAGCTTGTCTTCCACATTATCCCTTATGTCCCATGCTGGGAAGCTGACTCTTCTCAACTCCACCGTGACTTCTCTTCTCATCTACGCCATGTGCATGCTGCATCTCCCACCAAAACTCATATAATTACTGGATAAGCTAAGACGTAGATGCCTATGGATCAAGAAAATCGGGCAAGGGGATAGATGCAACTCATTGGCTGCTTGGGACATGGTATGCGAGCCTAAAAATAAGGGAGGGCTCGGTGTTCTCAATCTACGAGTCCAAAACGAAGCTTTGCTCCTAAAGTTCTTGCACAAATTCTACAATAAGATGGATATTCCTTGGGTACAACTCACTTGGGACTCATATTATAACCAAAAAATACCACATGCATGCGACCCAGTTGGATCATTTTGGTGGAAAGACATACTCAAACTCACTCCTAAATTCCGGGGGATATCCAAGATCAGTATTGTTTGTGGCACCACGGATCTATTCTGGAAAGATCTCTGGACTGACCAACTTCTTCAGGACTCACATCCACGTGCGTTCTCCCACGCTTTGAACGAAGATGTCTCTGTCAAGGATTTCTTGGGGTCACGTCGCTGGGAGAAACGTTCCACCTACCTTTGACCCCCCAAGCACATGCAGAGGTCAAAGAAATGCAGATAATTGTGGTTGAAATGCAACCTTCTACAACTGCCACGGACGTGTGGCATTACGTGTGGGGCAAAATGATCTTCAAATCAACAGATTATTACAGCTTCTTCTTCAGGGACATTCAACCTCACCAAGTGTTCTGCTGGATCTGGAAATCAAAGTGCACGATAAAGTTGAAGGTCTTTGCTTGGTTGCTCTTCCATGATAGACTCAACACACGGAATATGCCCAAAAGAAGGCATTACAACATCGGAGATGATCACAATTGCCTCCTATGTGGACTGAATATAGAAGAAACAGTTGAGCACATGATTTTCACCTGCTCCTTCAGCAAACGTTGTTGGGATAAACTTGATATCTGCTACGTCTTGAGCTTGCGTTGGTTTTCCCCGAAGAGGAAGGGATGATGCAGCAGAGTAGCGTAAGTATTTCCCTCAGTTTTTGAGAACCAAGGTATCAATCTAGTAGGAGGCCACGCGCAAGTCCCTTGAACCTACACAACACAAAGAGCTCAATGCAACCAACGCGATTAGGGGTTGTCAATCCCTTCACGGTCACTTACGGAAGTGAGATCCGATAGATAACATTTTTGGTATTTTTGATATAAAGATGCAAAGTGAAAAGTAAAAGGCAAAGTAAAAACAAAACAAGATTAAAGTGATGGATATTGATATGATGAGAATAGACCCGGGGGCCATAGGTTTCACTAGTGGCTTCTCTCGAGAGCATAAGTTTTCTACGGTGGGTGAACAAATTACTGTTGAGCAATTGACAGAATTGAGCATAGTTATGAGAATATCTAGGCATGATCATGTATATAGGCATCACGTCCGTGACAAGTAGATCGAAACGATTCTGCATCTACTACTATTACTCCACTCATCGACCGCTATCCAGCATGCATCTAGAGTATTAAGTTAAAAACAGAGTAACGCTTTAAGCAAAATGACATGATGTAGAGAGATAAATTCATGCAATATGAAATAAACCCCATCTTGTTATCCTCGATGGCAACGATACAATACGTGTCTTGCTGCCCCTTCTGTCACTGGGAAAGAACACCGCAAGATCAAACCCAAAGCTAAGCACTTCTCCCATGGCAAGAACTACCAATCTAGTTGGCCAAACCAAACGGATAATTCAAAGAGACTTGCAAAGATAACCAATCATACATAAAAGAATTCAGAGAAGATTCAAATATTGTTCATAGATAGACTTGATCATAAACCCACAATTCATCGGTCTCAACAAACACACCGCAAAAGAAGAAGATTACATCGAATAGATCTCCACAAGAGAGGGGGAGAACATTGTATTGAGATCAAAAAAGAGAGAAGAAGCCATCTAGCTACTAACTATGGACCCGAAGGTCTGAGGTAAACTACTCACACTTCATCGGAGAGGCTATGATGATGTAGAAGCCCTCCGTGATGACGGCCCTCTTCCGGCGGAGCTCCAGAACAGGCCCCAAGATGGGATCTCGTGGATACAGAAAGTTGCGGCGGTGGAATTAGGTTTTTGGCTCCCCTTCTGATCGTTTGGGGGTACGTGGGTATATATAGGAGGAAGGAGTATGTCGGTGGAGCACCGAGGGGCCCACGAGGCAGGGGCGCACCCTGTAGGGGGGCGCCCCTACCCTCGTGACCATCTCCGGTAATTCTTGGAGTAGGGTCCAAGTCTCCTGGGTCTTATCCGAGAAGAAAATCACGTTCCAAAAAGGATTTTTATGTTTGGACTCCGTTTGATATTCTGTTTCTTCGAAACACTGAAATAGGCAAAAAAACAGCAATTCTGGGCTGGGCCTCCGGTTAATAGGTTAGTCCCAAAAATAATATAAAGGTGGAAAATAAAGCCCAATATAGTCCAAAACAGTAGATAATATAACATGGAGCAATCAAAAATTATAGATACGTTGGAGACGTATCAGGCATCCCCAAGCTTAATTCCTGCTCGTCCTCGAGTAGGTAAATGATAAAAAGAGAATTTTTGATGCGGAGTGCTACTTGGCATAATTTCAATGCAAAATTTCTTAATTGTGGTATGGATATTCAGATTAGAAAGATTCAAGACAAAAGTTCACATTGACATAAAGAATAATAACACTTCAAGCATACTAATAAAGTAATTATGTCTTCTCAAAATAACATGGCCAAAGAAAGTTATCCCTACAAAATCATATAGTCTGGCTATACTCTATCTTCACCACACAAAGTATTCAAATCATGCACAACCCCGATGACAAGCCAAGCAATTGTTTCATACTCTAACTTTTTCAAAACTTTTTCAATCTTCACGCAATACATGAGCGTGAGCCATGGACATAGCACTATGTGGAATAGAAGGGTGGTTGTGGAGAAGACAAAAAGAGGGGAAGATAGTCTCACATCAACTAGGCGTATCAACGGGCTATGGGGAGGCCCATCAATAGATATCAATGTGAGTGAGTAGGGATTGACATGCAACGGATGCACTAGAGCTATAAGTACATGAAAGCTCATCAAAAGAAACTAAGTGGGTGTGCATCCAACTCGCTTGCTCACGAAGACCTAGGGCAATTTGAGGAAGCCCATCATTGGAATATACAAGCCAAGTTCTATAATGAATAATTCCCACTAGTATATGAAAGTGACATAATGAGAGACTCTCTATCATGAAGATCATGGTGCTACTTTGAAGCACAAGTGTGTTAAAAGGATAGTAACATTGTCCCTTCTCTCTTTTTCTCTCATTTTTTTATTTGGGCCTTTTCTCTTTTTTTATGGCCTCTTTTTTCCGTCCAGAGTCTCATCCTGACTTATGGGGGAATCATAGTCTCCATCATCCTTTCCTCACTTGGGACAATGCTCTAGAAAATGATGATCATCACACTTTTATTTTTCTTACAACTCAACAATTACAACTCGATACTTAGAACAAATATAACTCTATATGAATGCCTCCGGCGGTGTACCGGGATATGCAATGAATCAAGAGTGACATGTATGAAAGAATTATGAATGGTGGCTTTGCCACAAATACGATGTCAACTACATGATCATGCTAGCAATATGACAATGATGGAGCATGTCATAATAAACGGAACGGTGGAAAGTTGCATGGCAATATATCTCGGAATGGCTATGAAAATGCCATGATAGGTAGGTATGGTGGCTGTTTTGAGGAAGGTATATGGTGGGTGTATGATACCGGTGAAAGGTGCACGGTATTAGAGAGGCTAGCAATGGTGGAAGGATGGGGAAAAGTGCATATAATCCATGGACTCAACATTAGTCATAAAGAACTCATATACTTATTGCAAAAATCTAGAAGTTATCAAAGCAAAGTATTACGCGCATGCTCCTAGGGGGGTAGATTGGTAGGAAAAGACCATCGCTCGTCCCCGACCGCCACTCATAAGGAAGACAATCAATAAATAAATTATGCTCCGACTTCATCACATAACGGTTCACCATACGTGCATGCTACGGGAATCACAAACTTTAACACAAGTATTCTTTAAATTCGCAACTACTAAACTAGCATAACTCTAATATTATCACCTCCATATCTCAAAACAATTATCATGCTTCAATCTTCTCTTAGTATTCAATGCACTCAAAAGAAAATTTCACATATCTTGAACACAAAGCATATTTATATTAAGCAAATTACCATGCTATTAAGACTCTCAAAATAATTTAAGTGAGGCATGAGAGATCAATAGTTTCTTTAAAACAAACCACCACCGTGCTCTAAAATATCTAAGTGAAGCACATAGAGCAAAATTATAACGCTCAAAAGATATAAGTGAAGCACGTAGAGCAAAACTACATAGCTCAAAAGATATAAGTGAAGCACATAGAGTATTCTATCAAATTTTAATTCATAGATGACTCTCTAAAAAGGTGTGTACAGCAAGGATGATTGTTACACACTAACAAACAAAGACACAAATAATACAAGACGCTCCAAGCAAAACACATATCATGTTGGTGAATAAAAATATAGCTCCACGTAAATTACCGATGGAAGTGGACGAAAGAGGGGATGCCTTCCGGGGCATCCCCAAGCTTTGACTTTTTGGTGTCCTTGGATTATCTTGGGGGTGCCATGGGCATCCCCAAGCTTAGGCTCTTGCCACTCCTTGTTCCATAATCCATCAAAAGAACTCACCCAAAACTTGAAAACTTCACAACACAAAACTCAATAGAAATCTCGTGAGCTCCGTTAGAGAAAGAAAACATAAAACCACTTCAAGGTACTGTAATGAACTCATTCTTTATTTATATTGGTGTCAAACCTACTGTATTCCAACTTCTCTATGGTTTACAAACTCTTTTACTAGCCATAGATTCATCAAAATAAGTAAATAACACATGAAAAACAGAATCTGTCAAAAACAGAACAGTCTGAAGTAATCTGTAGGTTTCGACCACTTCTGGAACTCATAAAATTATCAAATAAATTGGTGGACCTTAGGAATTTGTCTATTAATCATATGCAAAAATAATTAACTAAATATCACTCTCCAATAAAAAATGACAGCAATTCTCGTGAGCGCTAAAGTTTCTGTTTTTTACAGCATGATCATAAAGACTTCGCCCAAGTCTTCCCAAAGGTTCTACCTGGCACAAACACTAATTAAAACATAAAACCACATATAAACAGAAGCTGGATGAATTATTTATTACTAAACAGGATCAAAAAGTAAGGAACAAAAATAAAATTGGGTTGCCTCCCAACAAGCGCTATCGTTTAATGCCCCTAGCTAGGCATGATGATTTCAATGATGCGCATATAGTAGATAAGAATTGTAACATAAGGAGAGCATCATGAAGAATATGACTAGCACATTTAAGTCTAACCCACTTCCTATGCATAGGGATTTTGTTAGCAAACAACTTATGGGAACAAGAATCAACTTGCATATGAAAGCAAAACAAGCATAACTTCAAAACTTTAAGCACATAGAGAGGAAACTTGGTATTATTGCAATTCCTACAAGCATATATTTCTGCCTCATAATAATTTTCAGTAGCATCATGAATGAATTTAACAATATAACTATCACATAAAGCATTCTTTTCATGATCTACAAGCATAGAATTTTTATTACTCTCCACATAAGCAAGATTCTTCTCATTCGGAATAGTGGAAGCCTATATTTGGACATCGGAAGTGTTCCGGGTGAAATCGGGATTTTACCGGAGTACCGGGAGGTTACCGGAACCCCCCGGGAGCCATATGGGCCTTAATGGGCTTTAGTGGAAAGGAGAAAGGGGCAGCCCAAGGTGGCCGCGCGCCTCCCCCCTCCCCTAGTCCTATTAGGACTAGGAGAGGTGGCCGGCCCCCCTCTCTCTCTTTCCCCCTCGGGGAATCCTAGTCCAACTAGGATTGGGGGGGAGTCCTACTCCCGGTAGGAGTAGGACTCCTCCTGCGCCCTCCTCCTGGCCGGCGGCCCCCTCCCCCTTTGGCTCCTTTATATACGGAGGCAGGGGCACTTCTAGACACACAAGTTGATCATTGAGATTGTTCCTTAGCCGTGTGCGGTGCCCCCTGCCACCATATTCCACCTCGATTATATTGTAGCAGTGCTTAGGCGAAGCCCTGCGTCGGTAGAACATCAAGATCGTCACCACGCCGTCGTGCACAAGTTGGCAGGAGGGCGTGTGTTCCGTGCACGCGTGCACGCGCTGCGGCCACCTCCTCTCTCCCTGCCTGCCTGGACCTCCCTCGCGTCGCCACGCACCTCCCTGGCCTCTCTCTCACTCTCTCTCGTTCTTTCCCCTCCTCTCCCTCGCTCTCTCTCACCGCGCCCGAGCGCTGCCCTCGCTGTCGCACGTCGTTGCCGCGCCCACCGCCACTTCCTCGCCTCTCTGACAAGCCCATTAGCTCCGCGCTGCCGTCCTCGACCTCTCTGACGACTCACGCAAGCCGGGACGCCCTGCAGAGCTGCCCTCGACGTCGTCTTCCTTGTCGGTGCCGCAGATCGCCGCCATCAAATTCGTCGCCGTCTGACCTCCCCCGAGCTCGCCGTCTGCTCCAACCGACTCGACGTGAGACCCTGCCCCCTCTCCCCTTGCTCCCGTGCTCCTTTTCTCGCCATTGCCACCGTTTCGCCGGCGACCGATTCGCGCCGCCGCCTGAACTCCTCGCCGCCGTGGCCAGAGGCCGCGTTCGTCGCTCCTAGGCACCTGGAGGTGATCCAGACCTCGCCAGGAACCCAACCCGCACCCCAACTCGCTCTCTCAAGCACTGCAGCTGCGTCCCAGCACCCGGCTGAACTCCAGTCACCGCCTCGCTCGCCGCCGTCGATGCCACAGCACACCCGAGCACCAGCCACTGCCACCGTTCGAAGCGCCGCAACAGCAGCTCTCCAACGCACCCACCCGCGCAAGCACTAGCCGCCAGAAACGGCCGGACTGGCATCGTTGCCGTGCTCCGGTTATCACCGGATTTAATCTGGTGACGTGGACGAATTAGATTAGTCTAATTGCTGTGATTAGCCTAACTAAAGCTCCTGACAGTGGGCCCTACCAGTGGTCAAACCCCAGTCAGCGCTAGGTTTGACCGAGGTTAGTCCCTGTGTCACTAACGTGTGGACCCCGCACGTTAGGTTTGACCTGGGTCAACCCAGTTGACCTACTGACACAGTGCTGACCTCAAGCTGACGCAATAAATGATTTCTGGAATTATTTTAACTCAGGAAATTCCAGAATATTGCTTAAACTTCTAAAATACATAGAAATTCAACCGTAGCTCAGAATGAAATAATTTATATATGAAAAATGATCAGAAAAATGCAAGGAATCCATTTATACCAGTTACATGCATGGAAAACCAACTTATACATGCTGTATAAGTGAAAACATAATATGGGCATTTTAAATGCTTCATTTTGAATTTGCATTTGAATCTTTGATTCAAATGGGCTTCAACCAATTTGGTAGCATCTTGCATTAGCCCAAACACCACCATTTGCACATGTTATGTTCATGCATCATATTGTTGCATTGTTTGTGTATTGATTGCCGGCATCGTTTCTTCTTGATAGGTTCCACTCCGGAAGGTGTTCCCGAGTACCTGTCAGAGGAGCAGTGCCCCTTCATGGTTCTATCAGGCAAGCGACCCGCCTTGAGCATTTCGATAAATCCCACTCCCTCGCTCCTGCTCATTATACTGCATTAGGACAACAACGATTCAGCTGCTACTTTTCTACTGGGGTAGTTGAACCCATTCCTCTGCATGACCTGTCATTGCCACAGTAAATAGTTGAAACCCACTAGCATGAGTAGGAGTTGCTTGAGCCTTGATGTGCCTACTCATCCATGCTTATTTTCTTTAGGCCAGCTATGCTTAGAGTTGTGTCAGGTCTGATTCATCGGGAATGAATCAGAGTGGTGAACATGTCCTACCGATAAAGGCTAAGTGTGTGAACACATTTTGGTAAAGGTAGCGATGAGAGGCCATGTAGGAGTACATGGTGGGTTGTCTCATTGGAACCGTCCCTAAGCACTGAGTTTTGTGTATGTTATCCAAGTCCAGTTACTACCACACATTGGGTTCCAGTTATCCGACCCCTCTCGGCTTATCAATCCACTTGATCTCTGTCCAGGAGTTGCAACTAGTTTCTGGCGTTTGTAGGTAGTGCTACTTGTCTACCAGGTGGTGTCCAACGGGACGGGCTTGGGACAGACTAGGCACCATGGCACGGTGTACCAAGTGGCACCCGGATGGTGGGCATGGGAACCCTGCACACATCGTTTGGGGCGGTACTGGAGACTTCGGCCGGAACTCCTTGCGGACGGAACTCGAATAGGCGATAAACCTGGACGAGAGACTTGTGTGGTTACTCAGGTCATGGACGACACCCTCGCCCAGTTTCTGCTTGAAGGTTGCCGAGGTACATGACGTGTACAGGGCGATAAGTGGCGAGAGCGTGTGTGAGGAAGTACACCCCTGCAGGGTCAACATTATCTATTCGAATAGCCGTTTTCGTCGGATATGGAAACTTGGAGGACTTATGTAGTACATAGACAACTTGAAGTGACTACTCTAAAATACGCAAGATAAGCGTGAGTGCTATGGATGGCCTTCTCGTAGGGAGACGGGAATGGATCCATAGTGGAGTTTTGATATGGTGAATATGTGGACTCGTTTGCGTCTTCTCACCTCAAAGAAGTTTCTGATGCTCGTAGTATAGGTTAGCCACTGAGTCAAAGTTGGCTTGCTGCTGTTAAAACTCCACCACCCCCTTGTTGATAATGTTGCATATGTAGATAGTTCTGATGTAAGACTTGCTGAGTACCTTCGTACTCACGTTTGCTTATATATGTTTTGCAGTTGGTTACACTAGTGACTTCGATGAGTAGCTTGTATCCCAGCTACGATCTTGTACCCTTGGGAGGGTCTTGTAGATAGTCAGGCTTCTCAGCCTTTTTCTTTTGTAGTTGTCTGTACTCAGACATGTAATGCTTCCATTGCTTGTATGCTCTGAATGATGGGTCATGAGACCCCTGTTTGTATTGAATGCTATGTGGCTCTTCTGGGCCTTTATATATATGAGTTTGAGTTATGTTGTGATGCCATGTTGTACAGCACATACTTGCATGTTATGCGTACATGCAATGTGTATTGCTATGTGTGGGATCCGACAATCTAGTTGTTTACCCTTGGTAGCCTCTCTTATGGGGAAATGTAGTCTAGTGCTTCCACTGAGCCTTGGTAGTCCGCTACAGCCCAGTTTACCGGAGTCCTGCTAGCCCAGCACTACTGCTTCGGAACACTTAGACTGGCCGGCATGTGAGTCACTTTGTTCCTGTGTCTGTCCCTTCGGGGAAATGTCACACGGAGACATCCGGAGTCCTGTTAGCCTGCTACAGCCCGGGTTCCCGAAGTCCTGTTAGCCCAGTTGCTACAACCCGGATTCATACGCTGTTGACCGACATGCTCGAGGTTGATTCATGTATGCATGTCCCTGTAAGTTAGTGCCACTTTGGGTTCACGACTAGTCATGTCGGCCCGGGTTCTCTATCATATGGATGCTAGCGACACTATCATATACGTGAGCCAAAATGTGCAAACTGTCCCGGGCCAGGTAAGGTGGCACCCGTGGGAATACCGTGCGTGAGACCGCAAAGTGATATGATGTGTTACATGCTAGATCGGTGTGACTTAGGATCGGGGTCCCGACAGTGTTGGTATCAGAGCTTGACTGACTGTAGGATTACCAAGCCAAAATGGTCAGAGTTGAGTCTAGAAATGCTTTAGTTATATAAGGGAATTGATTGTGGAAGGGAACGTAAGGCTCTTTTTACTCCTTTACCTCATGTCATTCTTTCTGAGTCAGCCTCTTCTTTTCTATGAGGGTTAAGGCCTAGGCTTCTCCTATATCTCTCAGGATGACGTGTTACTAAACCATAAAGTCTTAGGATTGTTGGGTTGTGTCTCTGTACAGTTCTACTACTTCCGTGTGTCATCAGTTTGACCCAGAACCTTTATATTATGATGCTGAGTGATTATGCTATTCCTTTGATGAATGTCTCAATCCTTTTTGAGCATTTACAGCCGTTATGCTGCCGAAATTGTCCTAGGATTTCAAGAGTTTCCAATTCTTTTGCATTACATTCCGCATCCTTATGTCGATGCTAATTCCATCCTTGTTTCCTTGGTTTTTGTGCCAGAATGTCGTCTGCTAACCGAGGTTCAGTTCCCCATAGCAAGAACCACGGAGATGGTAGGGATGAGGATCCTCCTGACCAGCCTTTGATGGCAGAGTTCTTGTTAGTATCCGAGAGGAACAAGCGTGAGACTAACCGCTTGCTGGCACAAATTGAGCAGAACACCGCACATCAGCGTAAGAAGTTGGTTTCCATCACCGACTTCATTGGTCTGAAACCATCCACCTTCCATCATTCCATTGAGCCACTCGATGCAGATGACTGGCTCTGTAGCATCACTCTTAAGTTGTGTTCTGCGAACGTGGCTGAAGGTGACAGGGTCACCTATGCTACCTATCACCTGGAAGTTCCTGCTAGTATTTGGTGGCAGAACTATGAGGCTATGCTTCCAGCTGGCCAGATTCCTACCTGGAAGGACTTCACCGAGGCTTTTCATGAGCACCACATTCCTCAGGCTCTCATTGACCGCAAGAGGGAGGAGTTCTGTAGTTTTACCCATGATAAGCTACCTGTTGATGCTTATAGTAGAGAGTTTGAAAACCTCGCCCGCTATGCTACAGAAGAAGTGTCCACGGACGCCAAGAAGCAGGCTAGGTTCCGGAAGGGTCTCAACCCTAAGTTGCGTCGTGATCTCCACCTGCATCATTGTGATACTTTCCAGGCTCTTATGAACAAGGCCATTAATGCAGAGACAGCTCAACTCACTTACGAGGAGTCTCGTAGGCACAACCATGATCTGGGTTCTTCCTCCCGCTCTGGCTCTCAGAAGCGACGGATTTGGATTCCGAACTCAGCTCTTCCACGTGGATATGCACCGAGGCCATCTGATGTGGTGCCTCACCCAGCTCAGCAACGTGCTCCACCCAGGCCTATTAGTGGACCACTTGCCAATGTAGGTCCGCGTCCTACCTCAGGAACTTGCTTCACCTGCGGAGAACCAGGACACTATGCACGTGACTGCCCTCAGTCCAGTTATACTCCACCCCAGTCTGAGAGGTCTGTTGGCCGTGAAAAGCCATCAAGCAAGATGATCGGTACCAAGCCAGCCACCACTGAACGAGCATGTGTGCACCACATCTCAACTACAGAAGCTCAAGATGATCCCAACGTCGTATTGGGAATGCTTCTTGTCAATTGTCATCCAGCTTCAGTTCTGTTCGATACTGGAGCATCCAACTCCTTCATATCCGAAGGTTATGCTCGGTTGCACGACATGTCATTTTGTGATATGCCAACTCCACTAATAATCCAGACTCCTGGTTCCAAATGGCAAACCTCCAAGGTAAGCCATGGTAATGAAATCCTTGTTGACAGACTGGTATTCCTTGCTTCTTTGATATCTCTCAAGTCTTCAGATATTAACATCATCTTGGGCATGGACTGGATGACAGCTCATCATGCCAAGATCGATTGTCACACTAGATCTGTTCAACTTACACATCCATCTGGCAAAATTGTCACTATCTCCACTAGAGTTGCAAGGCATCAACTCTATTCTCTTAATGCCAGCCCTCTTCCAGACCTTGAAGATATTCCGGTAGTCCGTGACTTCCCGGATGTCTTTCCAAAAGAACTGCCAGGTGTCCCACCTGACAGAGATGTAGAGTTTGTCATAGAACTTATCCCAGGAACTGTTCCAATCTCTAGGAGACCATACAAGATGGCACCTTTGGAGTTAACCGAGCTAAAGAAACAGCTTGATGAGTCCTTGCAAAAGGGTTTCATCTGTCCTAGTTCTTCTCCATGGGCTTTTCCTGTCCTCTTTGTCAATAAGAAGGATGGTGCGGATCGGATGGTTGTAGATTATCGTCCCGTTAATTTGGTCATGATAAAGAACAAGTATCCGCTCCCCAGGATCAACGACCTGTATGATCAGCTCGCTGGATCCTCAGTTTTTTCCAAGATGGATTTGAGGTTAGGCTACCACCAGATCAGAATCAGAAATGGGGACATCCCCAAAACGGCCTTTGTCACTCGTTATGGTCAATACGAGTACACCGTGATGTCTTTCGGCCTAACCAATGCTCCAGCTACTTTCTCCCGCTTGATGAACTCGATCTTTATGGAGTACTTAGATAAGTTCGTCGTGGTTTACCTCGATGATATTCTCATTTACTCTAAGAACGAGGAAGAGCATGCCAAACATCTTAGACTTGTGTTAGAAAAACTCAGAGAGCACCGCCTTTATGCCAAGTTCTCCAAGTGTGAATTTTGGTTGCCAGAAGTGACCTATCTGGGCCACGTGATCTCTGGTAAGGGCATTGCTGTCAATCTCGAGAGAGTTAAAGCCGTTCTCGATTGGACTCCACCCGAAACGGTCAAACAAGTTAGGAGTTTCCTTGGTCTAGCCAGTTATTGTCGCCGATTCGTTGAAAACTTCTCCAAAGTGGTCAAACCCCTCACGGAACTTCTCAAGAAAGATAAAAGGTTTGAATGGACCCCATAGTGTGAGCATAGTTTTCAGGAACTGAAAAGACGCCTGACTTCTGCGCCCATACCCGTGCCACCGGATTTCACTAAAGACTTTGTTATCTATTGCGACGCTTCACGTCAAGGACTAGGTTGCATTCTTATGCAGGATCGTCATGTGATTGCATGTGCATCTCGACAGTTGCATCCACATGAGGAAAATTATCCTACACATGATCTAGAGCTTGCAGCCGTAGTCTATGCACTTAAGACTTGGCGGCATTACCTTCTTGGTAACCGTTGCGAAATCTACACTGACCATCAGAGTCTCAAGTATATCTTCACCCAATCGGATCTGAATCTCAGACAGAGACGTTGGTTGGAGTTGATCTCGGATTACGACTTAGGAATCACCTACACCCCAGGCAAAGCCAATGTCATGGCTGATGCTTTAAGTCGTAAATCCTATTGCAACAACCTCATGTTGCAACAATGTCAACCACCCCTCCATGAGGAATTCTGTAAGCTTAACCTTCACATAGCTCCTCATGGTTCCCTTTCTACCTTGGTGATGAAACCTACCCTTACGGATCAGATCATAGAGGCTCAGAAGAATGATACGGGAATCTCCCGGATCAAGTAAAATATTTCCAAGGGAGTTGCCGACTGTTTCTCTATGGATGAACGAGGTGTTGTTTACTTTGGAAACCGTTTGGTGGTTCCCAAATCTCAACAGATGCAGCAACTGATCCTTAAGGAGGCCCATGAATCCCCTCTCACGATTCATCCCGATAGTACAAAGATGTATCAGGACCTACGCCAGAGGTTCTGGTGGACTAGGATGAAGAGAGAAATCGCTCAGTATATTGCCAACTATGGCATTTGTCGTCGCGTTAAGGCAGAGCATCAAAGACCTGCTGGCAGCCTTCAACCTTTAGCTATTCCCGAGTGGAAATGGGACAAAGTTGGTATGGACTTCATCACCGGCTTTCCCAGGACCAAGAAAGGAAATAATGCTATGTTCGTAGTCATTGATCGTCTTTCCAAAGTGGCTCACTTCCTACCTGTTCGAGAGAGTATCACTGCTAGTCAGCTCGCTGACTTATATATCTCCCAGATAGTGTCACTCCATGGTGTTCCACTAGATATCAATTCAGACCGTGGCAGTCTTTTCACCTCTCATTTCTAGAAAAGTTTCCAGAATGCCATGGGAACCCATCTTTCTTTCAGTACCGCTTTCCACCCTCAGTCAAGTGGTCAGGTGGAAAGGGTCAACCAAATTCTCGAAGACATGCTTAGAGCTTGTGTTATATCATTCGGTATGGATTGGGAGAAGTGTCTTCCTTTCGCCGAGTTTGCTTATAACAATAGCTATCAATCCAGTCTTAGGAAAGCACCCTTCGAGATTCTGTATGGACAAAGATGTCGAACACCTTTGAACTGGTCAGAAACCGGTGAAAGACAATTCTTTGGACCGGATATGATTCAGGAAGCAGAAGATCAAGTTCGCATTATTCGTGAGAATTTGAAAATAGCCCAATCTCGTCAAAAGAGCCAGTATGACCGTCATCATAAGGAAGTGGCTTATGAAGTTGACGACAAGGCTTACCTTCGGGTTACTCCTTTGAAGGGTACCCATCATTTTGGTATCGAGGGCAAGTTGGCTCCTTGTTACATTGGTCCTTTTCGCATTCTCGCTAAACGAGGAGAGGTTGCCTACCAGTTGGAACTACCCCCACATCTTTCTCGAGTTCATGATGTCTTCCACGTCTCTCAACTCAGGCGTTGCTTCTCGGATCCCATCCGTGGAGTGGACCACGAAACGCTTGATCTCCAAGATAACCTCACTTATCGAGAGTACCCCGTTCGCATTCTGGATCAAGTAGATCGTGTAACTCGATGTCATAACATCAAGTTTCTCAAGGTTCAGTGGTCTCATCATTCCGAGAGAGAAGCTACTTGGGAGCGAGAAGATCGTCTCAGACTTGAGTACCCCGCTTTCTTTCCGCCAACTCCTGAATCTCGGGACGAGATTTTTTCAAGTGTGGGCGAGTTGTCACATCCCTAGTTCTGGTATGATCTAGGCTTGCTTTGTGCAACATGTTTAAGTTTCAAATGAAAGTGAAATGGGGAATGTGTCAAACCCTAGCACCAAAGCAAATTCAAATAGGTTCAAATTAAAACTGGAATTTCAATAAACCCAAAATGCTCTTCAAAAATGTTCATGGTCTTTGGATAATGTTGCAAACAAAAAACCAGAGGTGATGCACATTTTTGCTAAACATTTTGGATTTTTGAATGAACCCATATGTATTTGAGTTGGAGCTGTTTAAATCATATAAATATTTTAAAAGGCTCCAAAAATGTTGGAAATTGGTGAGGGCCTCTGGTATATTATAACTAGTGGTCACAAGGAATCTCAACATTTTTATAATTGTGCTAGTATTTATTTTAAGTCAAAAACAAATATCAGAAATACAAAAGAAAACAAAAAAAGGGAAAACTTACCTGGCACCCCCAGCCGGCTCAGCACTGTAGCTGGCCCAGCCAAGCTGTCGCACCGTCTTCAACCTCCTGCCAGTAGGCAGGAGGGCGTGTGTTCTGCGCGCGCGTGCACGCGCTGCGGCCAAATCCTCTCTCCCTGCCTGCCTGGACCTCCCTCACGTCGCCACGCACCTCCCTGGTCTCTCTCTCACTCTCTCTCGTTCTTTCCCCTCCTCTCCCTCGCTCTCTCTCACCGCGCCCGAGCGCTGCCCTCGCCGCCGCACGCCATTGCCGCGCCCACCGCCACTTCCTCGCCTCTCCGACAAGCCCATTAGCTCCGCGCTGCCGTCCTCGACCTCTCTGACGACTCACGCAAGACGGGACGCCCCGCAAAGCTACCCTCGACGTCGTCTTCCTCGTCGGTGCCGCGGATCACCACCGTCAAATTCATCACCGTCCGACCTCCCCCGAGCTCGCCGTCTGCTCCAAATGACTAGCCGTGAGACCCTGCCCCCTCTCCCCTTGCTCCCATGCTCCTTTTCTCGCCATGGCCACCATTCCGCCGGCGACCGATTCACGTCGCCGCCTGAGCTCCTCGCCGCCATGGCCAGAGGCCGTGTTCGTCGCTCCTAGGCACCTGGACGTGCTCCATACCTCGCCAGGAACCCAACTCGCTCTCTCGAGCGCTGCAGCTGCGTCCCCACACCCGGCCGAACTCCGGTCGCCGCCTCGCTCGCCGCCATCGACGCCACAGCACACCCGAGCACCAGCCACTGCCACCGTTCAAAGCGCCGCAACAGCAGCTCTCCAACGCACCCACCCGCGCAAGATCTAGCCGCCGAAAACGGCCAGACGGGCATCGCTGCCGTGCTCCGGTTATCGCCGGAGTTAATCCGGTGATGTGGACGGATTGGATTAGTCTAATTGTTGTGATTAGCCTAACTAAAGCTCCCAACAGCGGGCCCTACCACTGGTCAAACCCCAGTCAGCGCTAGGTTTGACCGGGGTTAGTCCCTATATCACTGACGTGTGGACCCCGCATGTCAGGTTTGACCTGGTCAACCCAGTTGACCTGCTGACGCAGTGCTGACCTCAAGCTGACGCAATAAATGATTTCTAGAATTATTTTAACTCAGGAAATTCCAGAATATTGCTTAAACTTCTAAAATTCATAGAAATTCAACTGTAGCTCAGAATGAAATAATTTATATATGAAAAATGATCACAAAAATGCAAGGAATCCATTTATACCAGTTACATGCATGGAAAACCAACTTATACATGCTGTATAAGTGAAAACATAATATGGGCATTTTAAATGCTTCATTTTGAATTTGCATTTGAATCTTTGATTCAAATGAGCTTCAACCAATTTGGTAGCATCTTGCATTAGCCCAAACACCACCATTTTCACATGTTATGTTCATGCATCATATTGTTGCATTGTTTGTGTATTGATTGCCGGCATCGTTTCTTCTCGATAGGTTCCACTCCGAAGGTGTTCCCGAGTACCTGTCAGAGGAGCAGTGCCCCTTCGTCGTTCTATCAGGCAAGCAACCCCCCTTGAGCATTTCGATAAATCCCACTCTCTCGCTCCTGCTCCTTATACTGCATTAGGACAACAACGATTCAACTGCTACTTTTCTGTTGCGGTAGTTGAACCCATTCCTCTGCATGACCTGTCATTGCCACAGTAAATAGTTGAAACCCACTAGCATGAGTAGGAGTTGCTTGAGCCTTGATGTGCCTACTCATCCATGCTTGTTTTCTTTATGCCAGCTATGCTTAGAGTTGTGTCAGGTCTGATTCATCGGGAATGAATCGGAGTGGTGAACATGTCCTACCGATAAAGGCTAAGTGTGTGAACACATTTTGGTAAAGGTGGCGATGAGAGGCCATGTAGGAGTACATGGTGGGTTGTCTCATTGGAACCGTCCCTAAGCACTGAGTTCTGTGTATGTTATCCAAGTCCAATTACTACCACACATTGGGTTCCGGTTATCCGGCCCCTCTCGGCTTATCAATCCACTTGATCTCTGTCCAGGAGTTGCAACTAGTTTCTGGCGTTTGTAGGTAGTGCTACTTCTCTACTAGGTGGTGTCCGACGGGACGGGCTTGGGACAGACTAGGCACCATGGCACGGTGTACCAAGTGGCACCCGGATGGTGGGCATGGGAACCCTGCACACATCGTTTGGGGCGGTACTGGAGACTTCGGCCGGAACTCCTTGCGGACGGAACTCGAATAGGCGATAAACCTGGACGAGAGACTTGTGTGGTTAGTCAGGTCGTGGCCGACACCCTCGCCCGGTTTCCGCTTGAAGGTTGCCGAGGTACATGATGTGTACAGGGCGATAAGTGGCAAGAGCGTGTGTGAAGAAGTACACCCCTGCAGGGTCAACATTATCTATTCGAATAGCCGTTTTCGTCGGATATGGAAACTTGGAGGACTTATGTAGTACATAGACAACTTGAAGTGACTACTCTAAAATACGCAAGATAAGCGTGAGTGCTATGGATGGCCTTCTCGTAGGGAGACGGGAATGGATCCATAGTGGAGTTTTGATATGGTGAATATGTGGACTCGTGTGTGTCTTCTCACCTCAAAGAAGTTTCTGATACTCGTAGTATAGGTTAGCCACTGAGTCAAAGCTGGCTTGCTGCTGTTAAAACTCCACCACCCCCTTGTTGATAATGTTGCATATGTAGATAGTTCTGATGTAAGACTTGCTGAGTACCTTCGTACTCACGTTTGCTTATTTATGTTTTGCAGTTGGTTACACTAGTGACTTTGACGAGTAGCTTGGATCCCAGCTACGATCTTGTACCCTTGGGAGGGTCTTGTAGATAGTCAGGCTTCTCAGCCTTTTTCTTTTGTAGTTGTCTGTACTCAGACATGTAATGCTTCCGTTGCTTGTATGCTCTAAATGATGGGTCATGAGACCCCTATTTGTATTGAATGCTATGTGGCTCTTCCGGGCCTTTATATATATGAGTTTGAGTTATGTTGTGATGCCATGTTGTACAACACATACTTGCATGTTATGCGTACGTGTAACATGTATTGCTATGAGTGGGATCCGACAATCTAGTTGTTTACCCTTGGTAGCCTCTCTTATGGGGAAATGTAGTCTAGTGCTTCCACTGAGCCTTGGTAGTCCGCTACAACCCGGTTTACCGGAGTCCTGCTAGCCCAGCACTACTGCTTCGGAACACTTAGACTGGCCGGCATGTGAGTCACTTCGTTCCTTGTCTGTCCCTTCGGGGAAATGTCACGCGGAGACATCTGGAGTCCTGTTAGCCTGCTACAGCCCGGGTTCCCGGAGTCCTATTAGCCCAGTTGCTACAGCCCGGATTCATACGCTGTTGACCGACATGCTCGAGGTTGATTCATGTATGCCTGTCCCTGTAAGTTAGTGCCACTTTGGGTTCACGACTAGTCATGTCGGCCCGGGTTCTCTGTCATATGGATGCTAGCGACACTATCATATACGTGAGCCAAAAGGCGCAAATGGTCCCGGGCCAGGTAAGGTGGCACCCATGGGAATACCGTGCGTGAGGCCGCAAAGTGATATGATGTGTTACATGCTAGATCGGTGTGACTTAGGATCGAGGTCCCGA